>NC_083701.1:24612500-24941250 GCF_033118175.1 Dama dama | reverse complement strand
AGGCAAATGAAAAAGAGACTTCTAAAACTAAACAATACGATGTAAATTCTGCTCTGACCTTCAGTCCGATGACGTTCTGTCCATTGACCTCACAGATGTTATGTTCCGTGAGAAGACCGTTTCTAGCTGCAGAACTGTCTTTCACAATGGATGTGATTTTTCCATTTTTAAAAACAAAGCCGACGTGTCCAGTACTGTCCTTATGCATGGTAATTGTCCGTTCAAAGGGCCTGTGAGTGTAACAGTTTCAATTAAAATTGTAATTCCAAGGTAAACATTTCAGTGGATTTCCATTATGCTGTACTGGATACTGTTACCATAAATTATTTCAAAACTATTTGAGTTGGTATGTACATCTTGTGTAAAAGTTTAAAAATTCTCTCCATTATGGCTGGACTAACTAATCAAGATTTCCTTCTTTTAAGTGGCAAAGAATTAACACAATGCTTCATGCAGTTTATCATGTGTTTTTTCTTTAAATTAACATTGTGTTTTAACAAAAATCATTGTTAAAAATGAATTAACTTTTTAGTATTTCCTGGAGCTTAATTTTTCTTAGGAAATACTTAGAACCTTTACAATACTTCTCATATCTTGATTTTGAAAACTTTGTAAAGGTATTTCTGCTGCAGCAGCAGTAAGATGGAAGCTCCCAGGCCCTTAGAAAGGGAGGAGCTTCAGAAAGACGGCAGCTGCTCTCAGCACTGACACCCCGTTACTGCACACGTTTCATGCAAAATACGAATTTCACATGAAGAAAGTTCACAGCAGTCACGTCTTCCTGGTGATCCAAGTTACTTTTTGAAACTTTGCTCAGATAAGAGCAAAAGTGCCATGTGTCTGCAAAATGTTTACTCAATACCTACCATGTATTGCTCAAAGTGAAAACACAAAGGTAGATAAAAGCCAGTTGAACCAAGATGAACAAAAATGCCAAAGGTAAAAATGTGTTACAGGGTCTGCCCCTCAACCCCTGCATGGCCGAGAAGGTGGTGGTGTCCGCAGTACAGGTACTGAATGTTCCATTATAAACGAGCTGAAGATGACGTACCCGCCGAGGACTAGAGCCTCACCCACCCAGAAGGCCAGGCTGAGCTTGGGAACCGGCAGGCCCCCATGTATCCACCCTGAGCAGGAAACCGGGGGCAAGGTCCAGACACCTGTTGCTATTACCTTTCTAACCTCCTCTGTTTTCCAGAGAAATGGATTAAGACAGGAAAGGAACTTCTCAAAGGACAAATTTCTGTAAGCTCTGAAATAAGGTATATTTAAAAATAATATTCTGGTTTTGCAAAGTCAAACTATGTAAGAAAGCAACACAGAACTGCAAGAGTATAGAGCTAATCAATAGCATTTGATTATTTTTCTGCAACAAAATGCTGTATTTCCAGAATCTTAAAACCCCAAGAAAATGGAAAACTAGTTTGAATGTCCACACGCAGCGTTTAGTCAGCTCACCTGTCCCGGATGGTCATGGTGATCTTCTCTCCGAAAGCCTGTTTGAGCACCTTGTGCGCGCGGTCCGAGCTCCAGCCAGCACAGTTCTCGCCGTTTATCTGCAGCACCTGGTCCCCAAAGCGCAGGCCCACCAGGGAGGACGGAGAATTGGCCTGGACAAGCTGAACAAATATACCCTGGAGGACGGAAATCACTAAGTAAGTGCTGGAAAATCAGGAACCAACTGTTTAGGCAGTTACTCTAGTGATTTTTTTTTAAAAAAAACAAAAATTATATGAGTATGCTTCATTACCCCCAGGAAGGAAACTGAAAATGCTATCAAGGCAACAGTAAGATCTGAGTGGTAATTTCTACCTCACCTGACCAACTTCCATCACCCCCTCCACCTTGGAATAAAAAGACTAAGGAAAATAAAGTCAGATTACTATAATAAATACAAGGTTCCATGAGTCTGACAGAATACCAAACAGGTATTACTGTAACTGATCATTATTTAGGGGGAAAGACAGTAAAGTGTTAGAAGTTTCATTTAAAAAAAGTAATAGGTTAAGGTCAGAACTTTACCTTTTGAGCTGAAGAATTCCTTTAGCCACTTGCTAAATTATGCATAATCACTACTATTAAACAGCCTAAAAAGGTGGGCACACGGAATACCACCCCTGTTCTTAAAAATCTACGAGTAAATACACAAAACGGAATATTTTTACCCATGTAAACTCAATCTCAGATGCTGAACACTATAAATAAGCCAAGTATAAAAGGCACTCGCCAGGTAAGAGATGAAAGCAACCACAGGTCGCACCCCTTCTCCTTCCTGAGCTGCCTCAGATTCGGGGCCGCGCGTCTTGCACTTGAGGGCAGCACCCAGCAGAGTGGCCACACCCACAAGCTTCGGCCACTGGACAAACCACTGCAAGGACAACTGCTGCAGGGGTGGAGCTGGGGAGAGTGTGGTCTCTCTCTAGGATGGAGGAAGAGAGGGCAGTGAAGCGCGAGCTTCCCAGAGCTGGGTCTCACACGAGCCGCAAGTGTGCAAGGACGCAATGGCCTCAGCCTCTGGGGAGGCAGGCGGGGCCAGGGACTGGCCTCAGACATCTTCCGCCAGGCGCCACATCTTCCGTGTGCAAAGGCTGGATGAGCTGTGCTAATGAGACCGAAGACTGAAAAGAAGCCCAATAAAGAACTCGGAAATCCAGAGATCAGGGTAAAGACTCAGCCCCTCCTTAGCAATCCTAAATGCTTCCCCACAGAGTAACCAGGTTTCGTTTCTTCCATCTGGTAAGGTGAGAGCTAAAGCAATGTACTTTAGAAAGTCACTGTTGCCTAGAAAATGCCCCATGAAACTCAAATTCAAGGATGGAAATAACAAACCTAAAACCACATTACAAGTCATATGATCCTCTTTTAGTTTAAAAATAAACAAGACCACTGACCCTCACTTACCAGTCTTAACTTCTACATGTTACCCTATGCCAGCATTCTCCTTGTGTGAACTATGTTATAATACACGCAGACTAGTGAACTTTATTCCAGAGAAAGGACTCAAAAAAAAATTCATCCATGGTAATGCTCAAGTCCCAGCTCTGCCTCTTCAGAACAGGGTACATCTCACGTAGAAAAGCAGATTAAAAGTATTCCCGATCAGAGAGCACCATTACAATTCACTGAAGTACTTACATTTTAAATTATAACACGGTCACTTAACAGCTAACCAGACGAGTACTGAAAGCACTTACGTTGTCTATGGATTTCAGCCTGAGCCCGATCTTCCCGTCTTGATCCTTACACAAGATGACTTCTCGGATCCCTTGCTTAATCTCCGCTCTGCGGATCCCAGGGTCACCACCAGTGACAGGGGCCACCATGTAATTCACGCTGGAAGGCCGCGCCACCAACTGCTGACAGAGACACATGCAACACGTCAGTATTTGCAAACACTCGCCCACAGAAAACCCCAAGTGATCACTGAATATATTCTATTGTGGTTTCCTGAAATGTAATCTGCCCATTATTTCCTTCAGATCTGAGTTTTGCAAAAATTACCCTGTTTTGTTTTTTAAAACTAATTCTGCAGGTAACTTACCCCCCAGACACCATCTCCAGCAGACTTAATGACTCTCTATTGCCCGATGAATTCTCTGGCATTTGTTTTATGTGTACCCTGGCTTGTTTTCAACTCAAATATATTATCCTTGAACTTTATAAAGGCTGTACCTTACTTTTGAAATTCATACAGCATCTTCCTGAGGGTTCTTTTATATGGCCTGATCTTCAACAATGTACCCCTTTCAGAGTTTTTATTAAAGAGGCAGACTTCTTACCTCACAGCTCCACTATGAGGACTAAAAGTACCTGTTATTCAAATGCTGACACACACAAGGCAAGTGTTATTCTTCGTCCCTTTAGTAAACATCTGTGGATTAACCAACTGTATGGAGGAGAATAGCTGTACTAGGGACTCCGTTAGGTACCAGGCCTCACATTCCTTATTTTTTTTTCTTGATCAAAATCAGTTTATTGTTTTAAGTGGACCCTTTTCTCTACCAAAGACAGTGAGGGAAGAGCATATTTGTTACCAAGGCGTCTTAACTGGAACCTGTCATGAAAAGCTCTGGTCTGACACCTGTGATGCTCAGAGCAGCCATGAGAAACCTCAGCCACAGGCTGCGAATGTCTCCGTTCAGAATCTCAGTCACTAGGACACCACACACACGCAAACAGCCATACTACAAATCAAGCACAATACCAGAAAATACAAATTTTGAAGAATTACAAAAATTCGATGATTACAGCTACAAAAACATAGAAATCAGGCAATGGGACAGAAAAAATGAGGCAAATGAATTGAGTTTAGCTGGAATATAGGACAAATGGGAGGAGCTTTGGAGTATTATGTTTGGAAAAGAATTTTTTTCCAGCAAGTACAGTTAACTGTTTACTCGGTGTTCTTACTATGATCCATATGACCAACACATGACCACTGCCCCCTCCTGCTAAGGGCAACTATGACCACCGTCTACTCTTGCCCTTCTGTTTGTCCTCCACACAGCAAGCACAGAGACCCTTTTTTTAACTAATCAATTGTATCTATCATTCCCACAACTCAGACCCCCAACCCCTTACCCTGTCCACAAGGCCATAGGCTACCTGGCCTGACAGCCCTTCCAATGCCAACCCCCCAATGCATTTGCTACCATGTTCTGTCTCATCTGCCCATCACCTAGGTCTTGTCTCACAGGTCTCTCAAGTTCATTTCTGCCTGAAAGCCTTCACGGTCTCTGCACACACTAGCTAGTAAAGCTGAAAGTACTTACTATGGTTCCCTTACCAGAAAATATCCGTTGAGCATCAGCTGTATGAAGAAAGAAGCCTGTGGACGCACTGAAGAGGGGCAACAACAAGCGTCACACCCTGTCTGCCCTCCCAGACCCCGTGTGCCGAGCCCTCTTCTGCCAGGACCCCGCACGGGGAGGAGGTGCCAGTGCCTGCCCCTTCCTCTCTGCCTCCTGCTCCTGCCAGCACTGCCTGGGGCCAGCCCTCCCTGCTGCGGCCAGCAGGTGACTCCAGTCCCCAGACACTCCCGGAACAGCACCCGTCACAGCCCGCTCCCGAGGAGCAGCGCACAGGGCTCTTCCACCAACAGAGTCGGCTCAGAACTATAACCCCACCCTGTGTGCCCCCGTTCTAGGAGAAGCAGCTACTTTCTGTGTTCCACTTTTGCTTTTTTCAATTCTTCAACCTCTCTGATTTCTTGCTATCTCTGTTAAAAAAAATCTAGGGTGATTTCTATTGTCCCAACTGGACCCTGACTGATGTAAGCAAGTTTTCAATAAATATTTGGTGAATAAATAGAAAGCCAGGTACTGTATTAAGCATGCGGGTAATGGCAACAACAGAGACATAAAGGCTGGCTTCATGAAGTTATGCATTTACCTACGACAAGTACTATGAGGGATTATAGTCTTACAGAAATAATCTTAACAAAAGGCTGAGACACACTATATTTAAGCCAGGAATTTGGGGTCAAACTATAAGAAGCTTTAAACTTAAAACGATTATGAGCAAAAAAGTGGTAACAGACCTGAATTTGAGAATGATAAAGTTAGCAGTAGCTCAGTATTCATTGATATAAGTTAGTGGAGGAGTTACTGAAGAAAGAGACAACTGTAACAATCTAGGTTAGAGGTAGAAACACATGGATGGGGCTATAGCAGGACTACAAAGAATAACATGAATATAAGAAACATGGCAGAAGCAGAATCACTAGGTCTATAACTAAATGCAGAAGACAAAAGAGAATGAACCAGTTAAAGGCAACTGAATCTTTAACTCCTAATAAATTAGAAAAGTGGTAACAGCACAGAAGGAAGTAGACTGTGTAAAAAGCAATACCTAGAAGGCAATCCTAAGAAGAGATCAATGCTAAGGCTATAAATTTGTGAGTTTGCCACAAAGACAAGTTAGCTTATATCTGTGTAAAGTATGATTTTATATAATTCAGAATGAATTATATTACACATACCCCCTGACTTGGTGCTCCAGGGACCAAGGCCATATTTGCACGTATTTCTTCTTCATTTAAACTCAGGCCCATGTACTGAGAGAGCTCCGGATATAGCTTAGGATAGAGATCTAATAATGAATGAGTAGAGAGAAAAAATTACTAGAACATTTTAAAAAACCATTGTTATTATGGACTTTTACTTGTATTTAAAAAATCACTAAAAAAATTTTAAAAAATTAAAAAATCACATTAATTTTATAAAATCTAGGATGAATTTATATTAGTAATCTGGAAAACCCCTTTTTCTGTAATGATAATTAGAAATGGAAAACAAAAATAAAAGTGAAAGTATGAAGACATTTTAACTGAAACCTCAGACTTCTAAATACTCAAGACTAGAAAAAATTTTTCCAAGTTATCTTGCCTTTTCTTTCTCTTAAACCTATTAGGAATTTTCTACCCATACCACTGATTCTCCACTTAAGAACAACTGACCAAAATGTACACTTCAAATCAGCTACATTTTAATTCATTCAGTAAACACAGCTATAAAATGATTCTTCTATTAAAAAAAAAAATGAACTGTGTAAAAAAAAATCAAAGCTTATAAATTTATTTAGTGTTCTATCACTTTAAGAATACACAGCAATGAAATCTTTGAAACAGTACATTTAAATATTAACAGTACTTAACTGAACAGTAGAGTTAGATACCATTTACGAAAGCTCTTTATGTGATTTATGGATTTTCTAAAAGAAACAATGTGATGACAGGCCATAAAAACCTATTTAACACTCCTCTTGTATGTTTTTAAAAAATTTTTTTTCATTTTCTACTGGAGTAGAGCTGATTAACAATGTTGTAGTAGTTGCAGGTGGACAGCAAGGGGACTTGGCCATACACATACACGCATCCACTCTCCCCCAATTCTCCTCCCATCGAGACTGCCACACCTTTCGTATCTGAAGTCATATTTAAGAGTTCTGTCCTGAATTCCTATGAATTTAGAAGGAAAAGGGACCAGGGAGAAGGATATGGAGTCAGGGTAGAGACTCCAGGATTTGGGAAGCTCCCCCAAAGGAGAACGCCATCAATCCCCACAGCCCTGGAAAGACAGAGGACAGTTCAGTGAGTTACATCTTTTCATAAATGAATCCCTCCTACGTGAAGGACTTGCAAAGGGTGAAATTTAAGTAACAATTTTCATTAAGTCATAAAAAATACTTTCACAGTCACAGTTCACTTTCTTGATTAAAGGGTTGTTTTGAAATAAACATTTTTATCTTCTTACTACTAGAGCTTTAACAGCCAATTTAATGCTGTGTAAGTTAAAAAAAAAAAACATATATATATATATATATATATATATATATATATCTCCTGGATTCTCTATTTCAGTAAAAGAAGGCTTAACAAGTATCTCTGTTCAAGGAGAAGGAACCCAAATAATAAACCTACTTCCATCTTGCGAGATGGGAGCAGAGGCTTCAGATAAAATCGCTGGGTTGGCAGGGTTTGCAGAAAAGGCAGTCTGAGCCTGAAATAGAAGAAAAGAAAATTCTAATAACACTCTATAGCGACTCACTTAAACTTCTCATATAACTTAAATCCAGTAATTTCAAAAATGAAAACACCTAAAACCCTTTACTTTTATATAAGAAATTCTAATTTCAAACACTTTAGCAATATATTTTCAAAGAAAATCCACAAATCAAAAATAAATTATAAATATTTAACACTATTAAAAACTAGACTAAGCACCATTCTACATATAACCAATATTTCATAGTGCTACTGCAAATACTTTCACAATGTATTATGAAATGACAGTTACACTTTAATTAGTCTAAGTGAAAGTACCTTCTTTACCTAAAGAAAACAGCTTAACCATATTTACGTAAGTATACATCAGGAGAACACCTAAAAATTTAAATACTTAAGTTGCTAATATTTATTTTGCCATTTCAGCATATCCCAATGAAATGTTTATCTACGTTTTACCAAGTATAAGGAAGGAGGTGTTCAGTCAGTCAATTCAGTCGCTCAGTTGTGTCCAACTCTTTGCAACACCATGGACTGCAGCACACTAGGCTTCCCTGTCCATCACCAACTCCAGGAGCTTACTCAAACTCATGTCCAAAGAGTCGGTGATGCCATCCAACCATCTCATCCTCTGTCGCCCCCTTCTCCTCCTGCCTTCAATACTTCCTAGCACCAGGGTCTGTTCCAATGAGTCAGTTCTTCGCATCAGATGGCCAAAGTATTGGAGTTTCAGCTTCAACATCAGTCCTTCCAATGAATATTCAGAACTAATTTTCTTTAGGATGGACTGATTTGGTCTCCTTGCTGTCCAAGGGACTCTCAAGAGTCTTCTCCAACACCACAGTTCAAAAGCATCAATTCTTTGGTACTCAGCTCTCTTTATATTCCAACTCTCACATCCATACATGACTACTGGAAAAACCATAGCTTTGACTAGATGGATTTTTGTTGGCAAAGTAATATCTCTGCTTTTTAATATGCTGTATAAGTTAGTCATAGCTTTTCTTCCCAGGAGCAAGTGTCTTTTAAGGCTACAGTCACCATCTGCAGTGATTTTGGAGCCCCCCAAAATAAAATCTGTCATGGTTTCCATTGTTTCCCCATCTATTTGGCATGAAGTGATGGGACCAGGTGCCATGATCTCAGTTTTCTGAATGTTGAGTTTAAGCCAACTTTCACTTTCATCAAGGGGCTTTTTAGTTCCTCTTCACTTTCTGCCATAAGGGTGGTATCATCTGCATGTCTGAGGTTATTGATATTTCTCCCGGCAATCTTGATTCCAGCTTGTGCTTCATCCAGTCCAGTATTTCTCATGATGTACTCTGCATATAAGTTAAATAAGCAGGGTGACAATATACAGTTTTGCCGTACTCCTTTCTCGATTTGGAACCAGTCTCTTATTCCATGTCCAGTTCTAACTGTTGCTTCTTGACTGGCATAGAGATTTCTCAGGAGGCAGGTCAGGTGGTCTGGTATTCCTATCTCTTTAAGAATGTTCCACAGTTTGTTGTGATCCACACAGTCAAAGGCTTTGGCATAGTCAATAAAGCAGAAGGAGACGTTTTTCTGGAACTCTCTTGCTTATTCGATGACCCAACAGGTGTTGGAAATTTGATCCCTGGTTCCTCTGTCTTTTCTAAATCCAGCTTGAACATCTGGAAGTTCACAATTCACTTACTGTTGCAGCCTGGCTTGGAGAATTTTGAGCATTACATTGCTAGCATGTAAAATGAGTGCAACTGTGTGGTAGTTTCAGCATTCTTTGGCATTGCCTTTCTTTGGGATTGGAATGAAAACTGACCTTTTCCAGTTTCCTTTGCCACTGCTGCGTTTTCCAGATTTGCTGGCATACTGAGTGCAGCACTTTCACAGCATCATCTTTTAGGATTTGAAATAGCTCACCTGGAATTCCATCACCTCCACTAGCTTTGTTCATAACGATGCTTCCTAAGGCTCACTTGACTTTGCATTCCAGGATATCTGGCTCAAAGTGAGTGATCATGCCATCATGGTTATCTGGGTCATGAAGATCTTTTTTGTAGTTCTTCTGTGTATTCTTGCCACCTCTTCTTAATACAAAGGCTTCTGTTAGGTCCATACCATTTCTGTCATTTATTGTGCCCATCTTTGCATGAAATGTTCCCTTGGTATCTCTAATTTTCTTGAAGAGATCTCTAGCCTTTCCCATTCTGTTGTTTTCCTCTATTTCTTTGCATTGATCACTGAGGAAGGCTTTCTTATCTCTCAGTGCTATTCTTTGGAGCTCTGCATTCCAATGGGTGTATCACTCCTTTTCTCCTGTGCCTTTAGCTTCTCTTCTTTTCTCAGCTATTTGTAACACCTCCTCAGACAACCATCTTGCCTTTTTGCACATTTTTTTCTTGGGGATGTTCTTGATCACTGCCTCCTGTACAATGTAACGAACCTCTGTCCACAGTTCTTCAGGCACTCTATCAGATCTAATCCCTTGAATCTATTTGTCACTTCCACTGTATGATCATAAGGGATTTGATTTAGGTCATAACTGAATGGTCTCATGGTTTTCCCTACTTTCTTCAATTTGAGTCTGAATTTGGCAATAAGGAGTTCATGATCTGAGCCACAGTCAGCTCCCGGTCTTGTTTCTGTTGACTGTAATAGAGCTTCTCCATCTTTGGCTGCAAAGAATATAATCAATCTGATTTCAGTTGACCATCTGGGGTTGTCCATGTGTAGAGTCTTCTCTTGTGTTGTTGGAGGAGGGTGTTATGTTATACTAAGTAGAAAAATATTACAAAGTATGCAAAATGCATACTTAATCACTGACGTAACAATCATGGTAAAGTAATGTAGTTTATGTGTTAAAACTTGCCAAAACTTTGAAAACATATACACTTAATACTAATCAGGGGCAGGTATGCTAGGAGTTCCCCTCAGGGCTGCCTTCACAGCCCATGTCGTATGGAGTGTTCCTTTTTCCCTTACAGATATATCTGAGCTCCTCAAGCAGACATATGTCACTGCTGACAGTTAAGTTGTAAGATCCAGATGTAATATCATTTTTCACTTAATCAAAAATATACTGGTTAAGTGACGGGGATTTACACCTATACTCTTTATCACCAAGCTCTGAAACTGATGCTAAGAGCAGTCCCAAAGATGCCTGGAGAGACGGAAGATTAATTAAATAAGGAAGTCCACAAAAGCACTACAAGTACATCACTCATTTGGATTCCAAATGTTCTGATATGGCTGTTATTGAGTCATTCTTTGTTACTGTTTCATAATATCACAATCTAAATTCAAATAAAATGCAGCACTACAAATCTTTATAATTTTAAATATATCCACAACCTCAAAATATGCTGAATTTTGAAAATTCTCTCACCAACTATCAACTGAAAGGAGCTAGTAGCCAGTGGATTGCTTCTTGTATAAACTCCAAGAAAAAAAAATACTGTTCCTCACTAAAAAGAAAGGAGCTATCAAAGTCATGAAAAGACATGGAGGAACCTAAAATGCACATTACTAAGAGAGTGAAGCCAATCTGAAAAGGCAAATTATAGTATGAGTCCAACCCTCACATTCTAGAGAAGGAGGGAGGCCTAGACAGAGCATGAGGACATGCGGGAGTGAGCGTGACACCGAGCAGGGGCTCCACATCCCCACACACTTGTGCAAACCCACAGAGGGAACACAAGTGCAGCTGTGGACTTGGGGAGGCAGCCACGTGTCTGGGCAGGTCAGTGACTGTCACATGTGTACCGCTCTGGCGAAGACGCCGCTGGTGTAGGGTGAGAGGTGTGGGGTTCAGGTCCAGGTGGGGAGGGCGCACAGGGACGGGGCACTGAGACGGAAACTGAACCTTGCATCACTTCTGCTGTGAACCTAAAACCGCTCTGAAAAACAGAATTTACTAACTTTAAAAAACTGATCTGTTTTACACTGGTCTATTATTTCTATTCTTTCATTCATTGCTCTTGTTCTTATCCAAGGAATACTGAAGTAAGCTCTCTGAACACAAAGTTACATATTTAATTACTACATAATTTGTAGTAAAAATAAAAGAAAGATGGTACAACAAAGGCTTAAGGACTATAAGCCATTAAATGCAGCAAAATATTCCACACTCACCTGAAATCTCAAACTAGTTAAAGAAAAGCGGGGGGGTGGGGGGTGGGGGGGATGTTGTTCCTACCACTACAGAAAGCATGAGACACCATACTCGTGGAGCCGCCAGTCGCTCTCTGCTCACGGTGACGGGACACTGAAGACTGCTTCTCAGTCTACTACGCACAGGGGTGGCTCCTGTTTGAGACTCACAGTGGACAGAGAGGCGCAGGGACTGTACGATGCTCAAAGCCACAGCCCTATGCTTACTGTGAAACAGTTTACAGAATGTGAACTGCCAAGTCACTCCTGCGGTGTGAAAGGTCAGATTAGAAAATGAATACTACCTTTACAGAGGCGCCTCAAAAACGAACACCCAAGTAACACCTACCACAGAAAATGAAGAAAAAATAAAACAGTAGCAGTCCAAGATGTTAGTGGCTAGGTTGGGAATCTTTTTAAATCCAGTCAGAATTTAAAAACCATGTTTCCCCCTCCTTACTCTCTGTCACATCTCCAGGCAGCTAGCTTTGTGCTCAGAACGTAAAACGCTTTGAAATGGAAATATCCATACAACCTTGAAGAGCTTGAAGAGCTCAGCCTGAGGTGGACTGCAGCCTTCTTCATTTTCTGATCCAACATTTCCCAATATCAACTCTTTCCCTTCTTTTTCTGCTGCTTTCAAGATAAAAAACCTCTCCTCAAGAAAAAAAAAAAAAAAAACAAACCTCTGCTCAAAGTCTAGGTGGTTTAGGTTCAATCTCATAAAAACTAACAAAAAAGGACAAAAAGGAAATGAGTCATTCTCTCAGACCCATCTGCAGATCCTATCACTTAGTGCTCTGATGTCATAGTAACAGCTTAACTGTTAAAGGTAAATATTTCAAATAAAAGCTTTTTAAAATAGAAAGTATACTTGTTCAGATGACCTGTGTGGAAATAAAAACCACATGAGAAAAATAATGACAAAATAGCAAAGAAAAAACAGATTTGAGATGACTGAATAAACCACTTAAAACTGTCAGACATCAAAGCCTTGGCAACTGAACAGATTTCAGAGATTCTACAAACCACCCATCAATACCCATAGAGAAGGGATGATGAGATATATATGTTCATGGATCTCCCCCACATTCATCCAATCACCGCCACATGGCTAACAACTTCAGCCACACATTTGTTACTATTTTTGCTGATTTTTCCCTACCCTTAAAGAACATTTTGTCTAAAAAACACTTGTATTCTTGTGTTCTTCTCACAAGTTTGTAATAAACATTTTATGCTAATTAATTAGGAAGTCAATCTCATTAAACTGAGGCCAAGACCTCTAGCAAAATGATTTTCAGGGTAAGAAGCTTTGACGTACTTTAGCAACTCAAACAGAAAAGAATTTCATCACATTTATCATATCAAAAAGGTTTCTGGAATAAACTGCAACAGGGAGTTTAATTTATCTTGTCAAATTAGAAAAACAAATAACAGCTGAAGAAGTTCAGAAATAAAAAGTTTATGAAAGACCAAGTTGAAAGTAAACTGGAAACAGGATGGTTCACTAAACACTACAATTATCTCCAGTTAAAAAGAGTAACAACAACAAAAAAAAGAGTAACAAAAATTTACAAAACAGCAAGACTTGATCCCAATCCCAAACTTTCTCAAGCAGAAGCAATTATCTTCAAAGCTAATACTCAAAGGAGTACAATAATGCCTGACTTAATGGAAGTGTCAGCATCACTGTACTGCCTCACGCAGCCACTTGGAGCAGGATTCTCTGCTGCCGTAGCAGACTGTCTGCTGCTTACTTTTAAAAGACCACACACTGCTCAGCTTTCACTGTGCTCTTCTCACACTGCTCCTCCTCCTAAAGCAGTATGCACCATCCTGTTTCGATAATGTGTAACTTCATAGAAGACAAAGAATTACTTCAAAGACTGGTCATCCCTGAAAACCCAACAGCACATGTACGAATTTTAAACAAGACAATGAACACCTAAGAATCTGGAGTATATATTACCAACTTTAAAAATGTACTTAAATTAAACCCAGTCATAAAACCAAGCTATTTCTGAAGAGTTTTAAGTCCCATTTCAAAGAAAAAATATCTCGTGCCCATTAATTCACAGTGAAATGAACAAAGCCCTAGTTTTCTAACGTTCTCATTAGAAAAACTGAGTTTATACAGTGTCAAATTGAACAAATACATCTGCTATTTAAGTTTCTCGCTTCACTTCACCTATAATCAGAATGTATGGCAGAGAACATGGAAGAAAAAAAGTATTTAAAACATACCTGAATCACCTTGTCTACCTTCAGGTCTTCAAGAGATGGGTACAGAGACATTTTTGCAGGATTTTTCTAAAGAAAACAACAACAACAAAAGTCTATGATTCAGACTTCATTGAAATTTAAATAGTACATGGAGCCAGCAGCATACACAGAAACATGTTTAAGTCATTTAACACAAGATTTAAATTGCAAAACAAAAAAATATGACCATCTAGTTATACTAAAAATTGCTGACTGATGGTTGCCAACTACCTTTCTCTCAAGCTATATCCATTACAAATGTTAAACTTCCCTGAATAAAAGTCCGTTCATTTCTATAGTTTAGAAAATCAAAGAACAATTATGTGACTCATCTAGTTTACACAAACAAGGGCTTAGCAACTGAGTGAGAATTATATTCTCCTAACAAAAATCTACAAGAGCTGATACATGTTATCTATGTACAAAACCTCATTATTATGAAAATATAAATATATACACACACACACACACATATTACATAAGTATATAAAATAATACACACTATAGGAGACATGAATGAAATAGAGGAGGAATAAAAGGGAAAGGAATTTTTATATTCTAAACATTCCTATATTTTTCAATGATTTTTAGTGACCATGAATTGCTTTTTGTAGTGATTTAAAACAAAATTCTCAAAGTGTTAAAGGCATATATACTCCAAAACTTTGTTTAGGTATTTTGAGATGAATACTTCCTTGAAGCCCAACAAAACAGAACATATTCTAAATTGGTATAGGGGTTGATACTATAACTGATTGCATCCCAATGAAAACTCACCCATGATTGGCTGCTCTGTGAAGATGGAGACAGGCCCTTTAAATGCTGCTCTTCTCCAGCTGGGAAGATGCTAAACTTTGTCAATGGGGAAGCTGGAGGTACAGTGAGGAGAAGGGGGGTTTTCTCCCAACTTCCAGTGTCCTCCTCCAACCAGGCCACTGCAGGGAGCAGCAGCGACAGTCCCCAGCACTGCTGAGCAGGTTCCCAGCACAGGGGCACCAACAAGGCACTCCCCGTTCCGTTCCCCATTCACTTCTGGGATCCATTCAGTTGATGATGTTTTCGGTGACTTTTCACTTTCTAACTTATGAATAATGCTGCTAATATTGCTAACGAGCATTTACACCCGTTTTTATATAAACATATAATGTTCAACTGTCTTCGTACACAGCTACGAGGAGAACTGCCAGGTTATATGGTGACTCTGTATTTAACTTTTTGAGGAACTGGTTTCTGAAGTGACTGCACTATTTCACATTTCCACCAACATGTGTGAGGGTTCCAATTTTTCCCTAACTTGGCCAATATAATACCGTTGTCCCTCGGTTTCCGCAGGGCACTGGTTCTAAGAGTCTCCCCTGCATACACGGAAGCCTGTAGATGCTCAAGTCCCTTATATAAAAGGGCTCATACACACTTGCTATTGTCAGTCTTTTCAATTACAGCCATCCGAGTGGATGGGTAGCAGCACCTCATTGTAGATTTGATTCCTATTTCCCTAATAACTAATGATGCTGAGCATCTTTCATGAACCTAGATGGCCAATCTGTATATCTTCTCCGAGGAAACATCTATTTAAATCCTTTGCCTACGTATTCTTTTTGCTTACCTAATCGCCCTGGAATAGAACCTCCAATAAAATGCTGAAGTAGCATGATACAGTTTTGAAGAGGAGAATAGGGCCTCGGTTTGTGAATAAAATGCAAATTCTTGAAAAAGCACAATCAAATATGTCTTAACTCTACTAATCCAGGAAAACAAAACAATTGCGTTTTGTGTCTCCCAAGATCAGTTCTCTAGAAGTTTTCTCCTTAATCACATTTTATTGACACTTTCAACGACTGTATCAACATCATAAACAAAACCATTCTAACTTCACTGAAACTAATGTTGACTAGCAATCCAGGTGTTAGTTCTATTCTTGGTTCTGCCACTGGTCAGGGTCTGCCACTGGTCACCTACAAGATCCTTTTTTTTTTTTCCCCATGAAAAATGAACTGAATGAATGGTTTAAAACTCAGAGTAGTTTTCTAAAAATTTTTTCCCCATAGAAGCTTTTCTTCAAATATTAACTGACACTGTTTGAACAGCTCTGAGGTCACTCATTACTCCCCCTCCCACCAACACACAGACATTCAGGCCCAGAAAAGATACAGCATTTTTTAAAACAGCAAGTATCACCCCAACTTACACTCTTTAAATCTCACTATTCTTATAAAATACGATTCCTCAATGATTTTACCTGAAATGATTTTTGTGGTCTCATCTCATCCAATTTTATTCCAAACATTACAATGTTCCAGTCCAGCACTACATTCCATTTCCCACCCTGGTCACGTGCTTCTGTGCCTCCGTATCTTTGTAAAAGCTTTGTCTTCTCCCTGGAATGTCCTTCCAGGGCTTTTCTATCACAATCTTAGTCAAGGGCCTCTTCTGTGAGGTCACCTTTGATGACCTTAGTCTGACATTTCTCTCAGTTCAGCAGTTTCCCTCTGCCTTTCAGTATAGCTATTTTATGTTTAACTCTGGCTACTTGAGATCAAGGACCACATTTGCCTAACACAATGCCTTATTCTGACAGAAAACAAATGTTCATTAAATATTTTAGACAATATCATCAAAATAAGGGAGAGCAAAATAATTGTCTTATAAGTTTACTGCTTCATTGGGTTTTTGGTGGGTTTCTTTTTGCCATGCAGCTTATAGGATCTCAGTTCCCCACCAGGAATTGCACCTGGGCCATGGCCATGAAAATCCAGGATCCCAACCACGAGGCCACCAGGGAATTCCCAACAAGTCCACTACTTTGAACAACACTGTTAACAGCTTTCCATGAGAACAATAAATTCTTGCATTATTTCTCTGAATCACTTGTATGGTGTATTTAAACCTCTGACCTAACTCAAAGTGTGAAAAACACTCAGACCTCTGTGAAGAACCACAAAGCTACTGGATATCCTTTCAATTATGGTTGGAATTTCAGAATGACCACTAATGAGATTTAAGAGGATTCTGAAAATACTGGCATTACATCCGTGTCAGAACTCTCACTTCACTCTCACTTTAGGAGTCTATCAGATAAACACTACACTGTAGCAAGTGAAGAAAGGAGTCTCGGTCCAGGCCTTCCCTTTGGCTGCCTGGGGAACCAGGAGGAGGGGAGCTTAGTTCTCAGCGCTCCAGGCATCAGCAGGCACACCCCTCTGCATCCACTCCAGCTCCATCACCACATTCCTCACTGTGACAGCATCTTCGCTGGTCTAACTCCTGGGAAGAACTGGCACTCCTCACTGACCCCTAGCCCAGATCTGGCTGACTCTATGTTTTCGGCAGCCTCCTTGAATCTCTCTGTGCCTCGTTCAAAGCCTATGTACCCCCTGTGCATCCTGTTGTCGTTGTTCAGTGGTGTCCAACTCTTTGCAAACTCGTGGACTGCAGCATGCCAGGCTTCCCTGTCCTTCACCATCTCCCAGTTTGCTCAAACTCATGTCCATTGAATCAACCATGCCATCCAACCATCTCATCCTCTGTCGTCCCCTTCTCCTGCCTTCAATCTTTCCGAGCATCAAGGTCTTTTGCAATGAGCCGGCTCTTCATATGGGGTAGGCAAAGTACTGGAGCTTTAGCATCAGCCCTTCCAATGAATATTGAGTGTTGATTTCCTTTAGGACTGACTGGTTTGATCTCCTTGCTGTCCAAGGGACTCTCAAGAGAGCCTTCTCCAACACTGCCCCCAATTCGGTTTCTACTAAGAAGCTTCTCAATACTTGGAACAGTTTCAGGGTTTTTCCAGAGCATCTAAAGACAAAAAATACTTGACAATTCTGCCTCAGCATTAAGATTTCTGACCTCTACCTCCTCAGGGCAATGTTGCATAACTTCCTTTAAATATGCACACTGACCAAAGACCTCAGGGACTCTAATACCATAGTGGTACCTGTGAACATCTTTCTTGCTGCGATGCTCTGATTCTTGAAGTAGGAAACATGCTGGTAAAGTAGTCCAGTTAGTACCACCTAAAATGGTAGTACTCATCATTTTGAGTAATGACTCATTCCTTCCCTCAAACCACCCACTATAACTGGTCTCCCCCTTTTAAAATGGTGTGATCAGGGGTTTCCCTGGTGGTCCAGTGGATAAGACTCCACACTCCCCATGCAGGCAGTCCGGGTTCAACGCCTGGTTAGGACGCTAGATTCCACAAGCAGCAACTAAAACATCCTGAGTGCTGCAACTAAGACCCAGCACAGCCAAATAAATTTTTTAAAACCATGCGGTCATTTAAAGTTAGAACAGTACTTGTCTACTTGTTTAGTCTTAAGTTGTTTTTTAAAGAAATCTTAGGATGATGAAAAATCAGGATTGCAGAACTACCTATCTTTAAAAAAAAAAAAAAAATACAGCACAACACATCAGGTGCTCTGATTTTTGTAGCTGCCACCAGGGACACCCCGATGGCCGGGCTCTGGTGGCCAGCAAGACATCCGTTCATGGGTCCCACAGGACTGCAAGTGCTCCTATGGATGAGGAGCAGGTGACTGGGCTGGAGGGCGGTGGTCATGACGGCCGCCTGGAAGGGACGGAACCCATACGACACACTCACCCCAAAGGCAGCTTCAGGCACCCAGGGAGACCCTAACGGAGCCCCCACCACTGACCTGCCAGAAGCGGGCTGTGTCAGTGAGGAGGACCACAGGTCTGTGAGCTGGTCCTGGCTGCACCCAGGTGCGACCCTGCGATGGTCCAACTTTGAGACCCATTTCAAGTGGGTGCCCCATCAGCTGGCCTACTGAGAAAACAGTTCTTCACAGGTTCTCTCCAGGGCACAATGTAAAGACAGCAGAATGAATACACCCCAGACTCTCGAGAAGAGATCTATTACCTTATCATCATAGCTGTGGCCTGAAGAGCAAGCAGGCTTCTAATTAAACATACACCCAGGGGCTGTAATTCTCTCCAAAGACTGGCAGGGCCAGCAGGCCTCATCTCTGCATCTCCCTCTGCCCCATCCAAGGTAGCCAGTGTCTCTGAGAAAGGACCCAGTGCCAGTGTACTTGTCTATTGCCCACAGGGAACATCCCTGGACAGCCTGGCTCCAGAAGTCAGCAGGGCTTGTCTTCCTCAGTTTCACAGGATTGCAGCAAACAGAGACACAGGTAACTGGCTCTCCTGCCAGGCTCAGAGCAGAGGGAGCATTTGTGTACTTTAAAAGCTGCTGCCTAGGGGTCGGTCTGGCTTCCCACCAGCCTGAATTTAGGTGCTGACTGGAATTCTCCCCTTTGGGCCAGTGACAGACCCTGGCACATCCTCAGCTACTGAGAGCCAGAAGCAATAAAGTAGGCTGCTTGGAAAATTAAAAGGGTATGAGATATAACGTGGTACAAGTGCAGGGCTGAATGAGAAAGCTCATCTCCTATATGAGACTAGTCATTCAAGACCAGATGGGGTGTCTGTTTTATCTAAACAAAGGGTGTCAAGAAAAATGAAGAAACAAAAGAACAGAATCCAAACAGAAGACCAAGATAAAGCCTCAATTAAAAAAAAAAACACAAAACAATAAAAAATTGGGCTTCCCAGATGGCACTACTGGTAAAAAAAAAACCTGCCTGCCAATGCAGGAGACGTAAGAAACACGGGTTTGATCCTTGGGTCAGGACAATCCCCTGGAGGCAGGCATGGCAACCCACTCCAGTATTCTGGCCTGGAGAATCCCATGGAAGAGGAGCCTGGTGGGTTGCAGTCCATGAGGTTGCAAAGCGTCAGATGTGACTGAAGGGACTTAGTATGCACAAGTGATTTACCCGATAAGGTTTTAAGTTACAATAGAGGTTAAGTTCAGAAGAACAACAGATGAACAAAGTAAGAATTTCAAAAGATACAGAAAATGTAAGCAAGCAGCAAGCAGAAATCTTAAAACTAAAAAATACGAAAACTGAAAAAAATATGACAGAGGGTTCACCAGCAGACTAGAGGAAGCAGAATGGAGGAAGAAACGAACTTAAAGAAGAGAAGAAACACACCAGTAGACAGGGCAGTGCAAGCAAAGCAGCAAAAAGAAAAAAGGATGAAAACAGCTTAAAGGACTTAGGAGATACCACCATGCTACCAACACTCGCATCGTAAGGGTCTCTGAAGGAAAAGAGGTAAAACATTTGAAGAAACAATGGCTGAAAGCTTCCTTAAGTTGAGGAGGGAAACAGACATTCAGATCCAAGAAGCTCAGTTCAGTTCAGTCGCTCAGTCATGTCCAACTCTTTGCAACCCCCTGAATCGCAGCACGCCAGGCCTCTGTCCATCACTAACTCCCGGAGTTGACTCAAACTCATGTCCATCGAGTCAGTGATGCCATCCAGCCATCTCATCTTCTGTTGTCCCATTCTCCTCCTGCCCCCAATCCCTCCCAGCATAAGGGTCTTTTCCAATGAGTCAACTCTTCACATGAGGTGGCCAAAGTACTGGAGTTTCAGCTTCAGCATCAGTCCTTACAATGAATACCCAGGACTGATCTCCTTTAGGATAGACTGGTTGGATCTCCTTGCAGTCCAAGGGACTGTCAAGAGTCTCCTCCAACACCACAGTTCAAAAGCATCGATTTTTCGGCGCTCAGCTTTCTTAACAGTCCAAGTCTCACATCCATACATGACCACTGGAAAAACCATAGCCTTGACTGGATGGACCTTTGTTGACAAAGTAATGTCTCTGCTTTATGTTGTCTAGGTTGGTCATAACTTTACTTCCAAGGAGTAAGCATCTTTTAATTTCACGGCTGCAATCACCATCTGCAGTGATTTTGGAGCCCAAAAAAATAAAATCTGACACTGTTTCCACTTTTTCCCCATCTATTTCCCATGAAGTGATGGGACCAGATGCCATGATCTTAAGTTTTCTGAATGTTGAGCTTTAAGTCAACTTTTTCACTCTCCTCTTTCACTTTCAAGGGGCTTTTTAGTTCCTCTTCACTTTCTGCCAGTGGCTCAGAGGATAAAGCGTTTGCCTGCAATGTGGGAGACCCGGGTTCGATCCCTGGGTTGGGAAGATCCCCTGGAGAAGAAAATGGCAACCCACTCCAGTATTCTTGCCTGGAGAATCCCATGGACAGAGGAGCCTGGCAGGCTACAGTTCACCGGGTCACAAAGAGTTGGACAAGACTGAGCGACTTCACTTTTTTTCTTTCACTTTCTGCCATAAGGGTGGTGTCATCTGTGTATCTGAGGTTATTGATATTTCTCCTGGCAATCTTGATTCCAGCTTGTGCTTCATCCAGCCCAGCGTTTCTCATGACATACTCTGCATGTAAGTTAAATAAGCAGGGTCACAATATACAACCTTGAGGTACTCCTTTTCCTATTTGGAACCAGTCTGTTGTTCCATGTCCAGTTCTATCTGTTGCTTCCTGACCTGCATACAGGTTTCTCAAGAGGTAGGTCAGGTGGCCTGGTATTCCCATCTCTTTCAGAATTTTCCAGTTTATTGCAATCCACACAGTCAAACGCTTTGATATAGTCAATAAAGCAGAAATAGATGTTTTTCTGGAACTCTCTTGCTTTTCCAATGATCCAGCGGATGTTGGCAATTTGATCTCTGGTTCCTCTGCCTTTTCTAAAACCAGCTTGAACATCTGGAAGTTCACAGTTCATGTATTGCTGAAGCCTGGCTTGGAGAATTTTGAGCATTACTTTACTAGCGTGTGAGATGAGTGCAATTGTGCAATAGTTTGAGCATTCTTTGGGACTGGAATGAAAACTGACCTTTTCCAGTCCTGTGGCCACTGCTGAGTTTTCCAAATTTGCTGACATATTGATGCAGCACTTTCACAGCATCATCTTCCAGGATTTGAAATAGGAAACTCAGGGAGTTCCAAAAATAAATGAAGACACCCACACCACGAGATGTTATAACTCAAACATCAAGACGAGGAAAGAATCTTAAAAACTAACAAGAGAACAACTTGTTATGCACAAGAGAACCCCCAAAAGACTCTCAGCACATTCTTCAGCAGAAACTCCAGGACAGAAGGGACTAACAGCTGAAAGAATACTCCACCCAGAAAAGTCCTTCAGATTCGGAGGTGAGGTAAAGAATTTCCCAGACAAGCAAATAATGGAGTTTATCACCACTAGACCAGCCTCAAGAGAAATTTTAAAGAGATTTAAGTTGAAACAAAAAGGTGCTAATCAGTAACAGGAAAACAAAGTTTAAAGCCCAATGGTAAAAGTAAATATAGAAAATTCAGAATAGCCAAAAGCTATAAAGATGGTGGACTAATTTCTTAGTCCACCAAAAAAGCTAGAATAATCACTGAAGACAAAAGTGAAAAAAAACAAACATCTATAACTCAAGAGAAATTTTAAAGAGATTTAAGTTGAAACAAAAAGGTGCTAATCAGTAACAGGAAAACAAAGTTTAAAGCCCAATGGTAAAAGTAAATATAGAAAATTCAGAATAGCCAAAAGCTATAAAGATGGTGGGCTAATTTCTTAGTCCACCAAAAAAGCTAGAATAATCACTGAAGACAAAAGTGAAAAAAAACAAACACCTACAACTACACTCACTGTTAAGGGGAACACAGATAAAAGGAAACCGTGACATCAAAAGCATAAATGGGGGTGGGGGGTGTGGGGGGTGGGGGGGGGTGTGGTGTAAAATGCAGTGACAAGAATCCCACCTTGCCACTTTTATTCAATACACTACTAGAAGTCCTAGCCAGAACAACTAGGCAAGCAAAAGATAGAAAAGGCACCCTTCCAAAAGGAAGGGAAGAAGTAAAACTGTTACTATTTACAAGTGACACGTTATGACTTTGAAGAAAACCTAAGATTCACCAAAGAACTATTAGTACTAAAAAAAAATCAGTAAAGCTGCAAGATACAAAATCAATACACAAAACTGTTGCAGTTCCATAAACTAAAAATACACTATCAGAAAGAGAAATTAAGAAAACAATTCCACTTACAATTGCATCAAACAGAGCAATCAATTTAAGTAAGGAGCTGAAAGACCTGTACACTGAATCCAATTAAAAACTGGGCAGAGGAGCTGAACAGACATTTTTACAAAGACAGACAACCAACAGATACATGAAAAGGTGTCCAACACCATCAGTGAAATGCAAATCAAAACCACAAGGAAGCATCACCTCACAGCACAGGAAACAATTGAAATGCTCTATAGAAAAGCAACCCAAAGTACTACCATAGTAAAAAGCCTGCTTAAGATTCTCAAACATCGTGTCTTCTTTAAGGCGGGTGCAGAGAAAAAGAGAGCAAGCCGAGCAGTCAGGCAATAAAAGGGAAATTTATTAGAGGAGAAAGAGAGGGTGACTGGCTCTTAAGGAGACCCAGCGTCCTCCCCTTCTGATGGGGTCCTTCTTATACCCCACCAATGAAAAATTCTCTGAAGGGATGGTTAATTTTTAGCCTGTAGTTGAGTCCTGTGGTCACGTAACCAGAGGTCTGGAATCTGGTGGTCTCACAGCTTTGAGAAGATAGGTGCCAGTGAGAAAACAGAATGCCATTTGGGCAATTTGGTTAATCTCACGGATCACTATGATTTTATTCCTTGTTTGCGAGGTAGACATACTGAGCCATCTTATCAATGAGACCCCATATGAGCCCTATCATCTTCAACTTCTAAGTCTGTAAGGATAATCTGGAAATCATGTTAGTAACAGAGATTGAGTCCTAGACCCAGAAACGGAAACAGTAAGTCTGAAACAGAGTCCAGAAATTCGCCCTTTAACCCTCTGTATCAGGGTCCAATGGATACAATTTAAAATTAAGATTTTTTTCTTAGAAGGTCTACTTCAAGACTTTTATTCTTTCTTAATAAGGGGAGGAGGAAGGAATTGGCGCCTACCTACTCAAGGCTACGAGACCACTGGATTCCAGACCTCCAGCTACAGGCTAAAAATTAACCACCCCTTCAGAGAACTTTTCATTGGCGGGGTGTAAGAAAGACCCCATCAGAAAGGGAGGACACTGGATCTCCTTAAAGGCCAGTCACCCTCTCGTTTTCCCTCTAAAAAATTTCCTTCTCTTGCCTGACTGCCTGGCTCAGTCTTTTTTTCTCTGCATGCGCCTTACAAACAGCAAGGTAGAAAAATTTTTAAAACTTTGTTGCACTGACAATTCTAATTGGTGTTTATAAAAGTATAAGTGAAAATTCTCTGAAAATACAGAAATAGATGGTCATCCCCACAAAATTCCACACACAAAAATTCTCTGCAAATATAAATTGTCATACCGATAAAAAATATTGCTTTTTGACAAAGCAGGTACAAAAATTACCAGACAGTAATGTTAGAACCTATTAGAGATGGATATGAAATCTAAAACCAGTAGTGTGTTGTGACAACCAACTGCAGGAAGAATTAAATGCAATAATAAGCTGTATTAGAGATGTGACTGAAATCTGAAAGAGTACTTAATAATGGGTTATCTCTCAACTTTATGGATGACAGCTGATGAGCAATTAGTTGTCCTCAAAGACAATGCCCATTTCATCTACATATACCTTTAAATGCTACAAAAATTTAGAATAAGGTTTTGGGGTTCTTATGCTCAAGTTGATTCATACAATGAATCATACAATCAAGATGATTCCAGATGGTGTCAAAGAACACACTTTGATACAAAGTCCTAAACAGTTTTCCATAGCTATGTTTCTAAACCTGGCAAATCACCAAATCAGAAGTATTTGAACACTAGTTAAAAATACAGACACAGATTTCATGAAAGGGCTTAGGAATTTAGGAATTCTTCTTTCAATAAATATCCACGGAGATTGTGATGATAAGCCATTGAGAAATATAGTCATATGACATCTACTCTAAATACAATAACTTCTTTTTACCCATTTCCCACCCACTGAACTGACAAAAATACAAAGTTTGACAATGCTCTCTGCTAATGAGGCTTTCAGAAACAGACATATTACTGGTAAAAGTGTAAAGTAGTACAATTTCCATAAAGAGTGAGTTTGCACTATCTACCAAAACTGTAAATGCAGATACTCTCCAACCCGAATACCACTTCAGGTTTTAGTCTATAAATATGTGTGAATGTGAAGTCGCTCAGTCGTGTCCGACTCTTAACGACCCCGTGGACTGTAGCCTACCAGGCTCCTCCATCCATGGGATTCTCCAGGCACGAATATTGGAGTGGGTTGCCATTTCCTTATCTGCATACAAAAAGCAACACTTGTAGAATTTTATTCCCTGAAGCACCAATTATAATAGCAAAATTCTTGAAACAAAGGAGGAAGTACTACACAGACAAGATAGTCAAAGAGATCCAAAATATTATCACTAACTGGAAAAAATACAGCACTATTTAGGCCAGTATATAAACTATGCTCAAGTTAGTGATAAAATAAGGGGGAATAAACAACCAGAAAAGAAAACACAAATGAAACCCAAAGCTAGCAGAAGCAGCAGAGATGAGAAAGAGATAAACGAAATAGAGAACAGAAAAAAAAAAATTACTGAAACCTAAATTTGGTTCTACAAAAAGATCAACAAAACTGACAAACCTTTAGCTAAATGGACTAAGGAAAAAAAAATATGCTAAAAGGAATGTGGGAATATTACCACTGATTCTACAGTAATAAAACAGACCATATAAAGAGTGCACTATGAACAAATGGACACTGAAAAATTGGATAACCTAGATGAAATGGACAAATTCCTAGAAACACAAAACCTACTAAGAATCACAAGGAAGCAGAAAATCTGAATAGGCCCAGTAACTAGTAAAGAGATTGAATTAGTAGTCAAAAACCTCTAAACAAAGAAAAATCCTAAATCTGATGGCACCTTTGGTGAACTCTACTAAATATATAAGAGAACTATGCCAATCCTCAAAATTTTGCTAAAAAGTTGAAGAAGGAACACTTTCATTCTATGAGAACGAAGGAACACTTTCATTCTATGAGAACATACTCTGATACCAAAGCCAGACAACTACAAACTGATATCCCTTATGAACACTGATGCGATCCTCAACAAAATACTAACAAACAAAACTCAACAGCATATTAACAAATGGGATTTATTATTGGGAGAAACTTAGTTCAATATATAAGGACTGTTCAAAGCAATACATCATATCAACAAAATGAAGTGGAAAAAAAAACACAATCATCTCATTGATATACAAAAAGCACTTGACAAAATTCAACACCTTTTATGATAAAGACACAAGAGGCATAGAAAGAAGCAAGGGCCACGTAATAAAAGCCATATAGTGCAAAACCCACAGCAAATGTCATACTCAAAGGTGAAAGACTATTTTTCCTCTGGGATCATGAACAAGGCAAGAATACCCACTTTCAACACTACTCTTCCACACACAATACTGGAAGTTCTAGCCAGAGCAACTAGGTAAGAAAAAGAAATAAAAGATATCCAGATTAGAAAAGAAGTAAGTGTTAAGTGTTAGTCGTTCAGTCGTGCCCAACTCTTTGTGACCCCATGGACTGCAGCCCACCAGGCTCCTGTGTCCATGAGACTTTCCAGGCAAGGATACTGGAGTGGGTTGCCATTTCCTTCTCTGAAAAGAAGTAAAATTATCTACATTTTCAGATATGATCTTATATGCTTAGAGTTTAGCAAACCTTAAAGACGCCACAAAAAAGCATTAGAACTAACAAATTCACCAATGAAACAGGATAGTCAGTGCACAAAAATCAATTGCAATTCTACACATCAGGAAAACACACAAAGACAATTCCATTTTCAAGGGCATCAAAAAGAATAAACTACTTAGGAATTATTTAATCAAGGAAGTAAAACACTTGTACAATGAAAACCACAAAACACTGCTGAAAGAAATTAAAAACAATTGTACAAACAAAACTGGAGAACTCGCATGTCCTGATGTCAAAACTTACTTATAAAGCTATGGTATTCAAAATGGTATAGTATCGGCACAAAGACAAACACAGACCAATGGAAGAGACAGCCTAAAATAAACCCTCATATACATGGTCAAATGATCTCTGACAAGGGTCTAAGGACCATTCAGTGGAAAAAGACAATCTTTACAACAAATGGCACTGGGAAAATTGGATAACCACACACAGAAGAATGATGCTAGATCCTTAACTAACACCATATAAATATATATATATATATATATAAATTAACTCAAAATGTATCAAAGATCTACACATAAGATGTAAACAATAAAACTCTTAGAAGAAAACACGGGGCAAAACATTCCTGCATTCAATTTGAAAATGATTTCTTGGACATGACACCAAAGGCACCAGTCACAAAAAAAAAACAGACATACTGGACTTCATGAAAACCAAAAAACTTTTTGCATCAAAGAACGTTATCAATAACATAAAAAGGCAACTCACTGAATGAGGGAAAATATTTGTAAATCATATCTGATAAGGAAGTAATATACAGGATATTTAGAGAAGTCCTAAAACAACAAAAACAAACTGGCAAACATCATGAATAATCATTCCTCCAAAAAACATAGAGGAAGAGCCAACAATCACATGAAAGGATGCTCAACATCACAGAAATGCAAACCAAAACTATGAGATACCACCTCACATCCACAAGAGCGACAACTACCAAAAAAACCCAAACAAGTTTTGGTGAGGATGTGGAAAATTTAGAACTCTTAATTCACTGTTTGTGGGAATGTAAAATGGTGTGTGTTCACATGTGCGTGTTCAACTGCTCAGTCATGTCTGATTCTTTGCAACCCCACGGACTGTAAGAGCCCACCAGGCTCCTCTGTCCATGGGATTTTCCAGCAAGAATACTGGAGTCGGTTGCCAGTTCCTTACTCCAGGGGATCTTCCCGACCCAGGGATCAAACCCATGTCTCCCGCATTGGCAGGCAGATTCTTTACTACTGTGTGTCCTGGGTACAGGTGCTACAAAAAAACAGTATAGGAGTCCCGCCCCCGCCCCCCCACCCCCCACATTAGCTCAACCGCGGAAGCAACCCAAGTGTCCATTAACAGATGAATGGATAAGCAAGATGTGGTGTAACTGTGTGTATATATGTATGCGTACACACACAATGGAATTTTACCCTGCCTTAAAATGGAAGGAGATTCTGCAATATACAACATGGATGAACCTTGAAAACATTACACTAAGTGAAACAAGCCAAATACAAAAAAGACAAACACTCTGAACCCACTTACATGAGATCGTTGCACTAGTCAAAATCGTAAGAGACACACAGTATCAAAATGGTTGCCAGGGGCTGGGACAAAGAGAGAATGGGGTATTACTGTTTAATGAGAACAAGATGAAAAGAGCTAAGGGAAAGGACGGTGGTGATGGTTGCACGACAACGTCAGTATATTTAATACCTCTGAACTGTACACTTAAAAATGGTTAAGATGGTAATGTTTACACGCACTTTTGATGATTGCTGTTTAGTCACTAAGTCGTGTCGTTTACCTCAATTAAAGAAAAGTAACAGAAGGGAAAAATATATTTATTTATTTGTAAGGTGTAAAACGCAACATGGGGTCGCAAAGAGTCGGACACGACTGAGCAACTGAACTGAGCGTATGAAATATCCCTATAAAGATACCTAAGAAATGCAAAACAGCTGTTTCCTACAGTAAGAGAACATGGCTGGCTAGAGGACCTTGAAGGAAGGGAACAGTACACACTGTGAACCCTGTTTCTCTTTACTTAAATGTTGAGTCACATTAACTGATTACTTCCTCAAAGACTAAATAAATACACAAAAAATCTTGACAGCACTTGGAAACAAATTAGTAATTGTGAATATAGCTGCTACTACATGTATCAGTTGCAGGGATGGGAATCTTTTTAGAGACTTTTAGCATTTGCTATCTAAAAGTGCCTAAATCCGGCAAAAACAGGAAAAAATGTAGTTGAGTCACGCTCAATTTAGGGAACTGTTTATTGAAAAGTAGGTTCAACCGCCAACTATTAGTAAATGCTTCCTCTTTTAGTCATGATTTTTACATCCTTTCTTAAAACGCCCAAACATAACGAAAAAGTAATGCTGCCAAAGTTAAATATGGATTATGACAGGATGACTATTTCCTGAACCTATTGAAAGACATTCCCTTATTTTTATTTTGTAGCACAATCTGATTTATAATGTTTACGTACCATTTAAAGAACAAAAGTTTGTAGAACTAAGTTGTAACAGAACAGCAACTTAGTTGTAAGAAGGGAACAGAAAGCAAATGAAAACATACATTTTTACTGTTTGCCCTCAACCTCAAACAGAGAAACTTAAAAGAACAAACTTTAAACTGACCATTTATATGCATTTGAGATACAGCTAACCAGCCTGTGGCTCTTCTTCCATGTAATTTTCCTTTTTAGTCAGGAGTTTTTTCTTCGAAACAACTGGATGTTATGAGTTTGGTAAACCAAACGTACTTTCTACGAAATGCACACGATATTTAAAATAACACTAAATGTACATGATATTAAAAATAACAATAAATGGGTGTGCAGAACACATACACAACACAGACTAGATAAACCTAGATGTTTCTTTTTAAAATCGGCATCATACAAGACTCCACAATGAAATAAACCCGTTTTGGTGAAAGGGGTAACTTTCCGTAGCTGTAAGTCTCCGCCTTCCCGTTATTACAGGGAAATCCTGGAAGGAAAGCTCGGAAGGCTCCGAAAGGCGAGCCCTCCGGGAACGTTTCCTGCCGCGCTCACCCGGCCGGGAGCTCTTCTCCCTTTCCTCCAACTTCACAAACCAGCGCCGCGAGCAGCCTCCCCACCCCCTTGCAGAAAGTCAAGGCTGCGCCCGCCGAACAACACCTCCCGCCAACTCCGGACGTTCGGACGCGGCCGCCGCCGAGGGCGACTCCGCACACCGGGATCGCGGCACCGGGACCAGAGCCGGCGGCTGCCCCCATGCCGGCCCCGGGCCCACCCCACACGAACAAAAAAAGAGTCGCGGCGGACGGGGGGCTGCCTGCAACGTCCCCGGCCGGGCCTCAGGCTCCCTCCGCGCCCCCCTCTCCGGACGGGGACCCCGAAACCCGCAAGGCCGCGGGTGGGTAGGGGGGGCGCCGTCGCGCAAACTTACACCCCCAGCCCGGCTGGGCGCCGCGAGGGGCGCGGAGCGGAGCCCACTGAGGAAAGGCCGCCGCCGAAATGCCCTCCGCCCTGCGGCCCCGAGTCCCCCAGGTTTCCCGCTCCTCGTCCCCGCGCCCGGGACGCCGCGCGAGCGTCCCCCGCCCCCCGGGCTGCTCACCGAGGCCGCTGAGACCCGCTCTCCGCCGCCGGTCACTGGCTCGGACTTCTGAAACCCAGAGAGAGGAGGGCAGCGCGCACCCGAGGACCGCCCGCGCGCGCGTCACCGCACCGCCCCCGCCTTCCGCCCGCGCAGGCGCGCGGCGCCCGGTCAGGTGACCCGGTCCCCATGGTAACACGGCGGGGGGGGCGGCTCTCACCTCCTGCCGCTCTAGCCCACCTGCTCCTCTCTCCCCACAGGTCCTGCACTTCGGCCCTGTGCCACCCGCCTACTGCTGTTCACCTGCGCACATGCTCATTTGGTTCCCATCACCTCCAACACAGAGTCCTGAGAACCTGTCGTTCGTCTGTCTCCTGGCCAGCCTTAGACTTCCACCACACTCACAGGCTGTTAAACATTCCTCCCACTAACCCTTCTGGACTCCTGCCTTCCCGCTACAACTTTTCTCTTTGGTTTTTATTACTCTTCGTCTATCTGATCTAAGTTTGCTGGTTGTTGAAGGTTATGTGTCGTGGTGCACAAAAGTAATACCTGTATCCTAACCAAAAACTGAAAAACTATTAGGAACTGTCCTAAGAACATAAGGTATACAGTAGTCTTAATTTGTGCTTACATCAAAGGTAGATACACCATCTTCTTTAGCGGGCAAAGACACTGAGGCACATTTTACCTACGTTTTCCATACTTACCATGGAGCAGCAGTACTTGAGAAAAGAGCATTAACTTAGAAGCATTGTATTTCTAGCTATATTGTTTAGTGCCATGATAAGTTAACCTATGGTTAAATAAAAATCTGAGCATAAAAGAGATGACAATAAGATGAAAACTTAAGACTTCAGAGAGTTGTCGATATAATAGACATGTAAAAACAACTGCAACGGGAAGAAAGAAATAAAATTGCTTTTGTTCACAGGTGACATAGTTACTCAGAAACTCCGAAAGAACTGACCCCCCCACACACAAAAAAACCTAAAACTAATAAGCAATTACAGCGGGGTTGCAGGAGTCAAGGTTAACATACAAGAGCCAATTGTTTTCCTATGTGATAGCAATAAACAACTGGAATTTGAAATTAAAGACACAATATCACTCAGCACAAAGAATGAAACAATACTTAGATATAACTAACAAAATACATAAAAAATCCATATGGAAAAAGCTAAAATTCTAATGAAAGGAATCAAAGAAGATACAAATAAATGGAAAGAAAGTCTGTATCCATGAATAGGAAGAATCCCTATTGTCAAGACATCAGTTTTACCCAAGTGAATAGATTTGACAAAATCTCAGTCAAAATCCCAACAAGGTATTTTTTGAACATCAAGAAAATGATCTAGAAGTTTCTTTGGGAAGACAGAAGTCTCAGAAGAACCAACCTAAAATGGAAGAACAACAACAAAGTTGCAGGCTTGTGTGTGCCAACATCAAAATGTATTATAAAGCTACAATAATCATGTAGTCAGGTATGGATGTGAGAGGTGGACCATAAAGAAGGCTGAGCACGGAAAAATTGATGTTTTAATCCTGTGGTGCTGGAGAAGACTCTTCAGAGTCCCTTGGACAGCAAGGAGATCAAACGAGTCAATCCTAAAGGAAATCAACCCCGAATATTCACTGAAAGGATTGATGCTGAAGTGCCAATACTTTCTCCACCTGATGCAAAGAGATGACTCATTGGAAAAGTCCCTGATGCTGGGAAAGATGGAGGGCAGGAGGAGAAGGGGAAGACAGAGGATGAGATGGTTAGATGGTATCACTGACTCAGTGGTCATGAATTTGAGCAAACTCCGGGAGATCATGAGGACAGAGAAGCCTGGCATGCTGCTGTCCGTGGTGTCACAAAAAGTTGGACACGACTTAGCAACTGAACAACAACAACAGTAATCAAGGCAGTATGATAACGGCAAAAGACTGAAAATGTAGATCAATGGAACAGAATACAGAACCCAGAAACAGACTCACACAAGTACATTCAATGGATCTTTAACAAAGGAGCAAAGGTATTCAACAGTCAAAGGGTAGTCTTTTCAACAGACGGTACTGGGGCAACCGGATCTTCACATACAAAAAGTTAATCTAGACGAGACTTTACACCTTTCACAAAAATTAACTTGAAATAGACCATAGATCTACAATTATAACTCAAAACAATAAAGCTTCTGGAAGATAACATAGGGGAAAATCTAGGTGACCTTTGGTTTGGTCATAAGTTTTTATATACAACATCAAAAGCACAACCCACGACAGAAGAAATTAATAAGTTAGACTTCATTAAAATTTAAAAATCCTTCTTTATGAAAGACAGTGTGTAGAGAATTAAAAGACACCAACTCTATGCTATCCCATGGACTGTAGCCTGCCAGGCTCCTTTGTCCATGGAATTCTCCAGACAAGAATACTGGGATGGGTTGCCATTTCCTTCTCCAGGGGATCTTCTTGACCCAGGGATTGAACCCAGGTCTCCTGCATTGCAGACAGATTCTTTACCATCTGAGTCACCAGGGAAGCTCTTATAGACAATGAAAAGACAAACCACAGAGAAGATGTTTGCAAATTTAAAAATTTGATTACACATCTAATCAAAGATTTGCATCTAAAATATTAAAAAAACACCTAAACTTCAATAATAAGAGCCCAGATTAAAACTGGGCAAAAGAGCTGAACAGACACTTTATCATAGATGATACACAGATAGCAACTGAGTGTATGAAAAGAGGGTCAACAGCATGACATTAGGGAACTGCAAATTAAAGCAACATTTTGAAATACACTACTATACACCTTTCTAGAATGTCTACAATCCACAACACTGACAATGCCAAATCCCAATGAGGATGTGGAGCAACAGGAACTCTCATCCACTGCTGATAGGAACGCAAAATGGTACAACCACTTTGGAAGGCAATTTGGAAGTTCTCACAAAGCTCAACATATTCTCAACATATCAGCCAATTATCATGCTCATGGATATTTGCTCAAATGAGCTTAAAACCACACAAAACTCTGCACAGGAATATTCATAGAAGCTTTATTCATAATCATCCAAAATTAGAAGCAAGTGTAATATCTTTCAATAGGTAAAAGAATACATAAATCATGCTACATCCATAAATGAAATATTATTCAGCAATAAAATGAAAATGAACTACCAAGCCATGGAGAATAGGGAGGAATCTTAAATGCATGTTGCCCTTTCCTTCACCAGGGGATCTTCCTGATCCAGGGATCAAACCCAGGTCTCCTGCATTGGCAGACAGGTTCTTTACCTCTGAGCCACCTGGGAAGCACTTAAATACACATTGTATGTGAAAGAAGATAATCTAAAATGGTTACATCCTATATGATTCCAACTATATGATGTTGTGGAAAAAAAGTAAAATGATAAAGGCAGTAAAAAATATCAGCAATTGCCAGTGGTTTTGAAAATAAGAAGGATGAAAAAAAAAAAAGAAAATAAGAAGGACGAGATATGTGAAGCAGAGGGGACTTTTTAGGATGATGAAGCTATTCTGTATGCTACTGTAATGATAGATCCATGACATTCTGGACAGCAGGTAGTATAATTATGTATGTATATATATTCAGTCTTCATTCCCAGTTCCGTGACTGGAGCATTAAGAACCCTTGGAGTTTCATGAGTGACCAGTGTGTCCTTGTTATGCTAATAAGGTGGCTCCTGGTTGGAGCAGGGTTTGGGGGAAAAGGAGCCCTAGAAAACTTCATGAAGGAAGCTGATCACCAGAAAGAACAAGCCTGAGATTAGAGGTTTGGTGCTTTCAGCACCACTCCCCAACCTTTGGCAAGGGCAGGGTGCTGAAGAGTGAGTTCATCTATGGGCCAGTAATATTACCCATCATACCTATGTAACGAAACCCCAAATAAAAAATCTAAATACCAGGGCTTGATGGAGCTTCCTGGTTAGTGAACATATCAAAGTACCAGGAAAGTGAAGCACCTCCAAGTCCATAGCGAGAGCCTCCTGCCCTGGGGACTCTTCCAGACTTGCTCTATGTATCTCTCTATTTGGCAATCTATTTGTGTACTTTAAAATAAAACCACAATCCTAAGTACAGTGCTTCCAGTGACTAGTAGCTAAGTACCAAACTTGAAGGTGCACTGTGGGAATCACTGAATGTGTAACCACTTGGACAGAAGTGCCAACATCATGAGGATGCAATTTGGGCTCTTGTGTGATGCGATTGCAGTCTTGTTAGAGATCTTGTCCTTTGACTTGTAGGATCTGACAATAACTCTGGGTAGTTAGTGTCAGGTTGAATGAAACCGTAGGACACCCAGTTGGTGTCAAATAATTGTTGATGGAATGGAACTTGCTATACAATGACCAAGAACACTGATGTGCAGTAATGTATGAGTAGTGACCCATCATTTGTGACAGATATACAATACTAATACTCAGTTAAGTTCAGTTCAGTTGCGTCCAACTCTTTGTGATCCCATGGACTGCAGCACACCAGGCTTCCCTGTCCATTGCCAGCTCCTAGAGCTTACATAAACTCATGTCCATTGAGTCGATGATGCCATCCAACCATCTCATCCTCTGTCGTCCCCTTCTCCTCCCACCTTCAATCTTTCCCAGCATCGGGGTCTTTTCCAATGTGTCAGTTTTTCACATCAGGTGGCCAAAGTATTGGAGTTTCAGCTTCAGCATCAGTCCTTCCAATGAATATTCAGGACTGATTCCCTTTAGGACGGACTGGTTGGATCTCCTTGCAGTCCAAGGGACTCTCAAGAGTCTTCTCCAACACCACAATTCAAAAGCATTAATTCTTCGGTGCTCAGCTTTCTTTACAGTCCAACTCTCACATCCATACAAGACTACTGGAAAAACCAAAGCTTTGACTAGACAGACCTTTGTCGGCAAAATACTGTCTCTGCTTTTTAATATGCTGTCTAGGTTGGTCATAACTTTTCTTCCAAGGAGCAAGCATCTTTTAAGTTCATGACTGCAGTCACCACTAATTCTAGAGGTTAGGAAAAGGGTGAATTGTGATTAGGGTGATGGAAGTACATGAAAACAATCTGTGCTATTTGCTCAATTTTTCTGCAAACCTAAAACTGTTGTAAAAAATTAATTTAAAATTTAATAATTACACAAATAGAGTGGTGATGAGTGTTTAAGAAAAAGCTCAAGGGTTTATACAGAATGATAAACAACAAGGTCCTACTGTATAGCATAGGGAAGTATATTCAATATCCTGTGATAAAGGCAAAGAATATGAAAAATATATTTATGTACAACTGAATCACTTTGCTCAGCTTTCTTTATGGTCCAACTCTAACATTCATCCACAACTACTGGAAAAACCACAGCTTTGACTAGACGAACCTTTGTTGGCAAAGTAATGTCTCTGCTTTTTAGTATGCTGTCTAGGATGGTCATAGTTTTTCTTCCAAAGAGCAAGTGTCTTTTAATTTCATGGCTGCAGTCACCATTGGTAGTGATTTTGGAGCCCCCCCAAAATAAAGTCTCTCACTGTTCCCATTGTGTCTTCATCTATTTGCCATGAAGTGATGGGACTGCATGCCATGATCTTAGTTTTCTGAATGTTGAGTTTTAAGCCAACTTTTTCCTCTCCTCTCTCACTTTCATCAAGAGGTTCTTTCGTTCCTCTTCACTTTCTGCCATAAGGGTGGCATCATCTGCATATCTGAGGTTATTGGGTGTTTCTCCCGGCAATCTTGATTCCAGCTTGTGCTTCATCCAGCCTGGTATTTTGCATGATATACTCTGCATATAAGTTAAATAAGCAGGGTGACAATACACAGCCTTGACGTACTCCTTTCTCGATTTGGAACCAGCTGAAGAACTGATGCTTTTGAACTATAGTGTTGGAGAAGACTCTTGAGAGTCCCTTGGACTGCAAGGAGATCCAACCAGTCCATCCTAAAGGAGATCAGTCCTGAATATTCATTAGAAGGACTGATGCTGAAGCTGAAACTCCAATACTTTGGCCACCCGATGTGAAAAACTGACTCATTGGAAAAGACCCTGATGCTGGGAAATATTGAGGGCAGGAGGAAAAGGGGACGAGGATGAGATGGTTGGATGGCATCACCAACTTGATGGACATGAGTTTGAGTAAGCTCTGGGAGTTGGTGATGGACAGGGAGGCCTGACGTGCTGCAGTCCATGGGGTCACAAAGAGTCAGACACAGCTGAGCAACTGAACTGAACTGAATCACTTTGCTGTAGGTTAGAAATTAATGCATCATTGTAAATCATCTATACATCAATAAATTTTGAAAAGAAAAAGGTCAAGGAAAGATATAAGGGAACAAAAATTAGTCTTAAGAGTTCAAAGAAGCCATCTTTGAAGATGTGTCTTAAGCTAAAGAGTAAGAGTTTGCCAAGTGACAAATGGAGGGAGTGTTTCAGGCAAAGAGAAGATCAATCGAAAAAGCACTTCGGTTAAAATGAAGCTTGATGCATTTCAGGAGCTGAAAGGCCATTTTGGCCATCACATGACAGGGAGAGAAGGATGGCTTATGATGAAGCTGGAGAAGGAGGCAGGGATGTTCAGAAGCTCCTGAAAAAGAGGTGATTAGACCTGCATTTAAATGATTTTGTTGTTGTTGTTTGTTGTTGTTGTTGTTCAGATTCTCAGTCGTGTCCATGTCTGACTCTTTGCGGCCCCATGGATTTCATCACACCACACCTCCCTGTCCTTCACTATCTCCTGGAGTTTGCTGAAACTCAAGTCCAGTGAGTCGGTTATGCCATCCAACCATCTCGTCCTCTGTCGTCCCCTTCTCCAGCCTTCGATCTTTCTCAGCATCAGGGTCTTTGGTCTTTTAAATGACTACTACTCTGCTTACTGCTTGAGGAGGGACAGGATGTGTGGATAAGTCTGGAACGTGCAGAGTCACACTAGGACACTATTGCAATAGTCCTGATGGCAACTACAGAAGAGATAGAGAAAATCAGAGAAATCCCAAAAAATGTTGGGATAAAGAAAATCAGGAAGACTTAGTTGTTGGTGGGATGAGCAAATAGGTAGGGTACATTTGCTGAGGTGGCACAGTAAGATGAGCTGACTCAGAAGATGGGAAGACGAGAGGACTGGTTTTGCCTTTATTAAAGTTGAAGTGACATGAGCTCCCAGTGGTGGTATGCTGAATAATGACCCCTCCCCACAGATGCCCATGTCCTAACTGCCCCCCACCTGTAAATATGTTACCTTATACAGTAAAGGGACTTTGTAGATTAGGTTAAGCATTCTGAGATAGGGAGATCTTTCTGTATTATCCACTTGGGTCTGTTGTAATCACAAGGGTCCTTTGGTGGGGTGAGGGGGTGGCTAGAGGATCAAAGTTGGCAGTAGATGATGCAAGGAAGAGAGTACAGATTGAAACTATGTGGTTGTGGGTCAGAGGACTCATGTGAGCAGCCTCTAGACTCCAGAAAAGATAAAGAACACATTCTCCCCTGCAGGCTCCACAAGAAATCAGTCCTGTCAACATCTTATTACACAGATCTTGATGTGTCCACTACCTGAGTCTGGAGAAACTGAAGACCTGCTCTCTAGTGAATGAAGGGAGAGGGAATGGAAATCTATATACCAACTAGTGAAACCCCCAGCACCCCCCCTCCCGCCGCCGTCCATCTGTCCATTGGCTTCAAGGAAATCCACAGTCAGACTTGAAGCCATCCATGCCCTCCGGTAAGCAGTTGATTGAGAGATTCCTCTTGGGAGAAACTCAGGAGGAAAGACCTAAAAATACCCACAGTTAACCTAATTACTCTGTAATGTAGGCCCTCAGTTAACAAGCCCCATCTTTGTTTTTAGGCTTCCCTGGTGGCTCAGTGGTAAAGAATCCACCTGCCAATGCCAGAGACACGAGTCTGATCCCTGGGTTGGGAAGGTCCCCTGGAGGAGGGCATGGCAACCCACTCCAGTATTCTTGCCAGAAAAATTCCACAGACAGAGGAGCCTGGCAGGCTACAGTCCATGGGGTTGCAAAGAGTTGGACACAACTTAGCAACTAAACCACCACCACCACCACTGGGAACCCAGAACAATTCATCTTCAGAAAGACACCACAGCACAACATTTTGAAACATTAAAGATAAGATCCTATAAATTCCCAGAAAGAAGAAACAGGTCATATACCCATGACTGAGAATCAGAAGAGACTGGACTTCTCAACCGAAATGCCTGAAGCTAGAAAGCAATGGAACAATGCCTTCAAAATGATAAAGGAAAGTGATGTCTAACTGGGCCAAACTAGATCATTCCTGTGTGATAGAATGAAGATATTCTGATACCAGCAAGAATCCACAAGCTTCTCTTTCAAGCTGCCTTTGTCAGGAAGTAAGTGACAAATGTGCTGTGTCCTTAGTCACTCAGTTGTGTCCAACACTTTGCAACCCCATGGACTGTAGCCTGCCAGGCTCCTCTGACCATGGGGATTCTCTGGGCAAGAATACTGGAGTGGGTTGCCATGCCTTTTCTCCAGGGGATCTTCCCAACCCAGGGATCGAAATCAGGTCTCCAGCATTGCAGGCTGATTCTTTACCATCTGAGCCACCATGGAAGCCCTGTAAATGACAGAGGAAATGTGCATTTTGCTGCATTTAATAAGAATACAAGAAGAAAGGAAAATAGGATGAGAAGGTTCCCTTGACAGAGAGGCTTCAGCACTGCAGAGAGGCCCAAAGAGCTGATGGGGGACTCTGGGATACGGGCTATTCAGCCCCACAGAAACCTGGGGGACAGACACTCGAGGACGAGTGTCCCCACCAAAAGTCACAGTTAGCTGTTGGGTTTCGTCTTGCTCTGTTTTCATATCTGGGTTTGTTTGTTTGTTTGTTTGTTTGTTTTGCTGAGCCATGTGGCTTGCAGGGTCTTAATTCCCTGACCAAGGACTGAACCTATGCCTTCAGCAGTGAAAGCATGCAATCTTAGCCACTGGCCCTCACAGGGAATTCCTCAAAAAGTAGTAATTTGAACATAGTGAAGGATTCTTGCTTCTGGGGGTTGGGAGGTGAAAATGATAAGAAATTAAAGTATAAATTAGTGCAAAAGAAGTGAGGGAAATTAACCAAGAAATGTAATCACGTCACTCTACATGATTTATCTTTGAATGATATTTATGAAAACATAGTAAGATCAAAATATCATTGGTTTAAGATTAAACTATGATCATACGTTAGCTATAACATGAATGTATTGATAGCTATTTTCCAGAACATGTTACTTTTTATTTTTTTTAAGAACTTTCAGTTGTTTGATGTAAAAACAGATTCACAAGTATGAATATATGCTAAGAATTACTTTGGTAGGGTATGACTACCCAAAGATATGACTGTACATTAAAATCCCTTTAGTATTCCATGTACAGTGGAAACCTGAAGTACAGTGAGTGCTCTGACTTAAAAGGGGGCCTCTTAGATATCTTTCTGGTTGATAATGTTGCTCATAGGAAGAAGTAAGGAAGCAGATAATTACTATGCATTTTTATTCAATTTTCAGCACTGAGAATTTTGTCATTTTAAAGGCCCCTGAAATATGAATAGTACTATCGTAATTAGTATTATTATTTCTAAAGATTTAACCTCACCCTGAAGACCAAGAATAGTCAAACCCTTGCAGACCACTTGTTCTACTGAATTATATAACTTCCTCTTCCTTTTAAAAATCCCAGCCACATGACAGACCAGACTGCCCTAAACTCGTGACGTTAGCCTTCATTCCGGATACACTTCTCTCTTCAGGGTTTTATATTACATCAACAAGGTTATGAACAATGCTTTGTTGAGAAGTGAAACTGCTACTCAGCACACTCCCCAGCTGACTTTCCTGGGACAAATTTGTCTATATACCTTCTAGATGGTCTCACTTTAAAAGGGAATATATCCTTGCAAAAAAAAAAAAAATGTAAATGATTATTTTGTCAACTTGATCACTTTTTAAATGCCTATTGGGGGGGGGCTTCATATATAAAAAGAACATTGAAAGAAATCATTTTGTTAAGCCTAAACATTGGTGAAATGTGAATAATTGTTCCTTGGTAAATATTACTTTCTACATTTGTATTTAGTGAAAGGGGTTATCAGATAATAGAACATTCCTGTGTAAATGATGCTAAATTACCATTCCCCTAGGTGTTTACCATTTTTACAAAGCTATTTTTACAGTTCTTTCATCAGAGGTTCTTTTGCCCACAGTTAAGTGATTATCTGTAACAAAAATTCCATCACAGTCATGAGCCATGTCTCTTAACATTTGATAAAAATATAGTTGGTTGACATGCCACTAAGTTAAATATAACTTGCAAATGTAAGTTAAATTAACTTACAGTATGGCATTTGGCTCCCCTTTCAAAGGTGAATGTTGAGTTCTACTTTCCTAAAAATTAAAACACATTTTATGATGTTTAGAGATTTCTTTCCTCCACAAAAGAATTTGTGGGGCTACTGAAAAACTTTAAAGCAAAGGTAAAATCGCATGTGACTTTAAAAATAGGGAGTTTCAATTGTCCATTGGGTTATTTTCAAGGTCCTATTTTCTACCTTCTTACACTGACCATGAGGATATTAATAACTACAAGGAAAGAAATTTAAATGTATCTTATCCCTGTTGATACAGGATTTTTATAACAAAATATTAAAAAGTGATCAATAATACATAAAACTTGAAAGAGATTTGAAAGAGTCATGCTGATGAAAGGATGCAGCTCTTTGCACATCAGTGTTCAAAACTAGTATATGAACACTACAATATTTTGTGGTCACTTCTATTCAGCTTAATTTTTAATACTATCTGAGAGTACTTAGGCACATCAGGTTGCATTAAGAACATGAAATCAGTGAGGTCTGTGAATACACCCACATTCCACAAGCGATGTGCCATGTGGACATTTGGGTTGCCCTGGGTTCCATCGATCACTGGTTGTTTCTCTACCATACGGGACAGTACTTTTTCAGTTTGCTAAAAGATGTATGTAACTGTGGAATTCTATTTGAGATTCCTCACCAAGCTGTGAATGCACACACCCTTAGAAAGGATGCCAAATGTTCTGTTCCAAGTTACACGTGGCCAAAAGCGTTCCAGATGACCCGAATCAACCCCATTAGCTGTGTTTACGTAGCCAGGAAAGTGCATAACTTCTGAAGCCTAGTCTTATGGAAAATTACCAGAGTTTCTATCACTCATTTAGCTTCCGGAGTGTGTGAATAATAGGCAATTGTATTCATCTGACCTTTGGACGGGCACCTTACTGTATTTTACAGAAGCAGCCTGTGCTTTTCTTCCCTGTGGTTTCTTCTGTATTAATCATTACTTCCCGAAGGCTGGAGCTATGCTTTAAACGGTCTTTGATTCCTGGCACAATGCCCGAGGAACAGAAAAGTATTATGGAATTCTAGAATGTACCATATTTTCCTATTTCTAGAAGCCAAGTTGTTTTTCACATTTTAACAACTCAAAACTAAAGACTTCTATAATAATCAGTCTTGGTAGAATATTTCAGGTGTCAGGAGAAGAGGAAGTTCAGACAGTCGTCTTTGCTGGCTCAGTGTTCCTTTCAGCTCCCCAGTAACCTCATGAACAGAGGTCACCTAGCTGCTTTATTTGCACTCCAACTGTTACACTTTCATCTTAAGCTTGCATTCCTTGTTGTTACTGAAAACTGCCTTCAGAAAGGTTAGGCAATGAAGTAGCTCAAAACCACAAGGGAGGAAGCAAATGGCTTGAGCAATGAAAGGCAACAACACATGGCCAGGAAGAGACAGAATTTATCATTGCCCTGCCTGGTTTTCAGGGGTTCTCATTTCCTCCCTGAGAACTAGCCTCTTCTCCAGAGACTGACCCTAAGCAGGCCGGCGGAGTGAGGGGGAGGTGCGTACATGATTATAGACCTGACATCTGTAAAGAGAGGTGGATCAAATTAGCAGGGGACTCTGAGGTGTCAGACCTGACATAGGAAACTGGGAGAAACTGGGAGAAAGAGGCTCTGCTGTTGTGTGTGTTTGCTCAGTCGTATCCAACTCTTTAGGACCTCATGGACCGTAGCCCACCAGGTTTCTCTGTCCATGGGATTCTCCAGGCAAGAATACTGGAGTGGGTTGCCATTCCCTTCTCCAGGGGATCTTCCAGACCCAGGGACTGAACCTGAGTCTCCTGCATTGCAGGCAGATTCTTTACCACTGAGCCACTAGGGAAGCCCCTGTTGCTATCTGAAGCCAAAGGTCTGGATAAGGATACTGAGATGAGCAATGTGAACGATTGGAATTTTACGCCCATAGGCAGGTACAGCGATGAGGCTCTCGGACCAGGATTTTGGGAGGTCTAGCTGCCCGCTGAGGAGAAGGCAATGGCACCCCACTCCAGTACTCTTGCTTGGAAAATTCCATGGACGGAGGAGCCTGGTAGGCTGCAGTCCATGGGGTCGCGAAAAGTCGGACACGACTGAGCGACTTCACTTTCCCTTTTCACTTTCATGCATTGGAGAAGGAAATGGCAACCCACTCCAGTGTTCTTGCCTGGAGAATCCCAGGGATGGGGGAGCCTGGTGGGCTGCCGTCTATAGGGTTGCACAAGGTCAGACACGACTGAAGCAACTTAGCAGCAGCAGCAGCAGCTGCCCTCTGTGCTTGGTCACCAGCACAAAAGCAGGAGAATTTCATGTGCTTACTGCAGGTAAAAAAATCTACCCCTGTTTCATCCACTACGCCAAAGCCTTTGACTGTGTGGATCATAATAAACTGTGGAAAGCTCTTAAAGAGATGGGAATACCAGACCATCTTACCTATCTCTAAGAAACCTGTATGCGGGTCAAGAAGCAAGAATCAAGGTCAAGAAGCAAGAAGTTAAAATCCTGTATGGAAAAACTAATTGGTTCAAGATTGAGAAAGGAGTACAACAGAACTGTCTGCTGTCACCCTGTTTGTGTAATCTATACGCTGAGCACATCATCAGAAATGCCGCACTGGATGAATTACAAGCTAGAATCAAGATAGGCAGCAAAACACCTCAGATATGCGGATGATACCACTCTAATGGCAGAAAGTGAAGAGGAACTAAAGAGCCTCCTAATGAGAATGAAGGAGGAGAGTGAAAGAGCTGGCCTAAAACTAAATAGTAAAAAAAAATTAAGGTCATTGCAAATAGAGGTGGAAAAGGTGGCAATAGTGACAGATTTCCTCTTTTTGAGCTCTAAAATCACTGTGGATGGTGACTGCAGCCATGAAATCAGAAGATGTTTGCTTCTTGGCAGGAAAGCTATGACAAACCTAGACAGTGTCCTGAAAAGCAGAGACATTACTCTGCAGACAAAGGTCCCTTCAGTCAAGTCTTCCCAGTGGTCACGTACGGTTGTGAGAGTTGGACCGTAAAGAAGGCAGAGTGCCAAAGAATTGATGCCTTCAAACTATGGTGCTGGAGAAGACTTCTGAGAGTCCCTTGGACAGCAAGGAGATCAAACCAGTCAATCCTAAGGGAAATCAACCCTGAATACTCATTGGAAGGACTGATGCTGAAGATGAAACTCCAGTATTTTGGTCATCTGACGTGAACAGCTGACTCACTGGACAAGTCCCTGATGCTGGGAAAGACTGAGGGCAGAAGAAGAGGGCATCAGAGGATGAGATAGCTGGATGGCATCACCGATTCAACAGACATGAACTTGGGCAAACTCCGGGAGATGGTGAAGGACAGAGAGGACTGGCATGCTGCAGTCCATGGGGTCGCAAAGAGTCGGACATGACTGGGTGACTGAACAACACTGCAGGTAAATCTATTTGAAGTTCAGGGCTGTGCTCGCTTTGGCAGCACATATACTGAAGTTCAGGGTTGTTACTAGAACTCTTGAAAAGTAACAGATGACATCCTGGTTTTTTATTCTTTTATTATTAGTATAGTATTTTATTGGAGTATAGTTGCTTTACAATGTTGTGTTAGTTTATGGAATTACAAATCAAAACTACAGTAAGGTATGACTTCACACTGGTCAGAATGGCCATCATCGAAAAATCTACAAACAATAAATGCTGGAGAGAGTGTGGAGAAATGGAACCCTCTTGCTGTTGGTGGGAATGTAAATTGATACAGTCACTATGGAGAGCAATATGGAGGTTCCTTAAAAAAAAAAAAAAATGAAAACCAGAGCCTACCATCAGTCAGTTCAGTTCAGTCGCTCAGTTGTGTCCAACTCTTTGCGACGCCATGAATCGTGGCACTCCAGGCCTCCCTGTCCATCACCAACTCCCGGAGGTTACTCAGACTCATGTCCATTGAGTTGGTGATGCCATCCAGCCATCTCATCCTCTGTTGTCCCCTTCTCCTCCTGCCCCCAATCCCTCCCAGCATAAGGGTCTTTTCCAATGAGTCAACTCTTCACATGAGGTGGCCAAAGTACTGGAGTTTCAGCTTCAGCATCAGTCCTTCTAATGAACACCCAGGACTGATCTCCTTTAGGATGGACTGGTTGGATCTCCTTGCAGTCCAAGGGACTGTCAAGAGTCTTCTCCAACACCACAGTTCAAAAGCATCAATTTTTTGGTGCTCAGCTTTCTTCACAGTCCAACTCTCACATCCATACATGACCACTGGAAAAACCATGGCCTTGACTAGACGGACCTTTGTTTGCAAAATAATGTCTCTGCTTTTTAATATGTTGTTTAGGTTGGTCATAACTTTCCTTCCAAGGAGTAAGCGTCTTTTAATTTCATGACTGCCGTCACCATCTGCAGTGATTTTGGAGCCTCCAAAAATAAAGTCTGACACTGTTTCCACTGTTTCCCCATCTATTTGCCAAGAAGTGATGGGACCAGATGCCATGATCTTAGTTTTCTGAATGTTGAGCTTTAAGCCAACTTTTCCACTCTCCTCTTTCACTTTCATCAAGGGGCTTTTTAGTTCCTCTTCACTTTCTGCCATAAGGGTGGTGTCATCTGCATATCTGAGGTTATTGATATTTCTCCCACAATCTTGATTCCAGCTTGTGCTTCTTCCAGCCCAGCATTTCTCATGATGTACTCTGCATATAAGTTAAATAAACAGGGTGACAATATACAACCTTGACGTACTCCTTTCCCTATTTGAAACCAGTCTGTTGTTCCATGTCCAGTTCTAACTGTTGCTTCCTGACCTGCATACAGGTTTCTCAAGAGGCAGGTCAAGTGGTCTGGTATTCCCATCTCTTACCAAGGGAACATTTCATGCAAAGATGGGCACAATAAATGACAGAAATGGTATGGACATAAAAGAAGCAGAAGGTATTAAGAAGAGGTGGCAAGAATACACAGAAGAATTGTACAAAAAATATCTTCAAGACCCAGATAATCATGATGGTGTGATCACTCACCTAGTGCCAGACATCCTGGAATGTGAAGTCAGGTGGGCCTTAGGAAGCATCACTATGAACAAAGCTAGTGGAGGTGATGGAATTCCAGTTGAGCTATTTCAAATCCTGAAAGATGATGCTGTGAAAGTGCTGCACTCAATATGCCAGCAAATTTGGAAAACTCAGCAGTGGCCACAGGAATGGAAAAGGTCAGTTTTCATCCCAATCCCAAAGAAAGGCAATGCCAAAGAATCCTCAAACTACCGCACAATTGCACTCATCTCACATGCTAGTAAAGTAATGCTCAAAATTCTCCAAGCCAGGCTTCAGCAATACATGAACCATGAACTTCCAGGTGTTCAAGCTGGTTTTAGAAAAGGCAGAGGAACCAGAGCTCAAATTGCCAACATCCGCTGGATCATTGAAAAAGTAAGAGAGTTCCAGAAAAACATCTATTTCTGCTTTATTGATTGTGCCAAAGCCTTTGACTGTGTGGATCACAATAAACTGTGGAAAATTCTGAAAGAGCCTACCATATGATCCAGCAATACCACTCCTGGCCATAAACCTGGAGAAAACTATAATTTGAAAAGACACATGCACCCCAATGTTCGTTGCAGTGCTATTTATGATAGCCAAACAACCTAGATGTCCATCAGCAGAGCTATGGATAAAGAGGATGTGTTACATATACACGATGGAATATCACTCAGCTGTTTTCTTATTCTTAAATACTACGAGCTGATGCAGGATAGGTGACCGGCTCTGCCTTGTGGGAGGTGCAAGAACCGTCCTGGCTCTTGTTTCTGAATCAAGTTAGAACTGGTTTTGCATGGTCTTACGGCTCATTCTTCCTGGTTTCCCCAACAGAGCTGCAACAGACCTATTGACGTCACTTTTCCACATGCATCATATCCTCTCCACCCCATTTCCCCTGGAACCGCCCTTCCTGAGCTCCATCTGACGAATCTGCTCCTCTGTCAGCCTGGGGACTCTCCACCCCCATCATCTGGTCCTCACCTGCCTGCTCTCCTGTATCCCCAACTCCAGTATCTCCTCAGGCTCCTCTTTGGAAGAGCTTCAAGAGAAGCTTCTTGATAAGAAGAGCATGAAAGGGAAAATGGTAAAAGCTTTGTATTTTTCAAGATTTTATTCTCAGTGACAAAAGAAAATAAAACTATGCAAAGAGGCAGGTTGGAAAGCCAACTCTGACTGAAGCATTGGTGTTAAGATGTGAAAGAGGAGTGTATTTTTGGTTCTAGTTTGTCTTGATGCTATTCTTACTGTTTCCTTTGAACAACCAACTCTTTATAAAGTTATATATGCATTCACTTAAAGCTTTTCATTCTCCAAACGCATACACTAAAAATAACAGGGCACATGGAATAAACAGAGTTGGGGCAGACCACACCACCCAACTTTGTAACAGGAGCAACAACAAAAACAATAAACATGTATTAAAAAAAACAACACAAAAATGCTCAGTCAACCTCCACTAGAGCCTGCCCTATGCAGCGGTCCCGCCCTTCCTTAGTAGTTTTTTTTGGCCATGCCAATGCAGCAGCCCTATCTCCAGGTCTCCTGGGAGTTTCACTTAGGCACCTGACCCCAAGTTATAGCAACATGCTTGTCATAGAGATAAGAGAAATCTTAATTTCTCCTTTGGATAAAAGCAATTAGCTAACACAGATGTTACCAGTTACCCAATTACAGGTGAATTTTGGGTGAACTATGTATGACACAGGAGGGGGGTATGGCAATCCACTCCAGTATTCTTGCCTGGAGAATCCCCATGGACAGAGGAGCCTGGCGGGCTACAGTCCTTCCGGTCACAAAGAGTCAGACACAACTGAGCGACTAACCACAGCATGCAGCGTTAGGATCTTACTTACACAATCAGAGACCAAACCTGTGCCTCCTGCATTGAAAGCGTGGAGTCCTAACCACCTGAGGACCAGGAAGTCCCCTTATGCAGCCTGTGAACTTGGGGGCTTGCATTTTCCACTTTGAGATATAAGGGCATGTATTTCTAACAGACCAGTTTCTCAAAATTGGAAATTTGATCTAGGAGCCTTTATCTTCCACCCCTCCCCCCACCCCCAGCACAAAGAAAAATATTTTTGCAAATTCCTTGTTTGTCTTCATGGTTTTACCAGATAGGTTAATATTGGAAAATGCAGAGCAGTCCTTGAAGCCGCTAACCCAGTCCTTGCTTTCACTAAAGAAAGGTACTGCAGTAGGATTTCTTTCCTAAGGAGTCTGTATATTGCTATGGCTTGCTTTCTAACTGTGGAGAAAGTTTGCTCCTAATCTCTTGGAAGTCCTTTATCAGCATCATCACACTGACATCACCCACATTTATCAACTGTGCATGGGCTAACTCCCATTCACGAAACACATGTGACAGCACAACAAGCTGCACACTTGTTCTCTGAAAGACTTCAGGGAAAACACCACCCCTAAAAGCCTAAGATTGTTTTGGTCTGCTTTTTTCATCCCTGTTTCCTCAATCCTCCATGTTTTTCTTCTTTGTTCTAACAAGCAAGGAAAAATAGGCTTGATTTAGCAGTATTGTGTTTAGCTGTAAAAAGAAATCTAAAATAAGATAGCTTAAATAAGACAGACATTAATTTTTTCTCACATAAAAGAAATTCAGAATCCACAAACAACACATGATGGAGAGGGTGTGAGGAGAGGGGAACCCTCCTGCACTGTTGGTGGGAATGTAAATTGGTACAGCCCCTATGGAGAACAGTATAGAGGTTCTTTAAAAAAAAAAAAAAAAAAACTAAAAATAGAGCTACCATATAATGCTGCAATCCCACTCCTGGGCATATATCCACAGAAAAACATGGCCTGAAAACATACATGCACCCCAATGTTCATTGCAGACTATTTACAATAGCCAAGACATGGAAGCAACCTGAATGTCTATCAACAGAGGAATGGATAAAGAAGATGTGGTACATATATACAATGGAATATTACTCAGTCATTAAAAAGAATGAAATAATGCCATTTGCAGCAACATAGATGGACCTAGAGAATGTCATACTGAATGAAGTAAGTCAGACAGAGAAGGAGAAATATCATATGACATCCCTTATATGTGGAATCTAAAAAGAAATTATACAAATGAACTTACAAAACAGAGAGAGACTCACAGACTTTAGAAAATGAACTTATGGTTGCCAGGGGGAAGGGATAGTTAGAGACTAACTATAGATAGATAGTTATAGGTAGAAGGGATAGTTGGGTAGGTTGTATACACACTCCTATATTTAAAATGGATAACAAACAAAGACCTACTGTATAGCACATGAAACTCTGCTCACTGTTATATGCCATCCTGGGTGGGAGAGGGGTTGGGGCAAGAATGAATACATACATATGTATGACTGAGTCCCTTCGCAATTCACTTGAAACTACCACAACATTGTTAATCTGCTTTACCCCAATACAAAATGTTTTTGCTGTTAAAAAATAAAAAAAAAAAATCAGAAGAGTGTCTCATAACATAAAATTCCTACTGCACTGTAACCATCACATCCCCATCCCAGACAGCAAGAAGAGGAACAGCCTATACACCAAAAAGCTCCCCACCCCCCCTTTTTAATGAAGTGTTTGGGAGGGGGACATTTCCCATTCTTCCCCTTTCAAGTTCTTGTGGCTGGAACTCGGCACAATAATAACATTGGCACAAGACAGATTAATGGGAGAAAAAGAGAGATATTTTAATCATGTACCCAGAAGCCTCCTAGAAATAGGACCTAAGAAGCCATCAAAGCAGGCAGCTTTTATACTGTTTAGACAAAGAAACAAATCTGTGAAGAGTTGCCAGGACAAAGAAACTTGATTCGGGGTGCCCAATTTGTGAAGACTGCAAACCTGGTCTAGGCTTCGGGTACTGACTTCAAGAAGTAAAGAGGTTTGTTCACATAGGCTTCCTGGCCCCAACTACCCAATCTCTGGTGACAAGGGTGTCCTTCGATCTCCAGATGTAGGGAGAAGATATTTCACAGGAGAGATCTATTTCTTACTTTGGGGGAGACAGAAGGGAGGGTCAGGGTGTTCCTCTTGTGTTGGCCATTTCTTAAATAATTTTAATTCAAAATGGCCAGCATGCCATTGAGGCACATTTACCCAGCAGAGACCTTCTGAGAAGCTTCAGAGATCACTTAAATTGTATCTCACTGGCCACATCTAGTTGAAGAAGGGTCTAAGAAATAGCATCTTTTAGCTAAGCACAATTCCTGGGGTTTCAATATTAAAGAAGGAGGAATGCATACTGACAGGCAATTAGCATTCTTTATAGTACTATTTCAAAATATTTAAAATGTATTGAAAATTTTTAATATGCCAGAAACTGTCAAAGGTAAGTAAAACTTGATTTCCATCAGGAGAGATAGTAAAAATGATGTGTAAGTTTAGTGATATAAATTCACAGTAAGTCACAGGACAAGGATTCAAGCCCAAATATGGGTGCACCACCAAAAGTCACATTTGTTTAACTTCTGGCTCAGGTGGTAAAAAATATATGAGGTCACAAAGAGTCAGACTGAATGACTACACACACAGACATTGCCACTTGCTTTACAGTCACAGCCAGGGACGTAAAAGTCATCTTGAAGAAGCAGATTTTTCTTATACAAGCAGGAGGAAGAACCAGTTCTGGTTAAAGAAGTCAGATTTCTTGGAAGAGAGGACTCTGTAGTCTAGTCCTTTAAGATTTGAAGTTCTGGAGATCTTCCAGAATCAAAAAGGATGATCTAGATAAAATTTCAGGGCTAGCTATGCAAAATGGGGCTACCCAAATAATTAGGGCTTCCCTGGTGGCTCAGACGGTAAAGAATCTACCTGTAATGCAAAAGACCCAGATTCAATCCTTGGGTTGGGAAGATCCTCTGGAGGCAGGCATGGCAACCCACTTCAGTATTTTTGCTTAAAGAATTCCACGGACAGAGGAGCCTGGTGGGCTATAGTCTATGGGGTCACAAAGAGTTGGACATGACTGAGCGACTAACACACACAAAGAGAGTCACTGTAAAGTTAGAGCGGGGACCAGCTGGGACACAGGGTCAGAGAGAGATGCGAGGGGCCAGTGTATCCGGGGCTGGTGAGGTTTGAGTCCTGAGACTGAATTCACCCAGTGTCCAGCCGACAACTTGTGCTTGGGAAGTACTCAAACATCTGAAAGAGCATGTTGCTTCTAGATGTAAGAGCTGGGGTGCAGAACTGTAGTATCATAATCCTAGAGATGTCCTTCCCCCGAAGACCCACAGCCAAGAGTCTCTAGGGGAGCAGCTGGAGCAGAGGGGTGAGCCAGCCTTCCTCCTGGCTCACAGGCACAGTTCCACCAGGGTAGAGGACCCTTCTTTTCCTTGCTGTGTTTCCGCCATGTTTCTGAACAATATTTCAGTTTTCTAAAGCCTCCATTCCATGCCTGGACTATTTTTACCTTCCCAGAAGCCAATAAAACGCAACAGCATTGTGCCACAGAAGTGCAAACCTGCCCCCCACGCCCACCTGTGAGGTGACTGGCGCCTGTCCCTTCTCTTGAGTCTGGGCAGGGACGGAAGAAGCAGACCTAGAGAACTTTGGCTGGCTTGGCTGGGATGGCCCTTCACTGAAGACAGCTTGGAGAAGAGGAAACCCACACCTGAAGGTCACTATTCCTGGGGAAAGACACCACCTGCCTTTGTTCCCCCACTACAGCTGTGGCAAAGTAGAACCACCTTAGTGACTGTTGATGTTACTGTTCAGTCTCTAAGTCGTGTCTGACTGTAGCCCACCGGGCTCCTCTGTCCACGGGACTCTCCAGGCAAGAATACTGAAGTGGGTTGCCATTTCCTCCTCCAGGGGATCTTCCTGACCCCAGGACCAAACCTGTGTCTCCTGCGTTGGCAGGCAGATTCTTTATCGCTGAGCCAGGAGAGCCCTTAGTGTCTTAAGCAGCACAAATGTCTCATCTTGCTGTTCTGGAGATGAGCAGTCAAAAGTGGGTTTTATGGGCTGAAGTCAAGGTGTTGGCAAAGTTGTGGCCCTCCTGGAGGTTCTAGGGGTGAGTTCATTTCCTCCTCTTGGCCCAGGGACCCTTCATCTCCAAAGTGCATCCCTCCAAACTCTACATCCAGGACCACATCTATTTTTCCCCTCCCTCTTACAAGGACTCTGGGAGTACAGGACAGCCTTCCCATCTCATGATCAATGACTTAATTACACCTGCAAAGTCCCTTTTGCCACATAAGTCAAAACATTTTCAAGTTCTGGGGACTAGAACATGGACATCTTTGGGAGATCATTATTCTATCTACTGCACCACCCTAGCACATGTGGCCTCTATGCAAACAAGAGATTGTTTAGCTTCCTGCCTTGGACACCACTCCCCACAGCCTCATGGGATTCAACTTGCAACTCTGCTGCTGGGAGCTCACTGAGGCGGGTCCTAGGGGAACAACTCCTCCCTCCAGACACTCAGAAGCATTTAGACAATGTGCACAGGTACTGAGGTGGATTTTTGCTCCACCAGAAAAAAGCCCTGAAGGAGATGTTAGCCCCAAAGATAGGGAGATGAGAAGGCAAGCTCATTTTCACAGCAGGTCCAAGCCCAAATAAGTGAATACAAGAAGCAAGAGAGCACTGCTAACACTGAGGCATTAATCCCTAATAATTAATATATATTAGCTGTTAGAATGTAACTGATTATTTGAAAGAGCAGTTTGTTCTAGGTACAAGACTTTGAGTACAGAACTACTAGGACATAGAAGATTTGCTTCTATGTATATATTCTCCCTATATATAATTTCAATAATATATACATTATTTCAAATATGCTGCTGCTGCTAAGTTGCTTCAGTCATGTCCAACTCTGTGCGACCCCATAGACGGCAGCCCACCAGGCTGTGCCGTCCTTGGGATTCTGCAGGCAAGAACAATGGAGTGGGTTGCCATTTCCTTCTCCAATGCATGAAAGTGAAAAGGGAAAGTGAAGTCGCTCAGTCATGTCCGACTCTTCATGACCCCATGGACTGCAGCCTACCAGGCTCCTCCGTCCATGGGATTTTCCAGGCAAGAGTATTGGAGTGGGTTGCCATTGCCTTCTCCATATTTCAAATATATGTAATTTCAAATACATACATGTGCACATATACATGTATATCTTCTATGCCACAAGAGAATGAAAATTAAATACAGAGAGAAAGAAACCTCAAGCTAACAGAAGTATGAAAGGAATAAGAAATAAGAAAATGAAAACTGGAAAACAAAAGGTAGGATGGACCGATATGACAAAGCAAAATAAACATGAAAAGGATAATTTCATTCCATTAAAAAAAACTTGTTCATACTGAAATAAAAACAAACAAACAAACAAACAAATTTCAGCTCTTTGGTGTTTAAAAACTACACACTAAAAATTTAAAAATTAAAAGAACAGAAAAGATATTCAAGACAAATACCAATATATAGAAGATAACAACATAAATATAAAACTAATTAGACTACACAGCAAAAGGCTTTATTAGTGAGAGAGTCATTCCTTAATCATGAAGCTCTTCACTTGTCCCTCTAGGTTCCAAGACCCCTCATAAATGCCAAAATCCATGGATACTCAAGTCCCATATAAAATGACATGTGGTGGTGGTTTTGTCGCTCAGTCGTGTCCAGCTCTGCAACCCCATGGACGGTAGCCCACCAGGCTCCTGTGTCTATGGGATTCTCCAGGCAAGAATACTGGAGTGGGTTGCCATTTCCTTCTCCAGAGGATATTCCTGACCCAGGGATTGAACCCAGATCTCCCGCATTGCAGGCAGATTCCATATAAAAAGACAAGTCCCATATAAATGACACAGTATTTGCATATAACCTACATACCACCTCTAATATACTTTGTGTGTGCTCAGTTGCGCAGTTGTACCCGACTTATTGGTGACCCCATGGACTGTAGCCCGCCAGGCTACACTGTCCCTGGGATTTCCCAGGCAAGAACACTGGAGTGGATTGCCCACTCCTTCTCCAAGGAGGATGGACCCCAACCCAGGGATCAAATCCTCACTTCCTGCATTGGCAGGTGGACTCCTTTACCACTGTACCACCTGGAAACCCCCGTATATACTTTAAATCCCCTCTAAATTACTTATACAACATAAATGCTACATAAATAGTTGTAAATACAGTGTAAGTGATACGAGGCATGTAAACTCAAGTTTTGCTTTTTGGAACTTTTCTGGAAATTTTTTTCAAATATTTTTGATCCCAGGCTAGTTGGTTCTACAGAATCTGCAAATCCTGCAGACACTGAGGGCTAACTGTGTATGCCTATCATCATAGCTTCAAACATACAGTGAGCAAAAGAAAAAAAAGGAAAAAAAAAGATGGAAAAAACTGACAGAATCATGAGGAGAAACTGACAAATCCTCAACCATAATAGGAAAGTTTATTATAGCTCAGAAATGAAAATATCAAGCTGAGAATAGAAAGGACATTAACATTTTTTGTATAAGTAATAATTCTTCCTTAAAAAGGGTAAACTATATTTTATAAATTTATTTTTAATTGAAGGATAATTGCTTTACAGAATTTTGTTGTTTTCTGTCAAACCAAAACCTACTCTTAACATGTAAAAATATATAGTACTTAATTGTGAAATCCACATGGAATACTCACCAAAAACTGATAATATATTAGGCCACACTGAAAATTTCAAAAAGAGGCCTAAAAGCAGAGTTCATAAAAGAACACATTTTCTGACCAAAATGCAAAAATGTGGAAATTCACAACAGAATAAAAATAAAAACAAACACACTTCCTTCATTTGAAACTTTACAATCACCCTTTTAAATAGTTGAATTTTTGAATAATGTTGGGGGATCCTCACTGAGTCAAAAACTCTGCCTATAACATTTGACACTCCCAAAACTTAACAAATAGCCTGCTATTGACAGGGAACCTTACCGATAATATAAACAGTAGATTAACATATATTTTGCATGCTATATGTGTTACATATTGCTATATTGTTTCTTACAATAAAGCTAGAGACAGTGCTAAGAAAATCATAAGGAAGGGGAAACACATTTATAGTGCTGTACTGCATTTTTCTGGGCTCCAAAATCACTGCAGATGGTGACTGCAGCCATGAAATTAAAAGACGCTTACTCCTTGGAAGGAAAGTTATGACCAACCTACACAGCATATTAAAAAGCAGAGACATTACTTTGCCAACAAAAGTCCATCTCATCAAGACTATGGTTTTTCCAGTAGTCACGTATGGATGTGAGATGAGAGTTGGATTATAAAGAAGGCTGAGCACCCAAGAATTGACGTTTTTGAATTGTGGTGTTGGAAAAGACTCTTGAGAGTCCCTTGGACTGCAAGGAGATCAAACCAGTCCATCTTAAAGGAGATCAGTCCTGAGTGTCCATTGGAAGGACTGATGTTGAAGCCGAAGCTCCAAAACTTTGGCCACCTGATGCGAAGAGCTGACTCATTTGAAAAGACCCTGATGCTAAGAAAGATTGAAGGCAGGAGGAGAAGGGGATGACAGAGGATGAGACCGTTGGATGGCATCGCTGAGTCAATGGAGATGAGTTTGAGTAAATTCTGGGAGTTGGTGATGGACAGGGAGACCTGGCGTGCTGTGGTCCATGGGGTCATGAAGAGTCGGACATGACTGAGAGACTGAACTGAACTGTATTTTTTTAACATTTATTTTTTAATAGTTTTTGGTTGTTTCTTGATGCATTCAAGATCTTAGTTCTCTGACCAGAGACTGAACCAATTCCCTGTAGTGGAAGTGCAGAGTCTTAACCACTGGACCACCAGGGAAGTACTCTGTACTGTACTTATCAGTACAATAAGTTTACGTCTTATGCTTAGAAAATGAATCAACTGCCAGTATCTATATCAATATTGTCTTATAGAAAACACTGTATGTTATATGTGTTACTAACACTAGACATCACAAATAAAAGATAAATGTTTCTTTGTCACATTATTTACAAGTATCACGATTCAAGGAAGAAGCACCAATATGACTGCTTCAGTAGGAAAGCTTCTCAGTAGCTCAGCTTGTACACTAATGAATCATAAAAATTTCATGTCTCACAGTATTACAGTTATATTTCATAATATAGCATTGGAAATGTTACACTTTAAAAAACACTTGTGATGGTAGGCTGACATGCAGTTCTTCCAATTATGAGAGAGAGGCATACTGTATAGTAATGGAATTCTTTAAAAACAAAGTTATAAAACAGTAATAAAATATTAAACATCACTTACCTTACGCCTCTGTAAGGATAGGCCATCCACTTCAAGTTCTGCACACTGTTTTTGTTGTTGTTTAGTTGATAAGCTGTGTCTGGCTTTTTTTCTTTGAAGTTTTTATTGTAGTAAGACACATATAACATGGAGTTACCAGTTTAACCATTTTTAAGTGTATACAATTCAGAGGGATTAAGTGCATTCCCAGTGTTGTGCAACCAGCATCATCCATCTCCAGAACTTTCTCATCAGCCCCACTGAACAGTAACTATACATTATCTCTGCTCCTCAGTCTCTAGGAACTACTGTGCTACTTTGTCTCTATGAATTTGCCTAATCTATGCATGTCCTATAAATAGAATCACATAATTTTTAACCTCTTGTATCATGTCCGACTCTTTTGGGACCCCACAAACTGTAGCCTACCAGGCTCCTCTCTCCATGGGATTCTCCAGGCAAGAATACTGGAGTGGGTTGCCATTTCCTCCTCCGGGGGATCTTCCTGACCCAGGGATCAAACTCATGTCTTCTGCATTGGTAGGCAGATTCTTTACCACTGAGCCACCTGGAAAGCATCTCCATGTTTATTTTTGTAGAGTTACTGAAAAGAATCTGCATATAAGTGAACCCACGCTGTTCAAACTCTGGTTATTCAAGGGTCAGCTGAAACACTTGGGTAAAGAAAAAATAGAAATAAGTATTTTAAATTACCTTAGTGCATTATTTTTTTCTATATCAACTGACTATAAAAACAAACACATTCCAAACATTGACAGTTACTATTTTTATCAAAGCTGATGGACTTGATTTTTATCATTCATTATCTGGATTAAAATCTAACTTTATTTGTTTGCTTAGTCCCTATGCATTTTTGTTTACCAGGGAAACAATTTGATAGCAATTGACTGAATAAACCAGAATATAAGTTCACAACTTATTATGTACCAAAAAGATGTAGGTAAAAAGGGAAGCTTATCTTTGTCCAAATGAACTATCTAGGAACTATGCCCCAAAGTGCAAAATTAATGGTCAAGTAATACTGAATAATTAAGAAGAAAGAATGCGTGGTAAAAATAACAATGGCAATTAAAAATTTCTTCTGGCCACATGGAGGAGCATGCAGGATTTTCATGCCCCAGCAAAAAATGGAACCCACACCATCTGCAGTGGAATTGTTAAGTACCAACCACTGGACTGCCACAGAATTCCCAAGAGCTGGCAATCTTTTAAGTTGATCCTTTAATACTACTTTCCTTTTTCAGTATGTTTTCCTAATCTTCTTGCATTTGATAAAAGCAACTCCTCTCCAAGGCTGGACTTCCATGTGTTATATCTGGAAGAGACTCTTTCCTTTACCGATAAGTTATAGTATAACTTTCTGATTAAACCCTTATATTTAGAAAAGACTGGGTTTCTACCAGGCTTCCCAGGAGGCACTACTTGGTAAAGAACCTGCCTGTCAATGCAGGAGAAACCTACCAAGAGGCGTGGGTTTGTACCAGTCTCCCCTCGGGTGGCCTCTAGGTAGAGAAGCAACCAAGGACTCTTAATTATGTACTAAAAATGCCTGGAAATATGCTTAGGAGGTTCCCGGTGGGAAGAGGCTGAACTGTATGGTAGCAAACCCGCCTACAGAGAAGTGATCAAACTCTTCTTTGAAGTAACTGATGAGAGGAATCAATGCACTGAAACAAGAAACATTGGCAATTGGTGTCTACACATTCAACTTTAAAGCGATGTCTAGATGACTGGTGTGTGAACAGAGTGAGAAAGTATACCAGAATATACCCAACAATATTTGACTGTAAATAAATTTCTCCCAGCAAGGCAAACTATTTGCTAAATGTTCACCAATACAACTCAGAGTGATAGAATCTGTAAAGAAATTAGTTTTCAACTTTAAAGTAGTGCTGTATAACAGGGATGCCATATGGAGAGGTAAATTCATTGCAGCCAATCCTTTAAAAAGATGTCCTTTTTATCATAGGGGACTGAAATAGAAAAGTAGGAAGTCAAGAGATACCTGGAGTAACAGGCGAATCTGGCTTTGGAGTACAAAATGAAGCAGGGCAAGGCTAACAGAGTTTTGCCAAGAGAATGTAACAGTCATAGCAAAAACCCTCATCCAACAACACAAGAGAAGACTCTACATGTGGACATCACCAGATTGTCAATATCAAAATCAGATTGATTATATTCTTTGCAGCCAAAGATGGAGAAACTCTATACAGTCAGCAAAAAGAAGATCAGAGGCTGATTGTGGCTCAGATCATGAACTGCTTATTGCCAAATTCAGACTGAAATTGAAGAAAGTACGGAAAGCCATTAGACCAATCAGGTATGAACTAAATCAAATCCCTTACAATTATACAGTGGAAGTGTAGGATTAGATCTGATAGACAGAGTGCCTGAAGAACTATGGATGGAGGTTCATGACATTGTACAGGAGACAGGAATCAAGACCATCCCCAAGAAAAAGAAATGCAAAAAAGCAAAATGGTTGTCTGAGGAGGGCTTACAAACAACTGAGAAGAGAAAAGAAGTGAAGGGCAAAGAAGAAAAAGAAAGATATACCCATTTGAGTTAGCAGTTTCAAAGAAGAGCAAGGAGAGATAAGAAAGCCTTCCTCAGTGATCAATGCAAAGAAACAGAAAAACAATAGAATGAGAAAGACTAGAGACCTCTTCAAGCAAATCAGAGACACCAAGGGAATATTTCATGCAAAGATGGGCACAATAAATGACAGAAATGGTATGGACCTAACAGAAGCAGAAGATATTAAGAAGAGGTGGCAAGGGTACACAGAGGAACTATACAAAAAAGATCTTCATGACCCAGATAATCACGATGGTGTGATCACTCACCTAGAGCCAGATATCCTGGAATGCAAAATCAAGTGGGCCTTACGAAGCATCACTATGAACAAAGCTAGTGAAGATGATGGAATTCCAGTTGTGCTACTTCAAATCCTAAAAGATGATGCTGTGAAAGTGCTGCACTCAACATGCGGGTACACAGAGGAACTATACAAAAAAGATCTTCATGACCCAGATAATCACGATGGTGTGATCACTCACCTAGAGCCAGATATCCTGGAATGCAAAATCAAGTGGGCCTTACGAAGCATCACTATGAACAAAGCTAGTGAAGATGATGGAATTCCAGTTGTGCTACTTCAAATCCTAAAAGATGATGCTGTGAAAGTGCTGCACTCAACATGCGGGTACACAGAGGAACTATACAAAAAAGATCTTCATGACCCAGATAATCACGATGGTGTGATCACTCACCTAGAGCCAGATATCCTGGAATGCAAAATCAAGTGGGCCTTACGAAGCATCACTATGAACAAAGCTAGTGAAGATGATGGAATTCCAGTTGTGCTATTTCAAATCCTAAAAGATGATGCTGTGAAAGTGCTGCACTCAACATGCCAGCAAATTTGGAAAACTCAGCAGTGGCCACAGGACTGGAAAAGGTCAGTTTTCATTCCAATCCCAAAGAAAGGCAATGCCAAAGAATGCTCAAACTACCACACAATTGTACTCATCTCACATGCTAGCAAAGTAATGCTCAAGATTCTCTAAGCCAGGCTTCAATAGTACGTGAACCATGAACTTCCAGATGTTCAGGCTGGATTTAGAAAAGCCAGAGGAACCAGAGATCAAATTGCTTACATCTGTTGGATCATAAAAAAACAAGAGAATTGCAGAAAAACATCTGCTTCATTAATTACGCCAAAGCCTTTGACTGTGTAGATCACAACAAACTGGAAAATTTAAAGAGATGGGAATACCAGATCACCTTACCTGCCTCCTGAGAAATCTGTAAGCAGGTCAAGAAGCAACAGTTAGAACTGGACAAGGAACAACAGATTGGTTCCAAATCGGGAAAGGAGTACATCAAGGCTGCATACTGTCACCCTGCTTATTTAACTTCTATACAGAGTACATCATGAGAAATACTAGGCTGGATGAAGCACAAGCTGGAAACAAGACTGCCAGGAGAAATACCAATAACCTCAGATACACAGGTGACACCACTCTTATGGAAAAAAGTGAAGAGGAACTAAAGAGCCTCTTGATGAAAGTGAAAGAGTAAAAAAACTGGCTTAAAACTCAACATTCAAAAAATGAAGATCATGGTATCTGGTCCCATCACTTCATGGCAAATAGCTGGGGAAACAATGGAAACAGTGACAGACTTTATTTTTTTGGGCTTCAAAAATCACTGCAGATGGTGACTGTAGCCATGAAGTTAAACGATGCTTGCTCCTTAGAAGAAAAGCTATGACCAGCTGAGACAGCATATTAAAAAGCAGAGACATTATTTTGCCAACAAAGGTCCGTCTAGTCAAAGCTATGGTTTTTCCAGTGGTCATGTATGGATGTGAGAGTTGGACTATAAAGAAAGTTGAGTGTAGAAGAATTGATGTTTTTGAACTGTGGTGTTGAAGACTCTTGAGAGTCCCTTGGACTGCAACGAGGTTCAACCAGTCCATCCTAAAGGAAATCAGTCCTGAATATGCATTGGAAGGGCTGATGCTGAAGCTGAAACTCCAGTACTTTGGCCACATGATGCGAAGAACTGACTCACTGGAAAAGACCCCAATGCTGAGAAAGACTGAAGGTAGGAGAAGGGGATGACAGAGGATGAGATGGTCGGATGGCATCTCTGACTCAATGGACATGAGTTTGAGCAAGCTCTGCGGGTAGGTGATAGACAGGGAAGTCTGGTGTTCTGCAGTCCATGGAGTAGCAAAGAGTCGGACACGACTGACTGACTGAACTGAACTGAATCCTTAAAAATTCTGTGGGCCAGGGAAACATGCAAAACTGGAACCAGGGGATGTCCATGGTGGTGTAGTAGATAGGAATCCTCCTGCGAATGCAGGAGACACGGGTTCAATCCCTGATCCGGGAAGACACCACATGCCATGGAGCAACTAAGCCCATGTACCACAACTACTGAGCCTGTGCTCTTGAGCCCAGGAGCCACAACTGTTGCAGGAAGGGGGACCCCTTCCAGGGCCCAATACTGGGCTCTTGTCTAACACTCGGAAATGAATTGTCCGAGGAGACACATGCTGACAAAGCAAGAGATTTCATTGGGAAAGGGCACCTGGGTGGAGAGCAGGAGGGTAAGGGAACCCAGGAGAACTGCTCTGCCTCGTGGCTCGAAGTCTCGGGTTTTATGGTGATGGGATTAGTTTCCGGGTGGTCTTTGGCCAATCATTCTAATTCAGAGTCTTTCCTGGTGGCACACGCATCGCTCAGCCAAGATGGATGCTAGCAAGAGGGATTCTGGGAAGTGGACGGACAGGCAGGGTCTCCTCTCGACCTTTCCCGAACTCTTTCGGCTGGTGGTGGCTTACTAGTTCTGTATTCCTTATCAGGATCACCTGTCATAAAACAACTCATGCAAATAGTTACTATGGTGCCTGGCCAGTGTAGGCGGTTTCAATCAGTGTGCTTCCCCTAACACAACTACTGAGCCCATGGGCTGCAACTATTGAAGCCCACTCACTTAGAGCCTGTGCCCCGAAATGAGAGAAGCCACCAGAATGAGAAAACTGCACTGCAACTGGAGAGGAGTCCCTGCTTGCTGCAACTAGAGAAAAGTCTGAGCAGCAATGAAAACCCAGCACAATCAAACAACAGAATAAGAATGCGTGAAAGTGAAAGTCGCTCAGTCATGTTCTTTGCGATCCCATGGACTATACAGTCCACGGAATTCTCCAGACTAGAGTACTGGAGTGGGTAGCCTTTCCCTTCTCCAGGGAATCTTCCCAACCCAGGGATTGAACCCAGGTCTCCTGCATAGCAGCGGGATTCTTTACCAGCTGAGCTGTGAGGGAAGCCCAAGGAATAAACTCTGACTTGGCTGTAGGAATGGATGCAGGGCTGGAGAAGGGCTGGGGTAAGGGGAGTAGGGGTAGGGAGGGGACCGTGGAAATCTGGGCAGAGCTGCAGCTGGGCACAAGCTCACAATGCAGTGAGTCAGAGTTTTCAGTATTTAGTTATCCTTGTGGGTTAAGTAATGCCTGTGCCCAATCAATACCTGTGGTGGACCAGGTACAGAGAACCTATAAAGTGATGAACTGGACAGTGGTGTGACACAGTGAGTCACAGTGAGTCACAGCACACTAAATATGCCTGTCACAAGGAAGCAGAGCTGATAAAAGTCAGATAATCAAGAGCAGCACTTCCCAGGTGGCTCAGCGGTAAGAATCCACCTGCCAATGCAGGAGTCACGTGTTCAATCCCTGGTCAGGAAGATCTCCTGAAGAAGGAAATGGCAACCCACTCCAGTAGTCTTGCCTGGGAAATCTTGGCAGGCTATAGTCCAGTGGGTCGCAAAGAGTCGGACATGACTTAGTAACTAAACAGCGGTTAAAAGAAGAAAACTATCTCAGCTGTAGGGTCTGATTCCAGAGACCCATTGTATATAAAGATCGGAGATCTGCCCATGAATTTCCCACACTCTTAGAAGTATCAGTTCTCTGTTTTTCTTCTAACCAGAGTGTGACCGAGGCCAAGCTCACTCTATTCGCCCCACGATAGGCCAATGAATCCGAGAGATGAGGTACTGAGGCAAGGAAGATACTTTAATCTGGCAACCAGCAGACCTAGAAGATGGCAGCTTATCGCCTCAAAATAACTATGTTATCGGGGTCTGGATACCAGGTTCTTTTATATATTAGAGATGACGGGAGGCGAGGAAGCAAAGTAAAAAGCCCATTAATCTTGCAAATATCTCCTAGAATGGCAAGCCTCAGGTAGGGGATATGTTAATTCTTCCTTCCTGCCATCCACAGGTGGACGGAGTTCTGAAGAAAGGCACTTTAACCGTCAGGCAGAGGGGCAGGATTCTGAGGCAAACCATTCTGTTTGATTATAATAACAAAAGCAATGAAAAGCAAGGCAAAGAAACAGTTCCAACATGGAGTCAGAATTGGCTTCCTCCCTGCAATAAGAGGTCTTCGATTTTTAACTTTTGCTGGTGATTCACAGCTAATCCTACAGATCAGACTGGCTCAATTTGGGAACCCAGTCATCCTATCAATGCAGCTTCTGAAAAATATCTGCCTTGCTCAAAGCCTAAGGGGCAATGGGGGCCACATCATACCACCACTGGGCAGTTCTTACATTGATCTGTAGAACAAGGAATGAAGATTTAATGAAGGCAATTAATATCATTATCAAAATTGCTTTGAAGGTCATAGCCTGAGAAGCTATGAGAAATACTCCCTAACAGCTGAAGGAAAATAAGACACCTAGAAAGGAGAATTCGATATGTGGATCAACACTATTAGAGCCAGAAATAATATCACTGGGCTCTTTGGCTTAAAATGTAAATCATCTTTTTCAGTTTAAACCAAAATAAAATAACGTCATCTACTGCTGTATAAAAAGTCAATACAACATAGAGAGTCCATAAAGTTATTCATTAAACAAATCTAAAGACAGGGTGGACACATTGCCTAATTAGTAACCAGTTTTTAAAACTCAAATGGTGATACTTAAGCAGCAGGGTAAACCACCCATGCATGACAGCCCTGCCCTTGCATATAATTATTTCACTCTTGCAACTGAACCAGATAATGGCTATCTTTCACTTTGTCTTGCCTAATGGCTAAATACGAAGATTTATCATGGCTAATGGCTAAATACAAGGATTTATCATGCCCCAAATACACCCGACAATTTCCAATCAATAAATGCTGAAAAGTAGACTAAGATAAGGAATATTTAGAAACCACTTCACTAGCTAAGGTTTCTTGGTGATCTGCCAAGTCACAGTACTTCCTCTCATTTGGGAAAAAAAGGTAGAACACATTGAGGAGGGCAGTCCGTGTGTTAGTCGCTGCTCAGTCGTGTCTGACTGTTTGTGACCCCGTGGACTGTAGCCCACCAGGCTCATCTGTCCATGGAATTCTCCAGGCAAGAATACTGGAGCGGGTAGTCATTCCCTTCTCCTGGGGATCTTCCTGACCCAGGAATTGAACCCAGGTCTACCGCATCACAGGCAGATTATTTACCACCTGCATTCCACACAATCTGAGACTATTCCCTTCCTGAAAGGAAATTCATGTAAATTATAGCAAAGGAGGAAAAAAAAAATATGAGTTGTGTTGTTGAGTCATTATAGCATGCTCTAAATCATGAAAATTAACACTTGCTTGATGATTTGAACCACATCTTTTAGAAAATTGAAGAAATCTGTCTTCTAGTAGCGCTTCCCAGGGGGCACTAGTGATAAAGAACCTTCCTGCCAGTGCAGAAGACTAAAGAGACATGGGTTCTATTCCTGGGTCAGGAAGATCTCCTGGAGGAGGGCATGGCAACCCACTCCAGTATTCTTTCCTGGAGAATCCCATGGGCAGAGAAGCCTGGCAGGCTATAGTCCATGGGGTCGCAAAGAGTCAGGCATGTCTTCTAATACTCCTGTAGAAAAAGTGAAAAGTTATGCAGTTAACATTATCACTGTCAATTATCTCTGGATGCAATGACCATATTGTTACACAAATTTGGTCTGTGAAGATCTCTCTCCTGTTTGTGTCTCTCCTAATGAAGGAAGAAACAGAACAGGCTCTATCTGGAAAGCAGGACTCCATCTTGAGCTATATGCCCAGTATCTATGTGAACGACATACCAACTGGAAAACCAGGCCGCTTGGAAGGAAGAGCCCCAGGGCTCTTACCTAGACTCTCCATCACCTAAAAGAGTACCCTAATTATCTGTGTAACTGAATAAAATCATACATTCTATTATGCTTATTGGGGTATGACCACAGGCCTATTGATAATTGTCCACTGTTAACTACCTAGGCTTAAGGCATATGAATCACAGGTTAACTTTGATTGTATCTTTCTTTTTCCTTTGTCCAGGCTAGTTTCAGAGAATCTGGCAAGGCGGGTTTCGAGTTTGTGCACGTACACTTAGGGTATATAATGTTTTCACAAAAACTGGTTGGGGTCCTTGGCTAAGAGGAGACACTGCCTTGGGCCCTTGGTATAATAAACTGCACTCCATTATCTGCATTGTCCTTCTGAGTGAGTTTGTTTCCCGGAATGTATGGCCACAACACTAAGACATAAAAAGGGGAGTTCCTTTATTGCACACAGCTCTGAAGTGATGTTGGAGAAGTCTAAATATAAGATGGTTGAGAAATCACAGCAGAGAACATTCAATTACGTAGTGATCCTAAGTAAAAAATAAATGGAACTGTCTTGAAAAACTGTTTCATCTGAGGCCTCCCTCTTGGCATTCTGATTCTCATTACTTTATGGGAAAAAAAGTAACTTGAGTACTATTAAAGAAAAAGGATGCTTCTGCAATCTTGGGTTAACAATTTAAATACAGTGTTAAAATGGTATGCAAGTGAAAATATAGCCTTAAAAACAGATATTAGAAAGATTGAAAATAAACTAGGCATACAATTCAGGAAGACAGGCAAAGTATATCAAATAGCCACCACCCCCAAAGAGAAGGAATCAATAAATACAAAAGCAGAAATGAAATCGAAACAAAAAACTGATTTGACCAATTATCATCAAAAGTTTGTTAGTTGAATAAAATAGATAAATCTGATCTAGAATTAAGATACATTTAAACAACAGTAGAAACAGAAAAGAGATATAAGTACTGGGCACAGAGACTTTTAATATTATAAAAAAAATTACCCAGAGAAATGTATTGAACTGGCTTATTGATAAGTTCTATTTATTAGGACTGATGGACTTGCATGGTGGCTCAGACGGTAAAGGATCCGCCTGCAATATGGGAGACCTGGGTTTGATCCCTGGGTTGGGAAGACCGCCTGGAGGAGGGCATGGCAACCCACTCCAATATTCTTGCCAAGAGAATTCCCTAGGACAGAGGAGCTGGTGGGGTTCATCCCATGGGTTTGCAAAGCATGCAACACAACTGAGTGACTAAGCACACACATTAGAAATGATAGTTTAAAATAGCTTATTTTTTGTTCCTGAATAGCAGACATCTGCCAGCAGATCCACAGTTCCTCTCTTAGTTGTAGATTTCAGTTTGATGTTTTTGTGTGCAATTTAAGCCTCTCCCCTTCCATCTGAAAATGTCTCACCTAGGCTTGGAGACCTGCAGTGGAAAAGGGGTGGGGTGGCAGTCTTCTTTCTCCTCCCTGACCCCCACCCCCATCACTGGGTGTTTGTTGCTAGTTCAGCCCTGACCCTACCTCCACCCCACCCCTGACCAGGCAGGGTGAGTTGTGGGTGGACTTTATAGACTGGAATGGTGGTTATCTGGCCTCCTGACCTCTTGAAGTCCATTTCCATGCCTCCCTACCCCCCAGCACCCGCAGAGCACGAAATGGCAACCCACTCCAGCATTCTTGCCTGGAGAATCCCAAGGACAGAGGAGCCTGGGGGGCTACACTCCAGGGGGTCGCAAAGAGTTGAACATGACTTAGCAACTTTCACTTTACTTCTGATGATGTGCTTTGTCTAATCTTGGAGCCTCTGTTCCTGGGGGGATCTCCCACCAGGAAGCCCCTATTTGTAACCCACCTTCAGCTCCTGTTTCTGAAGTCTCAACCCACTTGCACCCTTCCTCTGGAGTCTCTCTCCTCTCTTCCAGGCCATCCTTCTGGACGTGTCCTTGTCAAGGTGACTTAGCTGGAGTCTTTCTCTGCCCAGTGCTGGAGGGGGAGGCTGCTTCCTGTGAGGCTCTCTTCTCTGTCAGCCCCCTGGCTCCAGCAAGTCTCTTAGCTATGTCCCCCAAATGCCAGGGGGCACATGAAGGCTCCTGGAGCAGTTGTTTGAAATGCCCTTGTTTGGTTTGAAGGGAGGGAAGAAAACCCCTCGTTCTTCCATCATCTGGGGAGCACTTAGTACAATATCAGAGAAACTGTACTGCTGATCTCAAAGAATTTCTCATTTCCACTAAAACCCCTAAAATACTAGACAAAATAAAAATTTTTTTAAATGTCCAACTACACAATTTTTTGTTAGCCCTTTCTCTTAGGATGCAGCTTTCTGAGGGTCAATTACTCATGTACATGTAATTGGATGCCCAGAAAAAGACAGTAAAAAGTGGTCCTGGCTATATATGCCTTGGTTGCATGCTCCAGCTTGCAGAGAGAAATTCTGGTTCCTCCTCACCATTCTAATTTTCCATTTTCTGCCTCAGTCACAAATTCAAGCAGAGTCAGCTCTTGACCAGAAATAACCAAACTTTCCTACTGAAGCCCAATCTGCAGTATAGATTCTCTCTTTGCTCATGGTGAGTTTTTATTTCCTGCTATCTAACATGGATGAATTTAAATCTCATCATAGATAGATTCTACAAAAAGGACAAAAAGAATATCAACCATCTTCAAGAAATAAAGCGTTCAAAAGATCCAGACTCAGAGATGACCAAGATGTTGGATAGGGAATGACCAAGATGTTGGATGCTGATAGGGAATTTAAGATAACCACAAAAGAAATGTTAACAGATCTCGAGGCATAAAAGGACAGCGGATATTAACAGATGGGGAATTTCATTAGAAAAGGGGGAATTTCACTAGAAAAAGAGAATTTTCATTAGAAAGACGGAAACCATAAGACAGTCAAGTGAAGATTCTAGAAACAAACATGCGGTCAGAGATGAAGAATTTCTTCAATAAACTTACTGGCAGCCTAAAAACTAGAGAAGAAAGAAATCAATGGACTTGAAAATAAGTCAGTAGGAATCATACAAACATAAAGAGAAAAAAATAAGGTACAACTATGGGTTAACAATAAAAAGTTCTTGTTATTGTAAAGTTATTGTTAACTATGGGTTTACAATAAAAAGTCCCTTGAACTGCAAGGAGATCAAACCAGTCAATCCTAAAGGAAATCAACCCTGACTATTCATTGGAAGGACTGAGGCTGAAGCTCCAATACTTTGGCCACCTGATGCGAGGAGCCAACTCATTAGAAAAGACCCCGATGCTGGGAAAGATTGAAGGTGGGAGGAGAAGGGGACGACAGATGATGAGATGGTTGGATGCCATCACCGACTCGATGGACATGAGTTTGAGCAAGCTCTGGGAGATAGCTGCAGTCCATGGGGTCAAAAAGAGTTGGATAGGACTGAAGTGACTTAGCATGCACTCACAGAAGAATAGTGACTGTCTTCAGTAGACTCTTTCCACAGCCCTACAAATACATACAGGCCAACAGTGACGTCACCCACAACATTACCCAAACACAACCAGGACAGCACAGAGCCTCCCTCTCCTATCAGGAGAGAAAACTCTCCTTCCTCGTCCCTGCTCCCTTTTCCACCTTCCAGGCCTGCATCACTGACCCAATGGACATGAGTTTGAGCAAGGTCTGGGAGACTGTGAAGGACAGGGAAGCCTGGTGTGCTACAGTCCAGGGGTTGAAAAGAGTTGGGCACGACTGAGCGAATGAACAACAAATGGGTTAACAAGCTAACATACATGTAACTGGAATTCCGGAGAAAGAGTGAGAGAGGGCAGAAGACTACTTGAAGATATAATGGCCAAGCATTTTCCAAAAACCAGTGAAAGAACAGAAGCCACAAATTCAAGGGAGGAAAAAAATACTAAAAACATCAAACTGCTGAGAACCAAAGTTTCAAAGGAAAAATCTTGAAGATAGAGGGGGAAGCACATTACACAGAGACCCAGGACCACAGGCTGATCAGCGTGATTGACTGGCAGGCTGACCCACTGCTGGATTTCTCATCTCTGTCCACAGGCTACAGAGACAGAAAAGCTCATGAGGACTAGTCCTGGCATCTCTTGATTTGGAGCTTCTCCAGAGTTCTGCACCTTCATGGTCTTACCACCTTGTTTTTGAGAATACCAGCGCCTTGTCTTACAACAACAGAATGGAGGATCTCCAAGCCTAGGTTTTGCAGGCTCCAAAATGTGGGGTGTGAGGCTGGGCTCTCTTTCTGTAAGTTGGGTTTATGTGGTGCTTTCTACAATTCTAGTTCAGAGCTCACTCAGGTGAGAGTTAGTGTTGCTTCTTCTGGTTTCCTTAACTACAGAGGAAGTGTCAGTTCACATAGCTCTCCACTAGAGGGCAATATAAGCATTAGGTTTTTAAAACACGAGGCCACAGATTTTTTAGCACGAGCATACATTACTGAAAAAAATAAATGAATCCCTAAACAACACAAATTTAATTTTTCATATTACCTTTTGGCTTGTGCTATGGTTGGAACATGTCTAACATTTCTTAAAAATACACATTAATAGAGGAAAAATCAAGCACATGTAAGGTAAATAGTATTGCTAGGATGATAAAAGAGTTAATCCATCTAGAAAAAACAGTTGTAAGTATAAATCCACCTAAAAGTTACAAAATACATGAATCAAAACTGACAGAATTTGAGAGAGAAATAGGCAATTCAGCAATTATAGAACCTTTGATGCCTAACTTTCAATAATAGGACAGTGAGCTAGGAGGCCAACAAGGATAGAAGACTTGAACACCAGTGTAAGCAAACTAGACTTGATAGATGTACAAAGGAGACATCACACTGCAGCAGCAGGATACAAAGTCCCTCCGGTATGGATGCAACATTCTCTAGGATAGATACATGTTAGGCCAGAAAATAAGTCTTAATAAACTAGAAGTAGATAAATAAACTAGAAGTAGATTTCCCCCCCACTCCTCCCAGGGAAAGCAATTTGAGTTCTTCCCCTGTGGACAGAAACTCCAAAATACCTGTGGGGACCAGAAGGCTGGGACCAGAAGGCTGGGCCCTGACCAGCTAAACGAGACCACACATTTCTCATTCTCAAAATCAAGGAAAACTTCCTGACTAGAAAACTCCTTGGAGGTCAGAAGTGGAGTGGTGCTAAGTCTACCCATAGGCCTCTTCATAGGAATAAATCTTGGTTGAGAGATTGCACGCATACAAGGGAGGATCCTGAGATGTATGAAATATGGACTCAGTACCAGGCAAATAACAATGGTTAGCCAAAGGAAACCCAGAACAGATGCCCCATAAAAGTGACTGACACCACCGCGAGGGCAGACTCTCTCCGAGCTCGCCTATGTGTCTACCCACATGGACTCTTTTTCCTTCTAATTGTCAGGAGAGTGTATGCGCCTCGGCTTTTGTCTCGTCACAACAAAGATTTGGAGTGACGGACATTAAAGGCCCCCTTGGTATGTCACAGCTCTCCGGTCTTGGACAGACCATGTTACAGCTCTCAGGTCTCGAACGGACTGTGCTATAGCTCTCAGATAAATCAGTGTTACAGCTCTATTTTATTTAGACATTAGCAGGAAAATCTATCTTGGAGGCGTGAGGGCACGTTGATCCAAAGATGCGAAGAGAAGAGCGCCCCAGCGCAGGGGGGAGAGAGAGAGAGCGCTAGCTTTGGCTCCTCTTTTTATATGTTTTTCTCTCCCTGGGCCTGTCCTATGTAAATTGGGCCATCTAGGAGTGCTGTTTGTTTTACCTGAGGTTCTCACTCCGGTCCTTGGACCTTCCTTTGTTCTATTTTCACGGGCTTTTCCCTTCCAGGTCTTTTAGCCACCGCCATTCTGGACTCCTTTTCCCCATTCTAACTACCTAACATAATGAACATTTCATTTGTTTCACTGCTTTCTGTCTTTGTGGGAATTCTTTTCTGCAAAGCCGAAAGGTTGGGGCCTTGTCACTGATCACTAGGCTAGTGGTTAGGATTTGGTGCTCTTACCGCCTCTACCTGACCTTAATCTCTGGCTGGGAACTGAAACCTTCAGCTTCAAGCAGCAGTGTGCTGAGTTCACCTGAGATCATGACCACTCAACATCTAACTGGAAGCTACATACAGAGCAGCTGGGCAAGAAAAAGAAAGGAAAGACATACACATTTGAACGAAAAACTCTCTCTTTTCAAAAGACCTAATCTTGTATACATTCCCCTGGTATAAACTTGGTAAAAAGTTTATACTCAGTGGTAAAAAACTTGCCTGCAATGTAGGAGATGCAAGTTTGATCCCTGGGTCGGGAAGATCAACTGGAGAAGTAAATGGCAACCCACTCCAGTATTCTTGCCTGGGAAACCTCATGGACAGAGGAGTCTGGCAGGCTATAGCCCATGGGGTTGCAAAAGAGTTGGACATGACTTATTGACTAAATAACAATAATCTTATCCATGGCTGATTCATGTCAATGTATGACAAAAACCACTACAATATAAAAAAAAAAATAATAATCTTGTATACACTGAAAAGCCTTTTGAATCCACCAAAAAACCTCTGAGTGCTAATAAACAAGTTCAGAAAATGTGAAACCAACATCACTAAATCAGCTTATTTCTATACATTAACAATGGACAATTTATAAATGACATTGAAAACACATTTGCTTATAAATTGCATCAATAAGAATAAAATAACTTCAGTTCAGTTGCTCAGTCGTGTCTGACTCTTTGTGACCCCATGGACTGCAGCATGCCAGGCTTCCCTGTCCATCACCAACTCCCAAAGCTTGCTCACACTCACGTCCACTGAGTCAGTGATACCATCCAATCATCTTATCCTCTGTCATCCCCTTCTCCTCCTGCCTTCAATCTTTCCCAGCATCAGGGTCTTTTTCAGTGAGTCAGTTCTTCGCATCAGGTGGCCAAAGTATTGGAGTATCAGCTTTAGCATCTGTCCTTCCAATGAATATTCAGGGTTGATTTCCTTTTGGATTGACTGGTTGGATCTCCTTGCAGTCCAAGGGACTCCCAAGAGTCTTCTCCAACACCATAGTTCAAAAACATCAATTCTTCAGCGCTCAGTTTTCTTTATAGTCCAACTCTCACATCCATACTTGACTACTGGAAAAACCATAGCTTTGACTAGATGGACATTTGTCAACAAAGTAATGTCTCTGCTTTTTAATATGCTGTCTAGACTGGTCATAGCTTTTCTTCCAAGGAGCAAGCATCTTTTAATTTCATGGCTGCAGTCAGCATCTGCAGTGATTTTGGAGCCCAAGAAAATAGTCTGTCACTGTTTCCATTGTTTCCCCATCTATTTGCCATGAAGTGATGGGACCGGATGCCATGATCTTCATTATTTGAATGTTGAGTTTTAAGCCAGCTTTTTCACTCTCCACTTTCACTTTCATCAAGAGGCTCTTTAGTTCCTCTTTACTTTCTGCCATAAGGGTGGTGTCATCTGCGTATCTGAGGTTATTGATATTTCTCCCGGCAATCTTGATTCCAGCTTGTGCTTTATCCAGCCTGGCATTTTGCAAGATGTACTCTACTCTTAGGAATAAATTTAACAAAAGAGTGCAAGATTTGTAAACTGAAAACTACAAAACATCATTGAAAGAAATTTAAAGATGGAAATAAATGGGAAGATAACCCATTTAACGGGTCAGAAGACTTAATTTTGGTAAGATAACAAATACTTTCCAACTCGATAGAGTGAATGCATTCCCTCTCAAAATCCCAGCTTTCTTTCTTTCTTTTTTTTTTTGAAGAAATTTACAACTTCATTCTAAAATTCATATACACATTTAAAAGACACAGAATATCCAAAACATCTTTAAAAAGAAAAAAGTGGAAGGACTCAACATTTCCGGTTACAAAACTGAGTACAAGCCTACAGTAATCAAGACTGTGCTTGGGACTTCCCTGGTGGCCCAATGGCTGAGACTCAGTGCTCCTAATGCAGGGGTACGATCCCTGGTCAGGGAACTAGATCCCGCATGCTGCAACTAAAGATCCTGCATGCTACGTGAAGACCCAGCATAGCTAACTAACTAAATAAAAGACTTCAATGCTGGCATAGGAATAGACCTACGTATAGGCTTGTGCTCAGTCGTGTACGACTCTTTTCGACCCCATGGACTGTAACCTGCCAGGCTCCTCTGTCCATGGGATTTCCTAGGCAAGATTACGGGAATGGGTAGCTGTTCCCTTCTCCAAGGAATCTTCCCAACCCAGGGATAGAACCCTTGTCTCTTGCGCTCCTGCATTGGCAGGTGGATTCTTTACCATTGGCTCCACCTGGGAAGCCCAGGGCTAGACCTACTGATCAAGGGGGAAAAGGAGTTCAGAAATAAACACTTAACTGTATGGTCAATTGGTTTTCAAAAAGGAAGCCAAGAGATTCACTTCCCTAAATGGTGGTGGATAACTGAATATCTACATACAAAAGAGTGAAGTTGGATCCCCAGTTCAGTTGCTCAGTCGCGTCCAACTCTTTGCGACCCCAAAGGCTGCAGCATGCCACACTTCCCCAACCTCTCAGGAAGTGTTAAGTGTTAGTTGCTCTGTCGTGCCTGACTCTTTGCGACCCCATGGCCCACCAGGTTCCTCTGTCCATGAGATTGTCCCCAACCTCGTACCATATTGAAAAAATACACGGAATGGATCAAATACTGTCTTGCTGTATCTTACTGGTTCGCTGAACTCAGGGTAGGCAAGGCTCGAGCTAGAAAGTGGATAGGAAGCTGAAAGATGATGGGAGGAGCCGCATGAACTGCAGACCTGTTTATTCTCTAATGGCTGGCACAGCGGCCTTAGCCGCAGACACGCTGTATATTCTCGTGGTTGATCCAGTGGATACAGCCATAATGCACCTGGAAAGGGCTTTTCAGGTGGAGCTTATATATGCTTACAGAACAAAAGTGGCCCAGGGCCAAGAGGGTGCATTGTGACAAGCATGTGCAGTGCTGTAAGTGATCTCAGCTGTTACATAATCATATATTTACAAACTGTGGGGTGAGAGGCTGCAGCGTGAGAGAGAGTGACCACTGCCAACTTGGCTGATTTGCTCTTTCCCTACAAATACCTATGTATAAGAGCTAAAACTGTAAAACTCTTAGGAGAAAACATAGCATTAAGTCTTCATGACCTTGGATTTGGCAATGCTTCTTAGATATGACACCCAAAGTGACCAATAAAAGGATAGGTAAAACTCCCCTGGTTGTCCAGTGGCTAAGATTCCACACTCCCAGTGCAGGTGTCTGGGTTCAAACCGTGGTCAGGAAACTAGATCGCACACGCTGCAACTAAGACCCAGAGGAGCCAAATAAATATTTTTTAAAAGATAGGTAAATGGGACTTCAACAAAATTAAACACCTTTGTTCATCCAAAGATATTATCAAGAAAATGAAAAGACAACCAGCAGAATGGGAGGAAATGTTTGAAAATCATGTCTGATAAGGGGATAGCATGCAGAATATGAAAAGAACTCTTAAAAGTGAATGACAAAAAGACGAATACTGAGTTTAAAAAATGAGCAAACGGTTTGAATAAACATAGTCCAAAGATTTACAAAAAGCTGATAATCACATAGAAACATTTTTACTCAATAGGGAAACGCAAATCGAACCCAGAATGAGGCACTGTTTCACACCAACCAGGACAGCTGTACGTAAAAACATGGGGACAAAAGTAACCGTTGACAAGGACACAAAGAAATTGAAGCACTCTTACCATGCTGTAGGGAATGGACAGTAGTGCAGCCACTTTGGAAAACAGCTTGTCCGAAAAAGTTAGAAACACAGTATTACCGAACCAGGTTTGTTTGCCCGGCTTGCAGCAAGCCAAATGCTGAGACACTGAGGTTTGGCCTCAGAGAAAGCGCTTATTCACAAGACAGCCATGCAGGAGACCTTAGTCTCACCTGCCCAGAGGAGAGGGGCTTGGGCTATTTATGGAATAAGCCTTGGGGTGGGGGGCATGGAGGATGGGGAAAGGTGACTGAGGATAAGAAAAAGGTGCAACTGTGCAGGTGCAGGTACAACTGAGTTGCTTGCTTCTCCGTGGGATGCTCTGATGTTTTGGGCCATCTCAGGTCACAAGGTCATGATCAGACATTTGAGCCTGCCCGGTTGGAGGGTCTGTAGTCCCAACCAGGGTTTTACAGGCTCCAGCTCAAACTGGATACACGTTCCTGAAAAACAACTCCCGCAAGCCTCTTGTTTAGGCTACCATGAACTTTCAGTTCAGTTCAGTCGCTCAGTCCTGTCTCACTCTTTGAGACCCCATGGACTGCAGCACGCCAGGCCTCCCTGTCCATCACCAACTCCCAGAGGTTACTCAAACTCATGTCCATTGAGTCAGTGATGCCATCCAATCATCTCATCCTCTGTCATCCCCTTCTCCTCCTGCCTTCAATCTTTCCCAGCTTCAGGGTCTTTTCTAGTGAGTTAGTTCTTCACATCAGGTGGCCAAAGTATTGGAGTTTCAGCTTCAGCATCAGTCCTTCCAATGAATATTCAGGACTGATTTGCTTTAGGATGGATTGGTTGGATCTCCTTGCAGTCCAAGGGACTCTCAAGAGTCTTCTCCAACACCATAGTACAAAGCATTAATTCTTCAGCACTCAGCTTTCTTTATAGTCCAACTCTCACATCCATACATGACTACTGGAAAAACCATAGCTTTGACTAGATGGAACTTTGTTGGCCAAGTAATGTCTCTGCTTTTTAATATGTTGTCTAGGTTGGTCATAACTTTTCTTCCAAGGAGCAAGCGTCTTTTAATTTCATGGCTACAGTCACCATCTACAGTGATTTTGGAGTCCCCCAAAATAAAGTCTGCCACTGTTGCCCCATCTATTTTCCATAAAGTGATGGGACCAAATGCCATGATCTTAGCTTTCTGAATGTTGAGTATTAAGCCAACTTTTTCACTCTCCTCTTTCACCTCCATCAAGAGGCTCTTTAGTTGTTGGGGTCCTTTAATGGACCAGAACCTTGTGGTACGGAGTCGACGATAAGAAAGTAAAAGAGAGAAAGAGGCTGATATCCCTTGGTTTACACAGAGGACCAATAAAGTCCTTGACACAGGACTTGCATCGCTCACGAAGGCACCAGGCGCCCTCTCGAGGGGGTCTTAGAAGCCTGGGCAGAAAAGTGAGCATGACGGGTCTCCACGCTCCAGAGAGTCAGCCAGAAAAAGAGAGAGAGAGAGAGAGAGAGAGAGAGAGAGAGAGACAAAAAAGACCCGGGGACCTAAGCTCTGATGAAGCAAAGGTGCTTTAATGATTTTTCTATGAGTATATATAGGCTGCAGTACAAGAAATTTCTTTCGGGAATGATAGAGATCAGAAAACCAAACGTACAGCAACCATTACAAGGGAACAAGGGGTAATGTTAGTCACAAGGTCAGGAGACAATCCATATCTCAAGAAAGGGGAACGAGCCTAAGCAGTTTTGTCCTAAAGAGAATGTTTACTAAAGGAGACCCAAGCCTGCCTCACACAATGACCTCAGTCCCTGGGAGCAGCATGCTGTTCTGCTTGAATAGGGACAAAGGACTCATGAGAGACAGCACGTAGGAATCCTCCTGTCAAACATTCCCTGACATTTAGTTCCTCCTCGCTTTCTGCCATAAGGGTGATATCATCTGCATGTCTGAGGTTATTGATATTTCTCCCAGGAATCTTGATTCCAGCTTGTGCTTCATCCAGTCCAGCATTTCTCATGATGTACTCTGCAAATAAGTTAAATAAGCAGGGTGACAATATTCAGCTTTGGCATACTCCTTTCCCAATTTGGAACCAGTCTGTTGTTCCATGTCTAGTTCTAACTGTTGCTTCCTGACCTGCATACAGATTTCTCAGGAGGCAGGTCAGGTGGTCTGATATTTTCATCTCTTTAAGAATTTCCCACTGTTTATTGTGATCCACACAATCAAAGGCTTTGGCATAGTCAATAAAGCAGAAGAAGATGTTTTTCTGGAACTCTCTTGCTTTTTCAATGATCCAACAGATGTTGGCAATTTGATCTCTGGTTTGTCTGCCTTTTCTAAATCCAGCTCGAATATCTGGAAGTTCATGGTTCACATACTGTTGAAGACTGGCTTGGAGAATTTTGAGCATTACTTTGCTAGTGTGTGAGATAAGTGCAATTGTGTGGTAGTTTGAACATTATTTGGCATTGCCTTTCTTTGGGGTTGGAATGAAAACTGACCTTTTCCAGTCCTGAGGCCACTGCTGAGTTTTCAAAATTTCACTAGCATATTTAGTGCAGCACTTTCACAGCATCATCTTTAAGGATTTGAAATAGATCAACTGGAATTCCATCATCTCCACTAGCTTTGTTCATAGTGATGCTTCCTAAGGCCCACTTGACTTTGCATTCCAGGATGTCTGGCTCTAGGTCAGTGATCACACCATTGTGATTATCTGGGTTGTGAAGATCTTTTTTGTACAGTTCTTCTGTGTATTCTTGCCACCTCTTAATATCTTCTGCTTCTGTTAGGTCCATACCATTTCTGTCCTTTATCGAACCCATCTTTGCATGAAATGTTCCCTTGGTATCTCTAATTTTCTTGAAGAGATCTCTAGTCTTTCTCATTCTATTGTTTTCCTCCATTTCTTTGCACTGATCACTGAGGAAGGCTCTCTTATCTCTCCTTGCTATTCTTTGGAGCTCTGCATTCTAATGGGTATATCTTTCTTTTCTCTTTTGCCTTTCACTTCTTTTCTTTTCTCAGTTGTTTGTAAACCCTCCTCAGACAACCGTTTTGCCTTTTTGCACTTCTTTTTCTTGGGGATGGTCTTGATCCCTGCCTCCTGTACAATGTCATGAGCCTCCATCCATAGTTTATCAGGCATTCTGTCTATCAGATCTAATCCTTGAATCTATTTCTCACTTCCACTGTATAATTGTAAGGGTTTTCATTTAGGTCATACCTCAGTGGTCTAGTTGTTTTCCCTACTTTCTTCAATTTAAGTTGAATTTGGCATTTTTTCCCCTACTTTCTTCAATTTAAGTTGAATTTGGCAATAAGGAGTTCATGATCTGAGCCACAGTCAGCTCCCGGTCTTGATTTTGCTGACTGTATAGAGCCTCTCCATCTTTGTCTGCAAAGAATGTAATCAATTTGATTTCATTATTGACCATCTGGTGATGTTCATGTGCAGAGTCTTCTCCTGTGTTGTTGGAAGAGGGTGCTTGCTATGACCAGTGTGTTCTCTCAGCAACCTTGAACCATGAACCTTGGCAGACAATTAAATCAAGCTTGATCAGTGAAGGCAGGTGTCAGGACAATTAAATCAAACTTGATGTGAAGTTTATTATTTCTTTAGCAAGTTACAGTTTAACATATCTAATTGATGACTACCATCACGTTCAATAGAGTTACCATACGATCCAGCGAATCCACTTTTAGCTCCGTGTTGTTGTTCAGTCGCTAAGTCATCTCTGACTCTTTGTGACCCCAAGAACTGCCAGACTTCCCTGTCCTTCACCGTCTCCCAGAGTTTGCTCAAACTCACATCCGCTGAGTTGGTGATGGTTGGCATCCAACCATCTCATCCTGTGTCACCCCCTGTTCCTCCTGCCCTCCATCTTCCCCGCGGTCTTTTCCAATGAGTCAGCTCTTCCCATCAGGTGGCCAAAGAATTGGAGCTTCAGCTTCAGCATCAGTCCTTCCAATGAATATTCAGGGTTGATTTACTTTAGGATTGACTAATTTGATCTCTTTGCAGCCCAAGGGACTCTCAAGAATCTTCTTCAACACCACAGTTTGAAAGCATCAATTCTTTAGCGCTCAGCCTCATATAGGACCTTTAAAACAAAACATTGAATATGAATGTTTGTAGCAGCACAATACATAACAGTAAAAGGTAGGAAAAGGCTCAGCCCTCCTTACCTTCCTCCCTATCTCTCTCTCTCTCTCTCTCTCTGTCTCATTCCCCTGCCTGCTTTCTCCTTTCCCTCTCTACCCAAGTTCTCTTACCCTCCGGGGAGGTTGGTTGGGCCCAGCCGGTCCAAGGGACCATGGTTCTCACTTCTTATCTCTGTACAGTTGAGCTTCATGGATAAGCTCCAGAGGCTCAGCTCAAGGTGAAACTGAAAAGCGAAGCCAACCACTTCTCTAATTCTAGCCCTCAGGCCTGTCTTTCCCTTGGGCAATAGGAGTTCCCCTGTGACATGGCCTGGCAGGGGCTGCACTGGGACTGGAGCCAGGATATTACAGCATGAAGTAAGTGAAGTTGCTCAGTCGTGTCCGACTCTTTGCGACCCCATGGACTTTAGCCTATCAGGCTCCTCCATCCATGGGATTTTCCAGGCAAGAATACTGGAGTGGGTTGCTATGAAGCCACCCATAAATGAGGCAACTGTGTCTGTTTCCATGTACTAATGTCGATCACATGAGTAAGCGTGCAAGGATCTTTTGATGCATTGCCTGACCTTTTCTGATCATACAAATGATGCTTTCTTTATCAGAAACCAAATAGTGGGTTTGTTCTCCTGTCAATTGCCTGTGTCCCCTTGAGCCTGCCTGTCTTACGTATCTCTGTATCTCCAGCACCTAAAAAGTGCTTTACAGCAAGTGAGTGCTAAGTTACCATGAATGAATGAAATGTTTGTTAAATCATCTATCCAGCTTTCCCTCATTTCCTAACAGGGCCTTCCACACACTTGGTGTTCAGAACAAGTTTGATGAATCAACTTTACATTTGAATGTGCAGGTGGAGTGCTTATTCTTCCTTAATCTGGAGTCAGGTGCCCATAGGTTCTGAGCTATAAATGAGGAATGTGTGTGTGCTCAGTCACTCAGTTGTGTCTGACTCTTTGTGACCCTATGAACTGTAGCCCACCAGGCTCCTCTATCCATGGAATCTTCCAGGCTTCCTGCCAGTATTCTTTGCTGGAGTGAGTTGTTATTTCCTACTCCACAGGATCTTCCTGACCCAGGATCAAACCCTAGTCCTTGCACCTCCTACACTGGCAGGTGGATTCCTTACCACTAGCGCCACCTGAGAAGCCCGTAAAAGGGGAATGCTTAAATTCAATTCAGAAGATCTGAGGCTGTGTCCTGGATTTGCCACTTCCCTGGTGGCTCATGTTGTAAAGAATCTGCATGTAATGCAGGAGACCCAGGTTCGATCCCTGGGTCGGGAAGATCTCCTGGAGGTGGAAAGGGCTACTCATTCTAGTATTCTTGCCTGAAGAATTCCATGGACAGAGAAGTCTGTCAGGCTACAGTGTATGGGGTCACAAAGAGTCTGACATGACTGAGCACGCAAGCTCACACACATACACACACATTCCACCATTGAATTAGTTTTAGTTGTGAATTCAGGAAAACAACTGGTTTGACTCAACTGTTTAACCATATTGACAGCTTACGTTATTTCAAACAATCACACATACGTAAACTACGTTTACAACTAGAAGGAACCAGTTATGCCATCAGGTTAGATAAGCAGATAGCTTGAGCAGTTCTCTGTACCTTCTCTTCCTCTAGTTTGAGTTCCCAAGTTTTGTATGTCCGTTTTCATGGGATGGGGTGTTAGACTCGGGCTCTGTGTTCTCTGAGGCTCAGAACAAGCTCTTCCTCTGAACATCAGTGTGGACCCTTCACTACCCTTTAAATACAGAGGAAGTTGATAGACTACAGAGGGATTAGAGTGTTTATATAAGCTCCGTTCGTGCCAGGCCTTCTGGCAGCTCAAACATCCTCCTTTCTGCATCAGAGCACTTACATTTTGTCTTGTTGCTGTGCAAACCCCATAGGTCAGAGCCCATGTCTGACACACATGCTCAGCATGTGTGTGTGTATTTGTAATAAAAATTCACAGTTTGAAACATAGCAGAGAATAAAAAAGTAAGCAAATGACTTTCCAATTCAGCTGGCATTTGCTCATTTCCTGATACTCCAATCACTGCGCTAGCCACCCTGAGATGCCGTGGAGCCCAAGCCTGAAACTTGGAGTGCTTGATTCCTCAAGGAGACCTTGCAGGTATTTACCTGCAACCCAAGAATAGTTGTGATGACATAAGGGGCATCTCAGTCCCCACTCAGCAGATTAGAGGCAGCATGTTAGGGGTGTAACAGATCCTTGTGTGGACAGGACGGTAGAAAGAAGTGATATCCTAGAAGGAAGATGTAAACCACAAAGAAAAATACGAACATGGACATTTGTGTCTCTGCTTTTCCTCAGCCCACTGAAGAAAATGGGGTGTGTGTGTCCTGGGCTTTTTTTGTCTAGAAGAGGGACAGTGAGAGAAGAAGTAGGAAGAATAGATGAGGCTAAAGGGATGGCTGTGTACTGTCACCCTGCTTATTTAACTTCTGTGCAGAGGACATCATGAGAAACGCTGGGCTGGAGGAAGCACAAGCTGGAATCAAGACTGCAGGGAGAAATATCAATAACCTCAGACATGCAGATGACACCACCCTTATGGCAGAGGGTGAAGAGGAACTAAAAAGCCTCTTGATGAAAGTGAAGAGGAGAGTGGAAAAGTTGGCTTACAGCTCGACATTCAGAAAACTAAGATCATGGCATCTGGTCCCATCACTTCATGGGAAATAGATGGAGAAAAAGTGGACACAGTGTCAGACTTTATTTTTGGAGGCTCCAAAATCACTGCAGATGGTGACTGCAGCTGTGAAATTAAAAGACGCTTACTCCTTGGAAGGAAAGTTATGACCAGCTTAGATAGCATATTAAAAAGCAGAGACATTACTTTGCCAACAAAGGTCCATCTAGTCAAGGCTATGGTTTTTCCAGTGGTCATGTATAGATGTGAGAGTTGGACTGTGAAGAAAGCTGAGCGCTGAAAAATTGATGCTTCTGAACTGTGGTGTTGGAGAAGACTCTTGAGAGTCTCTTGGACTGCTAGGAGATCCAACCAGTCCATCCTAAAGGAGATCAGTCCTGGGTGTTCATTGGAAGGACTGATGCTGAAGCTGAAACTCCAGTACTTTGGCCACCTCATGTGAAGAGTTGACTCATTGGAAAAGACCCTGATGCTGGGAGGGATTGGGGGCAGGAGGAGAAGGGGACAACAGAGGATGAGATGGCTGGATGGCATCACCGACTCAATGGTCATGAGTTTGAGTAAACTCCGGGAGTTGGTGATGGACAGGGAGGCCTGGTGTGCTGCGACTCATGGGGTCACAAAGAGTCAGACATGACTGAGCAACTGAACTGAACAGAACTGAAAGGGAATCCAGGCTGTATTTGAAAGGAGTTCATGGTGTGCTGAGGGGGGATGGGGAAGACAAGACTTAAGAATATTTTCTTGGAGTTGTGAATGTACTTCTCCTTTAGCATTCTGAAAACATTCTAATTTTGACAAAATTATAAATGCACCAGAAACTGCAGATAATTTCTAGAGGTCCCAAGTACCATTTTTTCCACACTTGTCATTTGTTTGCTTGAGAGGTGACTCCCAAGGGTTAAACTGGTTGGCTCTTAGGTTGGTGTTTACTCTGATTGTGACATTCTGTTGTGACAGGCCAGCTAATGTAAAGGTTTCACCTTTAACGAGTCATATAGAAAACAGACATAAGAATTCAAAAAGGCACATCAGTCTAAATGTATTTAATGGGCGCAATGCCCTAAAAATATTTAAATGGACTGAAAATTCTATGTACTGCCACAGAATGGTGGATATTTATAACTATGATCACAAATCACCCACAAGAAAAACTGTGTAGTTTACGTTTAGGGAGGCAAAAAAGCATGAAATGAATTTATGGATTCTGTAGCCAAGAACTGGAAACCAAGTAGAGAACCAGTAGAGAATCAGTTAACTAAATAATAGTACGTTTAGTCAATGGAAGACTATACACACAGAAAAAAGTGAAGAGATCTTACAGATACAAATGTAATACATACAGATGTGTGTTGTCATGGGAAACATTCATGATATTCATTTTTTTCTGTGCTATATAAAGTCTTTAATGGAATCCCATCTTTGCGTGTGTGTCTATGTGTGACTCACCAGCTACCTTCTCATTGTCGAATCTAGCAGTCCTTTCTCTGTCCTCTTCCTTGACCTTAGAGTAGCCTGTGATATACTCATCTTTCTTCAAGGGCATCTTCCTCTTCCTGTGACACTGTATTGTCTCGGTTTTATTCCTGCTGTTTCTTCCCCATCTTCTCTTCATTGTTCTCTGACTGATCTCAAGAAATGGGCTGCTCCGGGGTCTGGTGTTGGATTCTATTCTTCTCTTGGGCTTAATTGTTTCCCTGGGCTTTCCTGTGGCTCAGATGATAAAGAATCTGCCTGCAATGCAGGGGACCTTGGTTCTATCCCTGGGTCAGGAAGATCCCCTGGAGGAGGGAATGGCAACCCACTCCAGTACTGTTGCCTGGAAAATTCCACGGACAGAGGAACCTGGCGGGCTATAGACCATGGGGTCGCAAAGAGTCTGACACGACTGAGCGACTCATAACTTTCAATTTCACATTGTCTCCCAAGGTAATATGATATAGTCTCTGGACTCTAAACACCATTCAAACACTGATGACTTGTGATTCCTATTTCCACCTTTGACTTTTCTCCCTCGTTTCAAACTCAAGTTCAATTGTTAACCTGACAACACAGCAGTCTGTGTAGCTGAAGACACTGTTTTGATCTGATGCCCTCCAAAATCTCTCTCCCTTCTTCAAGCGTCCTATATGTGACTGAGCTTTTGCCTGTCTTGTCTTATATCTTAATCAAGCTTTCCCTCATTCACTTTGCTCCAATGTATCCTACATCCTTTCTGGTTCTTAGATAGACCAAGTTCATCCTTAACTTAGGACTTCTGCATTTGCTCTTTCTTCCTGGATTTCTCGTCCTTCTCGTTTTGTCTTGGCTAATCCCCTGATCTCAGAAGAGCAAGTCACCATGACTACAGCTGCTCTCATGCCGTGATAGCTCTCTGCACCTTGCTTTATTTTATGTCTTATATTTTATTATTTGTCTCTCGACTAAAATAGTGCCTTCATTAAAGCAGGCAATCAGCCCATCTTATTAATACTTGTAGTCAGAATACCTTTAAAGAGTTCTCGTACAGAATAGACATTCAATTACTACATAAGTGTGCATAGAAATAAAGTTTGGGAGGATATACACACCAAACAGTTAACAGTTCTGAGTGAGGAGATGTGGCAGAGGGAAATTATGAATTGACTTTCCCTTTCTACTAAGATATGTTTCAGTTAGTCTTGAATTAGAAAAATTAATAAATCTATTTTCAATTAGAAAAAAGTGGTTGATAAAGTTTTGATGCTTTAAGATAAACTGTGCTTTGGGGAACTTGCCTGGCGGTCCAGAGGTGAAGACTTTGCCTTCCAGTGCAGGGGGGTGTGGGTTCAATCCCTGGTTGGGGAGATAAGATCCCACATGCCAAAAAGCTAGAACATAAAACAGAAGGAATATTGTCATAAATTTAATAAAGACTTCAAAAAAAATCAGACTGTGTTCAGTTGGAAGATGAATTTGTGTGGGATACTTTCTTTCTTGAGGGTGATAGGTAAGTAACATGTTACTATATATAGTAAAATACCTATGATTTTGTAAAAGCACTGAAACGTGAAGCAGCAGAAACATTTCACTCAGTTCTCTTTCCTTTGAACTTTACAGCTCTCTCTCTCTCGTGAATCATTTAAATTATTTCTTTTTAAAGGTAACAAGATCAAATCATTAGCTTAATGATAACTTTTACTTACTTTTCTTTACCTTATTATATTTTACATCTCTATTTGATGTGTTCATCTTGAACAGGTTTATTTGTTCTTTTCATAAGTATACTAAATTTGTAATACTGGCTGTCACTCCCAGGTCTGAATGTTAAGTCAACATATGTTTGAGTGACCTTCAACTTATCAAGTATGGCAGGCCTCTGATTGTTTTGGAACCTCTTCTGATACTTGTGGACTTAGTTCAAGGCCAGTTATTTTATTTTTTTTTTACCTAATAGGGATGGTTAATTGTTTGCTTTGATCACTCAAGTGAAGCATCTTACCATGTATAAAAAGTCTAGCTGGAGTCTGTGGTTACATCCTTACCTTTCTCATTGCAGACGCTCCTCCTCAGAGGTTTCACATTAGATCTGCAAAATGATGAGCCTCTCTTTGATCTGGGGGATTGTTATAGCAGTGTGCTGTTGTTTATACCTACTTCTTGGAATGAGAAGAAGGTAAGTTTTATCTTTAAACTGCATTTTTGTTCATTCATTTAAAGTTATTTAACCTTCATTGTTATACCATGCAGTTGGTTTTCTGTACTTACAAATGCTAGCATTTTCTTCCTTAATATTTTTAAATTAAAAAAAATTTTTTAAGTATCTTTTTTATTATATCTCACAAGAGATATAATGGCAATGTTTCTTTTTTAGTATTGAAATACATTAGTCTTAAGACAAACTTGTTAAACATCACTGACAGAAACTTTGTAAGATCTGTGTGTGTGTGTATGTCTGTGTGTCCATGTGTGCATATAAAGTGTGGACTAGTAAGCATAGACGTGGCAAGCGGGATCTGCAGTTCCTATCTTGTAGATTAAATAGATGCTCTGACTAAATAAATGTTCTCTTTTCAGCTAGTTCTTGTGTACTGTATACACTCAGTCTAAGCTGAATAAGAGCCTAGAGCCTGCAGTGATCATCCTATTATTCTTTTTTTTAAGCTTTATTTTATTTATTCATTCATTTTTAGCTTCACTTGGTCTTTGTTGCTGCGAGGGCTTTCCCTAGTTGTGGTGAGCAGGGGCTACTCTTTGTTGCAGTGCTCAGGCTTCTCACTGCAGTGGTTCCTCTTGTTATGGGACACAGATTCTAGGTGCTCAAACTGCGTGGGCTTCAGGAGTTGTGACGTGTGGACTCGGTGGTTGTGACTCGCTGGCGCCAGAGCACAGGCTCAGTAGTTGTGGCACATGGACTTAGTTGCTCCATGGTATGTGGGATCTTCCCAGACCAGGGATCAAACCCATATCCCCCTAACATCAGGGTTAAGAATCTATTACTCTTACTAATGATAATCAATCATGGTGAATTGGGAAACTGCTAAACACATGAGACATCACTTATTTGCGTGTATCATTTACAATTGGTTGAAGAAATACAATAAAGACAGATACATCCACCATAATTATTTAACTTCTGATTGGTTCAAAGAGCATTTGGGGGAGGGCATATAAATATTCTTGACTATGTCAGTCTCCAAAATAGAATTACCCACTGCATATCTTCAGCTATGTAGGCTGCTATGGGTTGTCCATCTTTTAATAGTATTTTTTTCCCCTTTTTGGTATTTTAATTCGGGCCTGGTAATTTTTATTTTTAATTAAATTACTTACCTGCAAACTATGAAAATAAAAATCATTATTTCATGTTATGTTATTCTACAAAGAGGGAGAGTGGTTTCTATTGGAAAATAAATGTTTATTTTATTAAACGAAAACATTTAAAATAGCATGAGCATTAAATTATAATGCTAGATTATAAGAAAGAACATTAAATTATAATCAATAACCATGTTAATACCTATCTTATTCAACTTCATTCTATAACGTGCTCATTTCTCAGATTTCCCTCTTCAACTATCATTACAGAATAATAAAATATTTAAACTATGAAGATTTTTAAAACTTCAATTCTGCAATGCTTTCTGTCATTCAGTATGCTATTCCTTTAGAGAAGACAGTAAAATAAAACATTTTGAGATACTTAGGCAAACAATCGGAGAAGGCAAGGGCAACCCACTCCAGTACTCTTGCCTAGAAAATCCCATGGATGGAAGAGCCTGGTAGGCTGCAGTCCATGGGGTTGCTAGGAGTCAGACACGACTGAGAGACTTCACTTTCACTTTTCACTTTCATGCACTGGAGAAGGAAATGGCAACCCACTTCATTGTTCTTGCCTGGAGAATCCCAGGGATGGGGGAGCCTGGTGGGCTGCTGTCTATGGGGTCGCACAGAGTTGGACATGACTGAAGCGACTTAGCAGCAATAGCAGCAGCGGGCAAACAATGCTTAGAAACAAATATAAACTCTACAATGTAATTTCATTTCTACATTGAGAGCAAAAATCTTGGTGGCCTTGGTTGACCCTTTTATCCTCATGATTGGGAAGAATGAGCAGCATATATTAGACATTCAGTAAGGGCTTCTCACATGGTGCAGGGGTAAAGAATCCCCCTGCCAATGCAGGAGATGCAAGAGATGTGGGTTTGATCCCTGGGTCAGGAAGATCCCAGGGGGATGGAAATGGCAACCCACTCTAGTATTCTTGCCTGGGAAACTTCATGGACAGAGGAGCCTAGTGGACTACAGTCCATGGTGTTGCAAAAGAGTTGGACATGATTGAGCATACCGTACACACACATGCGTGCGCACACACACACATACGTGTTTGCTGAATGGATGGATGGATGGATGGATTTATCTATCATTTTTACCAACATATCATGTTACTGAGTTAAGATGACTCATTATTTTAGTAAAGGAGCAGGGCCCCACCAACCAAAAAAATATCAATAAACTATAAAGTTTGAAATTTGACATCAGTGGTAGTAAATTTAATATAAATAAACATAAACAAAGAACTATGTAGAGTTTTCCATATTTACCATCTCTGTTTCTTACAGGCAGATGGGTGAACCACCTCTGGAGAACGGGCTGATTCCATATCTGGGTTGTGCTCTGCAATTTGGTGCCAATCCTCTCGAGTTCCTCAGAGCAAATCAAAGGAAACATGGTCATGTTTTCACCTGCAGACTGATGGGAAACTATGTCCACTTCATCACCAATCCCTTGTCATATCATAAAGTACTGTGCCATGGAAAATACTTTGATTGGAAAAAATTTCACTTTACTGCTTCTGCAAAGGTAACCAGATTTGCATTTACTAACATTATGCTTGTTTATTTTCTACCTTTTCTATGTCAATCTATTTAACCATTCTGATATACTCCAATTTAAAGACAAAGATGTTGAAGAGAGCTACCCTTACATGAAGCTTCTTAGAAACACAATAAATCAAATTGGACATAATCTCTTGGTACTAACCATTTAAAAAGTTGAAATAGGTATAGATTTGTCATTTCCTAACCAGTTTATGAAGGTGAAATAAAAACTAAATATTTTGCTAGACTAGATGGTATTGTATAAGACAGATTAAAAACTCACTCATGTCAATAATTTCTACACAACACCCAGAATACACATGGGAACATTCAATAGTTGTTTTACCATACTCATGCCACACAATTGTTTAATTTTGTTAAGGAATTGTCCAGATAGTTTGGCATCACTTTAAAAGGCTCTTTTACAGAGAAAAGTGAATCAATATTAACTGAATTTCTGCAAAGAAATATTAGACCTGGTCTCTGCTCCTAAGTAACTTAAAATCTGGTTAAGATATATTTACAAAGAATATGAAGGAGAACCAATATTCTTTGTAAATATATCTTAACCAGATTTTTTAAAAAAACCAGATTGATTAAAAAAAAATTCTTCAGACTTCCCTGGTGGTCCAGTGGCTAAGACTCTGCGCTCCCAATGCAGAGGGCCTGGGTTTGATCCCTAGTCAGGGAACTAGATCACAGATACCTCAACTAAGAGCTCGCAAGTACCCTAACTAAGATCCAGTGCAGTCAAATAAATAAACATTTTAAATAAACACTCTTGATTAACACCAAATTAATGTGCAAATAAATGCAGAAGCATAGAAAAATAAGAAAGAGAAGAGCAGAGTAGCTGTGAAGGAAGTTTCACTGATAATCTGGGACTTAAAGTTGGCCTTGAAGGATGTGATTTGGCCATTTATTTGAAGTGGTATTTCAAATACAACTGCTATGAAATTGCAGGTGGGAAGGCTGGTCTCCCCTCTCCTCCCTTTTTTTAACAAGTAGAGAATCATGAAAGAATCACGCTATTTACTAGCCCTGCTGTTAAGTCAGTTCAGTTGCGTCCGACTCTTTGTGACCCTATGGACCGTAGCCCGCCAGGCTCCTCTGTCCACGGGATTCTCCAGGCAAGAGTACTAGAGTGGGTTGCCATGCCCTCCTCATTTACTAGTCCTAGGTCAGGCTTAATTTCTTTTTTCCCCCCACATTTCATTTCCCATCAGGCATTTGGACACAGAAGCATTGACCCCAGTGATGGAAACACCACTGATAACATAAGCAAAACTATCATCAAGACCCTGCAGGGTGATGCCTTGAGCTCCCTCACAGAAGCCATGATGGGAAACCTCCAGCTTGTCCTGAGACCTCAGGGGCCACCACAGCCCCCCACACCCACCTGGGTGACCGAGGGGATGTACTCCTTCTGCTACCGGGTCATGTTTGAAGCTGGCTACTTGACACTTTTTGGCCGCGATCTCGCAGGGCAAGATGCCCAAAAGGCACTCATTCTAAACAGCCTGGACAACTTCAAGCAATTTGACAAAATCTTTCCAGCTCTGGTGGCTGGCTTCCCCATCCATGTGTTCAAGACAGGACACTACGCCCGGGAGAAGCTGACAGAGGGCTTGAGGCTCCAGAAGCTCAGAGAAAGAGACCACATCTCAGAGCTGGTCAGGTTTCTGAATGACACATTCGCCACCTTGGACGACACAGAGAGAGCCAAGTCACTCCTCGCAGTCCTCTGGGCATCACAAGCAAACACCATTCCAGCCACTTTCTGGAGCTTGTTTCAAATGATTAGGTAATTAGCAGATTATCCATTTATTTCTTTATTTTAGTTGAAAGCAGAAATTCAACCATTGTAACTAAAAAAAAAAAAAAAAGACTCATGGTACCTTCTCATGCTGTCAATCATGAATGTGGCATTTACTCTTGTGAATGTTTAACATTTACATTGGCTCATCCGATCCTCTAAAAACAGCTGTGACTGGTAAAAGCATCTTGTAGAAGCAGAGACTGACCATCCTGGGGAAAGGAACATACTGGTACAGGGTCAGTGAGGCTGTCTGCACCCAGAGCCCTTCTCCTTAAGGCCAGGTTGTTCCTCACGACGCCTCTTTAAGTGCATGAATTTGGTCTTTATAATCATACAAATATCCTTATGTGATTGCTGATGTACTGTCAGCAAAAAGGACAGTGCGTGCATACTTGCAAAGTCACTTCAGCCTGCCTACATTAGCTGTTTTTTTCACTCAGTTAGTGGTTGCTGTAATACTATTTGACCAACTCTAATACCTATGAATCAATCATAATATACTGTTATTGATGGAATTTAGCTAGATTTTTGCCTTCTAAACACTGTATATAACAAAAAACTTGGAGGCAACATAAACTTTGCATAACGTGATTTCTTTCCCAAAGGTTAGTCTTTTGGGAATTTGACATTCCAATGTTTTATTGAATTATTCCAATTAAACTGGATGTTGCACAGACACAAAATTGCTATTGAATTGGATTGGGAATGCCAGAGTTCTGTTGAGGGCTGCTAATTTTATGTCTTTAAAATATTTTTTTAAAATTTCAGATAAAAAGCTCATCTGTCTCAAAGATTAAATGTTTACTTCGGAAAGCTCTGTCTGGAGTAAATTCACATATTAACAGCAAGGTTACAACAGCAACTTTATATGCTATAGGTAATAGTAACCATTTCCTGATAGTCATGCAGAGACATCAATCAGGTGTTTCTGAGACTTAGTTAACTGTGATGCTGTTTTATGTACACCTCATCATGCGCTGAGGATCAAGTGAATGTCAGTGCTCTAAAATGAAGCTGAATTCATTTCACAGGTTCAAGTGTCAGAGGAATAAATTATCATACAAGTGGAAAAGCTGTTTTATGTGGAATCATAAGGATTTTAAGAGTAAATTTAAATTTCCTTTGGCAGTTTAACTAGTACTTTAGAGTTGTTATCTTGGATGCAACTTTCTTTCTCACATGCCATGCAATGACTACTTTGACCATTTAATCCTCATTAGAATCACTTATTTAAAAGTCTGGCCAAAGTTTGACTTTTATGTAGCAAGACCCTTTCATCAGTTCTTGCTGACATCCAAGGACTTAAAAAACAACTATAGGGACTTCCCTGGTGGTTCAGGGTTAAGGCTCCTTCCCTGGTGGTTCAGGGCTAAGGCTCCATACTCCCCAGTGTAGGGGGCCCAGATTCGATCCCTGGTCAGGGAACTAGATCCCACATGCCACAACTAAGAGTTCACATGCCACAACAAAGAGTTCACATGCCCCAACTAAGACCTGGAGTAACTATAAAAATATTTAAAAAGCACAACTATAAAACAGTAAAAAAAATAAATGGGAATGTCCCTTTATTACCTTTTCCGTATCTTGACCACCTGGTTAAAAGAAGGGGGAAATGCCTATTTGCAGACTTTTTGGTAGAGAAAAAACTTATGCTCTGTACATCTTTTCTTTTCTCTTAACTTTTCATAGAAACCCGGAGGCAATGAAAGCGGCCACTGAAGAAGTAAATAAAACACTAGAGAATGCTGGTCAAAAAGTTAGCTTTGAAGACAGTCCTATTCATTTGAATCAGATACAACTGGACAACATGCCCGTGCTAGGTGTGCTTGTGTGTGTGTTACGTGTTATTTTCTGTGTCCTCCTACCAGTGATCGTCAGCTCACATCACACTTACTTGTTGCAGGCGTTATGTCCCATCTGACCCTCCAGCAACCCCATGCCTGGGGACTAGTACTGTTTCTATATAACAAGTGAGGAGACGGGCATTTAGAGGTTAAGTCACAGCCTGGGATGGGATGGAGGAACCAGTGACAGCCTGTCATGGAGCTCTTGACCCTATACTTTCAAGCTCTTCTCTGCACTTCCTCCCTTGTTACTGCTCTTACCACTCTTCTTATAGTTAGTAAATTATTTGTGTGCATGAAATGAAAGGGGAAAACGTACCACCATGAAACCACAATTAGCTGCATGGGTTGGGAGATGGGGTGGAAGGTTATTTCATTGAAAAATGTTTGATTCTCTGGATTTTATAGAAATACAGAAGTACTAAGTTTTTAAGTAAGAAAAAAGTTTTCCCTTGCTTTTGTTATGTTTCTTTAGAGGAAAGAAATCAGTGTATGCTTTCAGAGGCAGTGTGTCTTAGCGGAAGGGACAGGGAGGCCAGAAGCACAGGCCCCATGTGGGGCTCTGGCTTGCTGTGGAGGTTCAGACATGTCATTTCACTTTGGGGGCCTTATTCTCTCATTTGTGAAATCAAGTGCTCACGTGCTATGATTTTATGCACAACTGTGTGACAAGCACTTAAAGCATGATAATTAAAAGGACAGAGACTAGAAGGTCTCATCACATATTTCAGCTATTCTCAGCATGTTCTTTGTGTCCCTTTATGTCCCTACGAGAATGCAGGGTGTACTCACACAACCCCAGGTAGTGTAATGATAAATATACAGGTCCTTATAAACACAGAAGTGAAGCTGCATCTGGAACAAATATTTCCATATAAAAGTGTTAGTATATTAAACCTCAAAAGTGATAAACTTTGAATAATTCACATAAAAGTTATTTACTGATTTTTTGCAATTATTAGATGTCTAGTATCATGTAGAAATAAGATTATTTTTCCATAAAATTATGAAAGTCTAGTTCCCATTGATGATCAAGAAGATTATATCAAGAGATTATAATTCAGATTATCAGATTAAAAAATACATTAGGCACAACTGAATCACTGATCATAGCACATAAAAAAGTTTGAGAAATTTGGATCTGGCCAGCTTCCCCTAGTCTGTTTAGTTTTGTGTTATTGGCTGCTAGGGGTACATCAGACTCTACATTACATGGCCTTTATAAATACTTTGTTCTTCCTTCTTCCTTTTCTCTCCTCCTTTATTCCTCTTAAAATCTTTAGACAGTATCATCAAGGAGTCTCTGAGACTTTCCAGCGCTTCCCTCAACATACGTACTGCTAAAGAGGACTTCACTTTGCACCTCCAGGACGGTTCCTATAATATCCGCAAAGATGACATCATAGCTCTTTATCCACAGTTAATGCATTTAGATCCAGAAATCTACCCAGACCCTTTGGTAAGTGACTGCTCATCAAAGTTCAGTGTCCAGGTGATGTGTACCCAGACTGAAATAAAGTGGAAATTTACCACTGCAGAATTCATTTGATCATTGAAACTATAGGGACTGTCTCTTTTATTAATGTCAAATATTCATATTATATTTTGGAGAATTTGGATGATGGCTGAAATTTTAATTTTTATTCCTGGTATTTGCCATCACATCTCGACTAGCGGCTTCCCTGGTGGCTCAGCAGTAAAGAACCCACCTGCCAATGCAGGAGAGGCAGGTTCAGTCCCTGGGTCAGGAAGATCCCCTGGAGGAGGAAATGGCAACCCACTCCAGTATTCTTGCCTGGGAAATCCCATGGGCAGAGAAGGTTTTTGGGCTACAATCCATGGTATTGCAGAAGAGTGAGACATGACTTAGTGACTAAATAGCAACAACAATCTCTAATAGATTACATCTGTAGTTGCAATAATAAAGCTGCCTCCTTCCTTCCTTCAAAAGTGCCTCTTCCCAAGTCTAGGAAATTAGAGGCTAATACACTGACTCTTCTAATTTCTGATCTAAATCCTTTCTCATTTTGCTTAAGGGAGGGAGGAACTAGTCACCCAGGTGGGATAGGAGGTATAAAGCTCTCCCATTCCCCTCAGTTCTCTTTAAATTCCTATTTCTTACTACTTTCTGATTCAAGGTAGGGTATTTGCTATGTAACTCATAGATTGGATTAAAAAAGAAAATTACCCTTTGGAACTTCCAGGTTAAGAAAAAGATAGATTCTTTTTAAACTAGCTTATGCATTTGTTTCTTTTGTATCTTTATTGCAGACTTTTAAATACGATCGCTATCTTGATGAAAATGGGAAGACAAAGACTACCTTCTACAGTAATGGACTTAAGTTAAAGTATTACTACATGCCCTTTGGGTCAGGAGTCACTATATGTCCTGGAAGATTATTCGCTGTCCAGGAAATCAAGCAGTTTTTGATCCTGATGCTTTCCTATTTCGAACTGGAGCTTGTGGAGGGCTGTGTCAAATGTCCGCCTTTGGACCAGTCCCGGGCAGGCTTGGGCATTTTACCACCATTGTATGATACTGAGTTTAGATATAAATTCAAACATCCGTGAACATATGCTTGGAGAAAGAGGCCCCCTGATGCTGTTACAAGGCTGTGGAGCACCATCACTCACCAGTGCCCTGTGGATAGACGTGTTGAGCGGCAGTGGAATGGTGCAGCAGGTTCTGTTCTGCACACCAGTGCTTGCTTGTGAATCTTAACAGTTTGGTGATGGTTTCCAGATGCTGTTTCAGACTCTGCAAGTGAAAAAAAAAACAAAAACAAAACTAGTTTCTAGAAGCACAATAATTTGCTTTCATTTGAATAAGTCTGTGAGTGTTCACATTGCCAGGGACTAAACTTCATTACTTTCAGAGGAAAAATTCTTTTTTTTTTGTTTGCTTGTTTTTTCCCAGAATATTTGGCAAAAGTTCTTCTTTGTTTTCCTAAGGAAACTGCTTTATTTTTATATAAACTTCCCAATGGTTATGCAAAAGCTACACATTCACGTTTTAGTGAAAATGCATGACTTTCTGATCAGATATGGGGCTCTTTGGGTGTAGATATATATTACAGAGGATATTTTAAAGGATTATATCATGACTTTTAATAAAAAAAATTTTCAGCTTTCCTTATATCTAGTAATCACGGCTTTTAAAATGACTGTCTTGATGTCTTGAGAACATTAAAGCTGGTTTTACTATATTCTCTTTATATTTAATTTATTTTTGCTGGAAACTCTAATATCTGTGTCAGGTTCAATAATTTTATCTACACTTTTATTAGATTTTATAATTGGAAGATTTTTTTCCAAAAAAGGCAGTTTTTTTCTGATATTATTAACACGCATCTATGAAAAGAATGTATCTCTCATGTGACATATTTTAAAATTAAAATTGGATGAAAATGACCATCTGAAAGTTTTGGATATGAAACTGCAAAAAATTAATTAAATTGGCATTGTGTTTTATTTGAAAACTCTTTATCTTTCAACAAGTTGTAATTGAAGGAAATATAGTTTAGGCTATAGGACAGTGTTCAGCTACTGTGTATAACAGTGCTTTGGTGAAATATTTTAAGTACTGGAGTTATGAACTGTAATACTTTATTGATATTTCTCTATGTATATATTGTAAATTATATTTAACTTTTTCCTTGCACTACAAATACTAAGAATATATTGTAATGTTTGCTAATGTTGAAATGATTCACTTTTCAGAAATAAAAGTGTGAATTTTTGTTTTAAATTTTTAAGTATTCCAAATGTTTAAAGTGATCACCTACTAAGTTGCAACAATTTTGCTCATTTTTCATCTCACAGAAAAAGCAAAATAATTATTCACTCAAAAATCTCCTCCATACTTTATAAAATTCATTAAAGATTTTAAATCTTTCTATTTATTTAATTTATTAGTAATTGCATTTATTAATAATATAACCATGGGATTATCTCCTATGTTATTTTTCATATCAAGAAAATTAAACTCATTTACATGTGGCCCATTAACAAAATCCTCTTTTACAAAAAATTTGTTTTAGACTAAATTTTTAATGTGGTTCCCTAATATATTTCATATAGACACAGCCTGGAGAAATAATGGGTTTGGTTCCAGACCAGTCCAATAATGCACATGAATTTTTTGGTTTCCGAGTGTATATAAAAATTGTTTTTACATTGTATTTTAGTCTATTAAATGTGCAATAGCATTATATCTGAACAATGTGCATACCTTAATTAAAAATACTTAATTGCTAAAAAGTGCTAATCATCTGATGGTTTGAACTTCTTTCAGAATTGGAGTGAGTCCTCTCAAACCCTGCCACTGCTTTACCAACTAAGTTTACATATTCTCAGTTCTTTGTTGTCACTTCAGCTACTTTTATGGCATCTCCATCAGGAGTAGATTCCATCTCCAGATACCACTTTCTTCGCTTATCAGAAGAATTCATCATATGTTAAAGTTTTATCCTGAGGAGGCAGCAACTCAGTCACATCTCCAGACCCTATTTCTAGTTCCCTCCACTATTTCCACCACATCTGCAGTTATTTCCTCCACTGAAGTCTTGAACTCCTCAAAGTTATCTACCAGGGTTTGGAGTCAACTTTCTCCAAACTCCTGTTAATATTGATATTTTTGACCTCTTCTCATGAAATATGAATGTTCTTAATGGCATCTTGAGTAATGAATTCTTTCCCTAAGATTTTCAAATCACTTTTTCTGAATCTAGCAGAGGAATCACTGTCTATGGCAATATATATTTCTTATGAAATACATATTTCTTAAAGAATAACACTTGAAAGTCAAAACTACTCCTTGATCCATGGGTTGCAGAATAGATGTTGTGTTAGCAGGCACGGGAACAGCATTAACCTAATAGTTCATCTCCAGCAGAGCTCTTGGGTGAACAGGTACATTGTCAAAGAGCAGTAATATTTTGAAAGAGATCTTTTTTTCAGTGTGGTAGGTCTCAACAGTGGGCTTAGGATAGTTAGTAAACCGTGCTGTAAACACACGTGCTGTCATAAAGGCTTTTCTGTCCCATCAATGGAGCTCAGCCAGAGTAGGCTGAGCATAATTCTTACGTGCCCTGGGATTTTCAAATGGTAAATGAGCATTGGCTTCAACTTAAGGTCACCAGCTGCATTAGCCCCTGATGAGAGAGTCAGGCTGTCCTTCAAAGTTTTGACATGCACTGACCTCTCCCCTCTAACCAGGAAACTCTGAGATGGCATCTTCTTCCAACATAAGGCTGTTCCTTGTACACTGAAAACCAGCTGCTTAGTGTAGCCACCTTCATGATTATCTTAGCTAGATCTTCTGGGTAACCTGCTGCAGTTTCTCCATCAGCACTTGCTGCTTCATTTCGTACTTTGATGTTATGCAGATGACTTCTTTCCTTAAAACTCATGAACTAACCTCTGCTGGCTGCAAACTTCTCTTCTGTAGCTTCCACGCCTCTCTCAGCCTTCACAGAGCTGAATAGAGTTAGGACCTTGCCCTGTATAGGCTCTGATTAAGGGAATGTTGTGGCTGGTTTGACCTTCTATCCAGGCCACTAAAACCTTCTCCATATCAGCAATAAGGCTGTTTCACTCTCTTATTGTTCCGGTGTTCACTGAAATAGCACTTTTCATTTCCTTCAAGAACTTCCCCTTTACATTTACATCTTGACTAACTGGTATAAATCTGTATGCCAGTCAGGAAGCAACAGTTAGAACTGGACATGGAACAACAGACTGGTTCCAAATAGGAAAAGGAGTACATCAAGGCTGTATATTGTCACCCTGCTTATTTAACTTACATGCAGAGTACATCATGAGAAACGCTGGTTTGGATGAAGCACAAACTGGAATCAAGACTGCCAGGAGAAATCAATAACCTCAGATATGCAGATGATACCACCCTTATGGCAGAAAGTGAAGAGGAACTAAAGAGCCTCTTGATGAAAGTGAAAGAGGAGAGTGGAAAAGTTGGCTTAAAGCTCAACATTCAGAAAACTAAGATCATGGCATCCAGTCCTATCACTTCATGGCAAATAGAAGGGGAAACTGGATACAGTGACAGACTTTATTTTTTGGGGCTCCAAAATCACCGCAGATGGTGACTGCAGCTATGAAATTAAAAGACGCTTACTCCTTGGAAGAAAATTTATGACTAACCTAGACAGCATATTAAAAAGCAGAGACATTACTTTGCTGACAAAGGTCCATCTAGTCAGAGCTATGATTTTTCCAGTAGTCATGTATGGATGTGAGAGTTGGACTATAAAGAAAGCTGAGCGCAGAAGAATTGATGCTTTTGAACTGTTGTATTGGAGAAGACTCTTGAGAGTTCCTTGGACTGCAAGGAGATCCAACCAGTCCATCCTAAAGGAAATCAGTCCTGAATATTCATTGGAAGGACTGGACTGATGTTGAAGCTTAAACTCAATACTTTGGCCACCTGATGCGAAGATCTAACTCACTGGAAAAGACCCTGATGCTGGGAAAGATTGAAGGTGGGAGGAGAAAGGGACGACAGAGGATGAGATGGTTGGATGGCATCACTGACTCAATAGACATGAGTTTGAGTAAACTCTGGGAGTTGGTGAGGGACAGCGAAGCCTGGCCTGCTGCAGTTCATGGGGTCGCAAAGAGTCAGACAAGACTGAGCGACTGAACTGAACTGAACTGAACTGGTATAAGAATCCTAGCTTTCAGTCTATCTCAGCTTGGACATGCCTTCTTCACCAAACACCATCATTTCTAGCTTTTGATTTATGAGAGACATGGGACTCTTCCTTTAACTTGAACACTTATAGGCCATTGTAGGGTTATTGATTGGCCTGATTTCAATACTGTGGTGTCTCAGGAGATAGGGAGGCCTGGGGAGAGGGAGGGAGACAGGAGAACAGCCAGCAGATGGAGCAATCAGAACACATACACCATTGATTAAGTTCATCTTCTTATATGAACATGGTTCACGGTGCCTTCAGATGGTTACAGTAGTAACATCCAAGATCACAGATCACACCATAGCAAGTATAATAATAATGAAAACGTTTGAAATATTTCAAGACTTACCGAAACATGACACAGAGACCGGAGTGAGCAAATGTTGTTGGAAAATGGGGCTAACACACTTTCTTGATGCAAGGTTGCCACAAACCTTCAGTTTGTTAAAAAAAAAAAAAAAAAGCAGCATCTTTGAAGCAGAATAAAGGGAAGTACAATAGAATGAGGCATGGCTGTCCCTTGCTGAATGTGTCTACACATCTTTCCACATCTTTATTCTTATACAATAGGGGTTGCCAGTCCATAGCACTGTAGGCCAAAGGTATCCTGTTTGTGTATAGATTGAAATCTGGGTGGTTTTTACGTTTTTTACTGGTTGGACAAAATTAAGAGAATACTACTATTTTACGACATATGGAAATTACACAAAGCTCAGATTCCCATGTCCATAAGTAAACTTTTTTTTAAATTTATTTTTGGCTACGCTGTGTTAGGTTTTTTTTTTATAACAAAAATAGGAGAGTTCCAAGGACAGCAAGATTTCTCAATATGTTTCAATTTTAATTGTGTATCTATAAGTTTTTTAGCAGTCTGTAATTTTTTTTTTGTAAGGGGCCACTACTCTGTCTAAATAGGCTCATCATTTTTCTAAGTTATTTTAGTAATTGTTTTGTTTGTTAAATGAGCAGTGGCCCCTAGGAAAAATGTGGAATGTATATTTGAGTTTGTCATTGCATAAGTAAATCTCTTTTTATTAGATTAAGGGGTTTATCTATCACATAAGGTCTTAACATTGCAGGTTGGCCTTCTGGCCCCTCACATGGATAAATTTGAGTACTCTGATAAACCTCTTGTACTTTGGTTTGAGAAATTCTTGCAATTTGGCAAGAGATTTTTTTGTATAGGCCAGGATCTGGGCCATAAATGTTTGGATGTAATAGTAATATCAGATCCAGTGTCGAGGAGGCCAGAAAATCTTTACTATTAACTTTGATATTTATATTTGGTTAGGCATATTTAGATACCAGTGATGTCCATAAGGATTGTTTTTGATCTGTACTGCCAAATCCACCGGTCCATACAGCATTAGAGGAGTTAATAGAAATGTAAGGTAAAAGAAGTAATTGAGCAATTTTGTCCCCCTTTTTGAATTGTCATAGAATCTGAGATGACATCATAATTTGAATTTCTCCTTTATAATCTGAATCAATTACTCCAGGGTGAACAGTAATTTCCTTAGAAGTCAAACTAGATCGGCCAAGTAAAAGACCGAAGGTTTGTGGGGCAGATTTTTTGGAGGTTTTTTATTAGCCTTCTTAGGGTAGTCCCTTTATAAATTGTTCTTATCCCCACATGTAAAACATCCTTAATTTCCCCTTTTAAAGCATGCAGCAGTGGTCTTTTAATGGACCAGAATCTGGTGGTCTGGAGTTGATGATAAGAAAGCAAATGAAAGAAAGAGGCTAGTATTTTTTGGGTTACGCAGAGAACCAATAAAGCCCTAGGACAGGGCTTGTACCGCTCACGGAGGCACAGGGCATCCTCTCAAAGAGGTCTTGAAAGCCAGGGCAGGAAAGTGAGCTCAGCAGGTTTTTACGTTCTAGAGAATTAGCCAGAGGGAGAGAAAGAGAAAGACACAGGGACCCAAGTCTCTAGTGGAACAAGGGTATTTTATTAGCAGAAATGCAGGCTTATATATCTTTAGTAAAATGATTACTCAGCCATTACAAAGGATGAAATCTCATCAATTGTAACAAAATGGATAGTCTAACACATACAAGGCTGCTGACGCTTAAAAGAGTCATTGAAGGGAGCTACTGAAAGGAATCTAAGCAGGTATCCTTTTCCATGATCTCAGTCCTGAGAAGTGCGTGCAGCTCTACTCGTTTCCGGAACAGGAACCGATAAGGAACAGAGACTCTTTGAGAAATGGCATACAAAGGAAGAAGAGTGCAACATGTTGGATTCCTTAAAGTTGAACGTCCCCTGACAACGCTGGGTCTTTGTTGCTATGCAGAGCTTTTCCCTGGTTGCAGTGCTCAGGCTTCTCGTGGTGGCGTCTCTTGCTGTGGAGCATGCGCTCCAGGGCATGCGGACATCAATAGTTGAGGCTCGCAGGCTCTATAGCGCGGGCTCGGTAGTTGTGGTGCATGGGCTTAGCTGCTCTGCAGCATGGAATCTTTGGGGACAAGCGATGGAAACCATGTACCCTGCACTGGAAGGCAAATCCTTAACCACTGGACCACCAGGGAAGCCCCCAAAGTGAAGTTTCATTGCCCCTTTTCTAGTACTCTTGTCCAGGTCTGCTCTTATCATGCAGCCACAAAGACCTGGGTGCAGAACCAACGATATTTACTATCTGGGCCTTTATGGAAAATGTCTGCTAGCTCCTGCTGTAGAGCAATCCCACAGGTTATTTTGTTCTATAATTTTTATTAAACTTCTAAAAAGTGTACTAGTATATGAGATTTTTGTTTCTTCATTTTAAAAAAGAAAGTATGTGAGAGGGCTACATTAAAACAAAAACCAGGTATAATTTTCTTGTAAATGATCTTAATTAAGAACTTTCTTAAAGGCTAAATTTTCCCATTTAGCCAAGAGATTTTTATTATGACTCTAACCATGACCCCATATAGTATTGCAGTGTTAAACTATGCCCCACCCCTCCACACAGGAAGGTCTTCCCCCAACTCACCAGCAGCTAGGATTTGTTAACTGTGGAATCTCACATTGCTCTCAGGATTAGTCTGAGTCATTTCTGCAGTTAGGATCAAAGCCTTGGTCTCATTAATAGAAGATGAAATGCAAACACCATAGTCACCAGCCCCCTTCTCCATCTGTCTGGGCTGACACCAAGTCAGAGGCTCAAACCTAGAAAGTGACACCAAGACAGGGACACTGATGCTTCAAAGAGAACTGCAGATTCAAAGTCAACTGTCTAAGCTCTCGTTTTAGTCAGAAACTGACCTCTGGTGAAGGAGAAGTGATTTTGTGAAGAAGCCTGCTCAGCAAGTTATAGGGGCAGGCTTGGGCCTGAAACCTCCTATTTGCCAGCAAATACCACATCCATGAAATTAACCTGTATACATGTAATATTAAGGATTTCATGCTATGCATGCTAAGTCACTTCAGTCATGTCTGACTCTTTGTGACCCTATGGAATGTAGCCCACTAGGCTCCTCTGTCCATGGGATTCTCCAGGCAAGAATACTGGAGTGGGTTTCCATTCCTTTCTCCAGGATATCTTCCCCACCCAGGGATCAAACCTGCATCTCTTACATCTCTTGCACTGGCAGGTGGGTTCTTTATCACCCATGCCACCTGGGAAGCCTAATATTAAGGAACCCACCCTCTAAATCAAAATAAGAGAGACCACGGAGTCAGAGACCCCAGTGTCAGAGACCATGGAGTCAGTGACTTTTATAGGTCAGCTCAGGGGTCAGCCGATCATTTCACACTTAGGTTCTTACTCTGTACTAGGATATCTCCTATCTTTTCCTCCTGAATGGACAGCAGGCCTGTCATATTCCTGCCCTGACTTCACACAGAGCCCAATTCTCCAAACTGACATAGGTGATGTCTGTGTTGACAGTCTAACAATTCTTTTTGACTGCTTGTTTAACTCAATCTCTCCATTGTTGTTGTTGCTATTCAGTTACTAAGTCGTGTCTGACTCTTTGCGACTCCATGGACTGCAGCTTCATGGATACCAGGCTTCCCTATCTCCCGGAATTTGCTCAAACTCATGTCCGTTGAGTCAGTGAAGCTACCTAACCATCTCATCCTCTGCTGCCCCCTTCTTCTTTTGCCATCAATCTTTCCCAGGTTCTTTTCCAGTGAGTTGACTCTGCATCAGGCGGCCAAAGTATTGGAGCTTCAGCTTCAACAACAACCCTTCAATGAATACTCAGGGTTGATTTCCTTTAGGATGGACTGGTTGGATCTCCTTGCAGTCCAAGGGACTCTCAAGAGTCTTCTCTAGCATCAGAGTTCAAAAGGATCAATTCTTTGGCACTCAGCCTTCTTTATGGTCCAACTCTCACATCGGTACATGACTACTGGAAAAAGCATAGGTTTGACTGTATGGACCTTTGTCAGCAAAGTGATGTCTCTGATTTTTAATATGATGTCTTGGTTTGTCATAGCTTTCCTTCCAAAGAGCAAATGTCTTCTAATTTCATGGTTGCAGTCACTGTCTGCAGTGATTTTGGAGTCTAAGAAAATAAAACCTGTTGTTGTTTCCACTTTTCCCCCATCTATTTGCCATGAAGTGATGGGATTGGATGCCATGATCTTAGTTTTCTGAATGCTGAGTTTTAAGCCAACTTTTTTACTCTTCTTCACCTTCATCAAAAAGCTCTTTAGTTCCTCCTCTCTTTCTTCCATTAGAGTGGAGATCATCAATCTCTCCATAATTAGTAATAAAACTAGGAAAATGAAAGTGAAAGTCAATCAGTCGTGTCCGACTCTTTGTGACCCCATGGACTATACAGTCGATGGAATTCTCCAGGCCAGAATGTTGGAGTGGGAAGCCTTTCCCTTCTCCAGGGGATCTTCCTAACCCAGGGATTGAAAATTCCCAACCCAGGGATCGAACCCAGGCCTCCCACATTGCAGGCGGATTCTTTACCAGCTGAGCCATACCATAGCAATATCCTAACTTCCTCCTTTTGCTTTATAAACCAACAGAGGTTCCTAGAGGTTCTAACACTCCCAAGATCATTGCCACAGTTCAGTGATGGCAGAGCCGTAACTAGATTTGGTCTCTCCTTTCCCCAAATTGGGCAAATTCAAGATGACTGTCATTAGCTCAAAGTGGGAATCTGGTAAATAAGCTCACATAGCACTCAGTTATCATTGTACCATTGTTTTCTAATAAATGGTTTCTATAGTTCAAAATATATATATATATGTGTGGACATCTATACAGGGAACAATTTTTCTCCAGAGATTTTCTTTGCCTGTTGGGGAGAATGTGGTTAGAGAGGAGGTGCAGGGAACTTGGTGATGGTGTCCCCTGGAGTATTCAGTGCTCAGGTAACACGGCCTGTTGTCAAGGGCTGTCCCTGGGGCAAGGGACCAGGGTATGCCCCGAGGAGTGAGCGCAGGTGTCCCTGAGAGCACTCTGGCCACAGAAATTTGACCATTAAGCAGAGTCAGCGGTTTCTCAGAAACTTGGCCGTAAGGGCCTTTGCTTCATCACTTTTGGGGAGTGATTCCAGGAATGCCAGCCCCACATGAAGAACAGTTCTCTATTGTACTCAGGTCTACAGTTCAGGGAAGCATCTAGCTGGCACCTTGCGCTTAGTAGAAGCACCCACATTTGAAAACAGCGATGAAGGGAAGGAATGACTTTGGGGAGGAGGCAGGGTGCACCCTGAGGTCTCAGTTTTTCTGACCCCAGGCGCCAAAAAGTTGCAAACGATTTACTTGGCTGCTTTGTGGGCAGACCTTTCTGCTCCTCTCTATTGATCTCCCATCTGTTGAAACATTGGGAAAGAGTTACACACAGAACTGAGAACACAGCTGTCGCGTGCTCAGGCCCACGCTGCATGATAACGCAGGTTTGTTCTCTGCCAAAATCAGTGGATGGGCTCGGAGGCAGAAGTGGAGCAGAGTCATTCAGGAATCACACAGAACTTCACAGGCTCCCATCAGTCATTAGTTTACCGAATACCCCATGTTTATACTCTGTTTTGCTACTCAGTGAAGTTGCAGAAATGTGCAGCCTGCTGAGCAGCTGGGCCTATTTTTGGTTTTAATCAGGGCTTTGCTCATGGCCTGGTGAGGGAACCCACTCACTGTACAGTTTTCTAGACTGGAGGATGAAGCTATAATGCCAGTCACCTCTTAGATGACTGTTCTTATTATAATTAGGTCAAGCTGATTGTTTCATCATGATAAAAGTGTACTGCCCACCCCCAAAAAAGTCAAGATTTATGACTTCTTTCATTCAACTATGTTCAGACAGTCCCAATGTACAAGCAGTCGGCTTCCCTGGTGACTCAGACAGTTAAGAATCTGCCTGCAATGCAGGAGACCTGGGTTCAATCCCTGGGTTGGGATGAACCAGGAGGAGTGCATGGCAACCCACTCCAGTATTCTTGCCTGGGGAATCCCCATGGACAGAGGAGCCTGGTTGGCTACATTCCATGGGGTTGTGAAGAGTCAGACACGCCTGAGCGACTAAGCAAAATACAGCACAATGTATAAGGAGTATGTTCCAAAGATTCACTTGTGACTAGAAGGTTTGGAACTCTGAGCATAGTTTATGGAAGAAACTATGTTAGAAGAGGGACTTAAATTTCCAGAGAAATGCAAAAAACAAATTTAGTCTGTCACATCCTGCCAGTCATTCTGTTCTGAATGATTCTGCAATGCAAGGAAAAAGAGGAGAAAATGCTCAAATCAACTAAGAGATAGTATTAATTTACCCTGAAAACAGAGGTCTCAAAAGAGGACGGGAGATGGGACATGATGTCTGTAAAGGAGCTACCTCGGTACATCTATAGCAGGTGGTCAGCATCATGGCGTCTCCAGGTTATGGACACTCACTTTGTAGCTGAGGGAAACAAGAGACAGAAGGTTACTTATCTTACTGCGAAGCTTAACCATTTTCTTTTCTTTCCGCTTAGCTGTGTCAGCAATGATGGAGAGGTGAGGGACATGGCTAACAGGACATGAGGAAGAATGAGAAAATGGGATGGACCAGGCTGGGTGGCTTCAACAGTTCTGGAGGCTGGGCATCCAAGATCCAGGCGTAGGCAGGTCTGGCTCCCCTCAGGCCTCTCCTTGGCCTGCAGACCTCACGGTCTTTTCTCTGTGCAGTCACATCCCTGGTATCTCTTCCTCTTCCTACAAGGAACAAGTGATGTTGGATTAGGTCCCCCTCCACCTCTTACAGCCTCATTAAACCTTAATCACATGTTTAAAGACTGTCTTTCCAAATACAGTCGCAATCTGAGGTGCTGGGGGTTAGGGACTCCATGTATGAATTTTGGGAGGGCATGGTTCAGCTTATATGAGCAGAGAAAGAAGAGGAAGCAAGAAGAAAGTTAAGGAGGCCGTAGTGCTGCCTGTGGTCAAGGGGATGGGGCAGGGCCCACAGAGCTGTGCTGGGACAGGCAGAGCAGGGTCTGTCACAAGGGGTGGGGGACGGTGGGGGGAGTGAACATGAGGGCTGGGCTCCTGGGTCAGCTTCAACCACCATTCCTTCTGTGTGTGTTTGGGTGTATACGGGTATGCATGGGGCGGTTGACTAAGAAGCCTCGAGTCTCATCACCTTGAATTTTACTTTTTCCTTCGGGGCCCTAAATGCCAATGCCATCACACATAGCCTCCATCAAGGGCACTCTTATTCCACGTTCAAGGTCTTGAATGGGAGGCTGGCTGGGATGACTGTGCAGCTCCCAAAGAGGATGCCCTTCCCAGCTCCCACGTCAGATACACAGACAGCCAAGAAGCCCCCACCTTGTGCTGGAAGGTCTTCACCGAGTCTCACAGGAGTTTCAGGATGTTCCCAGGGCATCTGGGAACCACTGTCTGCGTCCCACTCTTTCCCAAGCTGAATGGGACTGGTTCCTTGCACTTATCTAGCTCCTGCCCCAGCCTGGTTCCTAAATTCTCCAGGCAGGAATACTGGAGTGGGTAGCCATTCCCCTCTTTAGGGGATCTTCCAGACCCAGAGATCAGACCCGGGTCTCCTACACTGCAGGCAGATTCTTTACTGTCTGAGCCACCAGGGAAGCCCCTTTTTAGCTCAAGAAGAAGGGATCTGCTCTGAACTGATCAGAAAGGTGGATAATTGTGGATAATGACATGGGCTCATCAGCTCCTGTTCATTGTCCTCTTAACCATCAACGCCTGCCTCTCGCAGTCGGACTGGGGCCACTCACTGCCTCTGGCTAACAGGACAAGGCCCCAGCACTGTGGACACTCCCAGCCTGGCCTTGAGAAAGCCCCTCCAAGACACGCAGCTGCTCTCTCCTCTGCCATGGTGACCTCAGGTGATGGTGAGAGACGAGCACATGATGGGGAGAAGCCACCCGGAGGCTGCATCAATGAAAAGGAAATCGGCATCGTGATCAGTTACTGGAATGCTAGCACCTCCCAGCCTTTCTGACACCAAGGCTGCCTCACCGTTTTCTTGTTTCTTCCCTTCAGATCTTCCTCAGTATTTACTCTCACAGACATTTTGTGTTTGAAATTCCAGCCCATCACATGTGCTATAACTCACTCCTCACAATTCCCCCTACAGCTTGCTCTTCAAAGTCTGGAACAACTTCTCAGGCAGCAGATCCAAGGTTCACTTCCCAGACCACAGCCTGCTCTCCTGTGTGCATCTAGCATCAGAATCAAAGTCAGACCAGTGACGGCTCAGCTGAGCAGCTGACCCAGGGGTCACAATGAACCAAGTATTTGCCAAAACTCCTCTCTGGAAGGCACTTATGAGCTGCTGTGATGCGGGTGGGGTGAGACCACTGAGGAGGGGCACATTCCAGAACTGGCTGGCACCTGCTCCGTTACTTTCTAGGGAAAGGAACTCAGAATCCCGAAACCCAGCTGATCTGTTTAGGATGAAGGAGAGGCTGAGAATCTGTTTTTCCCACTTGGAGCTTAGGGCTTTGATGGGAACATGGATTTGTTCTGATCCAGATCCTTGTGGGGGCTTTCTTGGTGGCTCAGATGGTGAAGAATCTGCCTGCAGTGCAGGAGACCTGGGTTCTCTGCATGGCTTGGGAAGATGCCCTGGAAGAGGGCATGGCAACCCACTCCAGTATTCCTGCCTGGAGAAGGGCATGGCAACCCACTCCAGTATTCTTGCCTGGAGAATCCCAAGGACAGAGGAGTCTGGTGGGCTAAAGTCCAAGGGGTTACAGAGTCAGACATGACTGAGCAACTAATACACAGATCCTTGTTACTGTGTGATCAACTTACCACTCATTCACCTCAACCCAAGGTTCAGAAACAAAGCATAAACATCTATGCATGCAGAAGCCTCTCCCCGCTCCAGGTTCTACTGGGTAGGCAGGTGATTGCAGGACTACAGGGACCACAGAGCAAGCCTCAGCCTCACCTGTACCTTGTATTACCTGCAGGCAATGGGTCCCTTAGGAGCTGCTGCTGCTAAGTCACTTCAGTCGTGTCCGACTCTGTGCAACCCCATAGATGGCAGCCCACCAGGCTCCCCCGTCCCTGGGATTCTCCAGGTAAGAACACTGGAGTGGGTTGCCATTTCCTTCTCCAATGTGTGAAAGTGAAAAGTGAAAGTGAAGTTGCTCAGTCATTTCCGACTCTTAGCGACCCCATGGACTGCCGGGGTCCAGTCCCAGCAGGATCCAGGGGGTACCCTCAGGATGAACGGCGTTGGCGAGAGATAGAGAAGACACGTGAGACCAGCCTTGATAGGGCCAAGTCTGCGAGGGAGAGAGAGAGAGAGAGAGAGAGAGAGAGAGAGAATGACCAGACGGGGGTGCAGAGAGTCTGGCAGAGTCTGGCAATGCTTTATTTTTTACCATAGCTTTTATACCCTAAGTTAGTACATTTCTAAGGGGAAGATAGTTTAACATTACGTCAGCTTGTCCTTCACGAAACCAGGGTGTTTTCTGCATACTTCTTTGTTTATGAGGGTCTTGTACATTATCTTCTGGCCTTGGGGCTATTAACATTTTATGCAGGTCAGGTGAATGTAAACCTATTTTCCGTTTTTATGGTGACCTTAACTGAAAGGTAACAGTGTCACAGGGAAATAGTACAGAGTAGAATTATATTCTTGTTAATACAAAAATTAATCCTTCTGCAGAAGTTGTCAGTTGCGTTTATCTAAGAAGTTTACCCCATACTGACTCTGCGAATTTGGTGAGGCAGCTTCTGCCTAGCACTCCTGACTGACAATTAACAACCATCTCATTGTTACCACACGAGGGCTAAGTTCTTATTTCTCTAGATCTTTAACTATATTAACAATGGTTTTTATAACACAACCTTAGCACATTAAAGGCAAAAATATAGCAAGCAAAAACACAGCAAGCAAATCACAACCCAATAACCACCTATAGAATAATTTTTCTTATGTTTTCTAATAGGACTCCTTTACCCCTTAAAAGGGCTCTATATCTATTAGGGCTTTTACATAATCAGGTTCTTTATGCTATTTTATGATTAGGATATTATAAGCAATCATGCATATTAGTACCAAGCGCATAAATGCATTTGGCTAACAAACTACCAGCAAAGGAGTTTGAATTAAAAGACTCCTTTCACCCTAAATAATCTCATAAAATACCACCACCTGGGAAACTTATTGATTAAATTTCTAAATTGATTCTTATTTGGGAAGAGATTGGGGAAGGCCTTCCTGCCTGTGTCAGAGAAATTAGGGAGTAGTCCATTGAGGCAGGCATCAGAAAGACAGATATCATCTTTAAGGTGAGAGCCGGGGGCAGCTTTTCGAAATCCCTGAAAACCTGATCTGCCTTGCCTGCCAGGCTTTCTCCTCGTGACCTTGTCATGGGTGGGATCTCGTGAGCTGGCCTTTTTGAAAACCCCTGAAAACCTGATTCGCCTTGCCCGTCAGGTTTTCTCCCCTATGGCCTTTTTAGGGGTAGGGTTTCGTGTGTTGGCTCCCGGCAATGGACTGTAGCCCACCAGGCTCCCCCGTCCCTGGGATTCTCCAGGCAAGAATACTGGAGTGGGTTGCCATTTCCTCCTCCAATCCCTTAGGAGCTAGCAGATAACAAATATTGCAACTACCCGGAGCCTACAGCATTCATGTAACTGGAACTGTGGAGCTCTAGACTAGGGTCACAGGTGCAAGGCCTCAACCAAGGCCACAGATACAGAGCCCTACAGAAAGGTCATCTCAGAAATGACTGAGCCCCATAGCGACTGTTGCCATGAGCCCCCTGATCTAAATCGGGAAGCAACCTGACCCAATATTAGGTAAAAATACCCACTCTAACAAGTCACCTCATGCCACCCTTCCAGCAGGAATTTTGGTTTGAGGCTATAAAAACTGGCTGATAACCCATGAAAAGGGATCAGCTCTCCCTGGTCTGTCAGGAAGTTGGCCCACTGTGCTTGCAATGCCTTCAGTACCTCTGCTTTTCATTCTTAATGGACTCATTTCTTTCTGAAATATTCTGTGTCTGGAAATTCCTTTCCAAACTGCACTCAGACCATGCCAAGAATGACCCCCATTGAACTTCTGGACGAACCCAGAGTCTGATGCCTGAAAACAAGGCAAAGTGAAAGCATGGAGTGAGGGGTATCTTTGGTGGTCCCTTGCTCATCTCATGGCATCCATCTTTCATGCATGAGAGAATGAAGAGCTGCTGGTGTCAGGAAAGGTGATTTATAGGAAAGAAAAGATTCAGTTCCTGCCTGCAAGAAGCTTGGAGTCTAGTCCAATCATGTCAGAAGCCCTAGTGGGTCTAATTTCAACACCCACAAACCTAAGGGTGGATTTAAAATGACATGATCCTTTTTTTCCCAGGGTGGGGAGGTATTTAAAGTGTCACTTCTACTTTCAGAATGAACAGACTTCATCCTAGGCGAGAGGACCTGCAGGCACAGAAGGGTGAGGCTGTTCTAGAAGGGTGCTGTCAGGCCTGGAAACAAACGCTCTTTGGCACTGGCCCAGTCTCAGGGACAAGATGGCTGCTTCTGTCTGACTGCTCACTTACAAAACACCAGGGGTTGTTTTCTGGGAAGCTGTTTGCTTTATTCATCAGAATTCCTGTGCCCTTAACAATACCTGTATGATGTATAAATCCTGCAAAACAACTTTGGGGCTCAGTGCTCCAAACTGAGAACTCTCACTGGCTCTCTTCCAATGCTGTCTCACTGTGTGTGAAATTCTGGCAAGGGACCTGAGGTCAGTAGTTGTTTGCAAAGTACTTGCTTTAGTTACTTCAGGTGAAATGATGTAAACACTGCTGTATCTTTGGTAAATCAGGTACCCTTTAACTCTAAAGTCATTTAAGGGCAGGGGCAGGGCTGATGGGTAAATGTAGAAAACCCAGCTCTTGCCCAAATATGGCCTGGTTGAAACGAACATACACACACACTAACACATGTGCACACACACTCACACATGTACACACACACACACACACACACATGCAATTAACTAGTGCTTTGCATCCATATAAAATAAGGGTAGGAAAAATATTTTTAAATAATAAAATATCTTGAAATTAGATGGTAAACTGAAAATGATGCAAGGCAAGGAACTCTGAGAAGAAAGAATAACAATAAACAGATTAAGTGCTTCCTTGGCACTTAGAGATGTACTTTTAAGACGAGTCAAACTTAACAAATTTACAAAACCAGGCTTCCCTGGTATCTCAGGCAGTAAAGAATCTGCCTGCAATGCAGCATACCTGGGTTCGATCCCTGGGTTGGGAAGATCCCCTACAGAAGGGAAGAGCAGCCCACTCCAGTATTCTTGCCTAGGAACTCCCATGGACAGAGGAGCCTGGCAGGCTACAGTTCACGGGGTCACAAAGAGCTGGGCACAAATGAGGAACTAACACTTTCACTAATACTTTCTTTCAAATTTACAAATACCATTGTGACATGTAATTCCTCCATAAAACATAACCTTCCACAAGAGTTAAGACGGTGATGCTGGTTTGATGATCAGGTGTCTACTCATGAGGTTAAGTGCCTCACTCCTGTACATAAATATCAGCTGGCAAAACCACAAGTTACTAAATGACATACGGTCTTACCCAATGGCTCAGATGGTAAAGAATCTGCTTCAATGCAGTAGACACAGCTTTGATCCCTGGGTGGGAAGATCCCCTGGAAAAGGGAATGGGGGAATCAATGAAAACAGTGATACTTTATTTTCTTGGGCTCCAACATCACTGAGGATGGTGATTGCAGCCATGAAATTAAAGGATGCTTGCTCCTTGAAAGAAAAGCTATGACAAACCTAGATAGCATATTAAAAAGCAGAGACATTAATTTGTCAACAAAGGTTTGTATAGTTAACGCTATGGTTTTTCCAGTAGTCATGTATGAACATGAGAGTTGGACCATAAAGAAGGCTGAGTGCTGAGGAATTGATGCTTTCGAGCTGTGGTGTTGGAGAAGACTCTTGAGAGTCCCGTGGATTGCAAGGAGATCAAACCAGATAATCCTAAAGGAAATCAACCCTGAATATTCATTGGAAGGACTGATGTTGAAGGTCCAATTCTTTGGCCACCTGATGTGAAGAACTGACTCAGTGGAAAAGACCCTGATGCTGGGAAAGACTGAGGGCAGAAGGAGAAGGGGGAAACAGAGGACGAGATGATTGGATGGCACCACTGACTCAATGGACTCAAGTTTGAGCAAGCTCCAGGTGATTGTGAAGAACCAGGAAGCCTGGTGTGCTGCAGTCCATGGGGTTACAAAGAGTTAGACACACCTGAGCAACTGAACAGCAACAAGTAAATGATATGGACCTTCCTAAATGTCCCAAACTGTGAAAAGTGAAGGTGAAAGTGTTAGTCGCTCCGTTGTGTCTGACATTGCTTCTCCATGGACTGTAGCCCACCAGGCTCCTCTGTCTATGGAACTACTTTAAAAAGGGGACTATATAAAGCACCAGCCTCATAGAGCTGTTATGAGGAATGAATGAGTGCCTAAAACACTGCATGGCACTCAGGAAGCCTTACAGAAGTTCTAGTTATTATTACAAAGGTTTGCTTACTGCCCTTGGCTTCAGAATGTTCTGGGGAGTAAAAATGAGAACTTTCTGTATTAGTTTACATCGTAGGCAATACATTTAAGTGCATGAAATGTATTGGGATGAGGGAGGAGATGGGACTAAGGGAACGATAATATAGTTCAACGTCAAGAATGACAGAGAATAGACCCCCTTCTTGTGGAAAGGGCCTCAGATGAAAGGCAGTGCTAGACTGGAGAAGCCAACATCTCATCATGAAAAGTCCTAGAAGACAGAACCCAAAGAGCAGCATCTTTGAGCTGCTTCTGACGGTCCCTTTTAGCTATATTCCTGGAGAAAAGAGGAGATGGGGGAACCTCTTGAGTTTGCCCTTCAGAAAAGATATACTTGAGAACTGTCCATTTGAGCCCAAGATTACAAGATTCCAATTAAACTAAAGTCAAAGTAAACATCTCTCTGCCAGTCGCTTCTGACCTTTGAGCAAGGCTATGCCTCCCCCCAGGCCTGAAAACATGCTACTGCCAGTGTAGAAAATGTGAAGGGCACTCTGGAGGCGCCTGCCAGGCTGGAGAGGGCAGGGAGATGGCAGGTCAGAGGCCAGCCTTCAGCCCCTGTGAGGATCACACATGAGGCACAGGGGCCATTTCCCAAAGCATGTCTTCTTCAGGTCATGGCAGGGTGAGAATTCTAGATTTTTAGGATCCTTCTCCATCCCCCAATCCATCAAGAGAAAGGGATATGTAAATCATGCAGTGCTGTGCTGTGCTTAGTCGCTCAGTCATGTCCAATTCTTTTCAGCCCTGTGGACTGACTATAGCCTGTCAGGCTCCTCTGTCCATGGGATTTTCAAGGCAAGAATTCTGGAGTGGGTAAACATTTCCTGCTCCAGGGGATCTTCCCAACCCAGGGAATGAACCCATGTCTCCTGCATTGGCAGGCAGATTCTTTACCAGTGGGCCACCTGGGGAGCCCACATTTAATTAAGAGGGATGTAAATGAAAATGGATCATGAATGGCTTCTAGATACCCTGATCTTGCTCCAGAAGGTCAAGTACGTTTGTATCAATGACAAAAAAAAACATCTAGAGTCATCAATAGGTTAAAAAAAAGTGGTAAGTACACCCAGTGGGATGTTAGTCAGGTTTTTTTTCAAGATTTTTTTTTAAAGTATTTAAAGACCATTTTTAAAGTATTTACTGAATTTGTTACAATATTGCTTCTGTTTTATGTTTTGATGTTTTGGTCAAGAAGCAGGTGTGATCTTAGCTCCCTGCCCAGAGATCAAACCTGTTCCCTCTGTGTTGGAAGGTGAAATCTAAACCACTGGAGCACCAGGAAATTCCCCTAGTAAGTCTTGAAAAGGAAGGAAATTCTGATAGCTGCTAGAGCACCTTGAGGACACTGCTAAGTGAATGAGCCTGTCACAAAAAGACAAATACAGTATGATCCCACTTACATGGGGTTCTTGGGCTTCCCAGGTGGAGTTCGTGGTAAAGAACCTGTCTGCCAATGCAGGAGACATAAGAGACCTGGGTTTGATCCCCAGGTCAGGAAGATTCCCCTGAAGAAGGAAATGGCAACCTACTCTAGTATTCTTGCCTGGAGAATCCCATGGACAGAGGAGACAGGTGGGCTACAGTCCATGGGGTCGCAAAGAATCAGAGAAAACTGAAGCAACCTAGCACGCACATACATGACGTACTCAGAGTAGTCAAATTTGTAGAGATAGAAAGGAAACTGGTGGTTGCCAGGGACTTGGGACAGGAGGTTGGGAAATTGTTTAAGGAGTACAGAATTTCAGTTTTGTCACATGAAGAGTGCTGGAGATTGACTGTACGACAATGCGAATGTACTTAATACCACTGACCTGTGCACATAAAAATGGTCAGGATGGTAAATTTTTTGTGTATTTGCCACCACCACCACAACAAAAAAATCAACTGGTAAACTGAATGCTATGGAACCTTGCTGTTAGAAAACAAATCTAACTGTTGATGAGTTAGATGTTACACTAGATGACCTTTTACCCCAGATGCTTAAGAATCTGATGCTAGCTATTATCCACTATTTTTCTCCCATTCATGGTACACATGGAAAATCATTCTGTTTTGGCATATAGGGGTAGGCTTCCCGGGTGTCACAGCGGTAAAGAATCCACCTGCCAATGCAAGATACTCCCGTTCAATCCCTGGGTCAGGAAGATCCCCTGGAGAAGGAAATGGCAACCCATTCCAGTAATCTTGCCTCAAAAATCCCATGGAAAGAGGAGCATGGGCGGGGTGGCGGGGGGCGCTGGCTACAGTCAATGGGGTCACAGAGTCAGACATAACAGGATGAGTGAGCACAGTACACATGAGGGTAACCGGAAGGGCCTGCTTGGAGCTGAGGGCAGTTGGTCTGGGGGTTCCCAGGGTCCCAGAACCCAACCAGCTCACCAGGTGCCGGCCCTCTCTGCCCTCCAGTCACCCTTTCACACACACATACCCACTAGGTCTGTTCACATGATTGTTACCTCGGTCAGTGGCTTGATTCCAAAGCTGACAAAGCATGTGGCATGACCTGCAGCCTGAAAAGATGGAGCAGTTTTGCTTGGGTTGTTGTTTTGTAGATGACTTTTACCAGCAAAGCCTTGAATACCGCACGATGTGTACTTCATAGCAGTGACTAGCTGCTATTAGAGGATCCTCAGATGTTAGTGGAGAGACTAGACTGAAAATAAGAACAAGTGTTAGTTGTTTACTAAAGTAGATAAAGCACAACTAGCAGGCCCTGAGACATTATTTTTAGGGTTCACTATTACTTTTGGATATAAATATAAATATTAGTTGATTTCAGAAAAATTATTTCTTCTCCCTATCCAACCAGCCACAAATTCTATTGAAGTAACTTATTCTCGCCTGGAGTGAGTATTTTCTGAAGCTGTAATAACAAGGAAAATGCGTGCTCCAAGTAGGGCATTGCCTTTGTGCTATATACCATTACATATTACATTACATTTGTGTGTGTGCTCAGTTGTTCAGTTGTGCCCGACTCTTTCTGACCCCATGGACTGTAGCCCTCCAGGCTCCTCTGCCCATGGGATTTACCAAGCAAGAATACTGGAGTGGGTTGCCATTTCCTCCTCCACAGGATCTTCCTGGACCAGGGGTTGAACCTGTTTCCCCTGTGTGTCAGGCATTGCAGGCGGGCTCTTTACCACTTAATTCCAAAACAAAGAAAAAATTCTCTGTATCTTAGACCAAAGGTTGCCTCTGTCACTCTTAGAATCCGTCTTGGCTTTATGAAGTGACACTTTAAGTAAAAATGTTTGAGATGGTTTTTCTGGAAAGTGACATTGCGGCAGACTAAAGGTGATAATTGGTCTTTGAGAAGTCGGGTTGATTCTCCCTCCCTTTGGCCTGCGTGGACTCTGGGATTTGTTTCATTATAAGTGATGCTCATTATAGAAGGCTTGGTTCAAAGAAGCTTTGCTCACATAGAAATCTTGCTTTCTGTACACAGTTTAAGTTAAGTCTATCTGTGAGTTTGGACAATTCTGTCTAGTCCAAAACTAAAACCAAAAAAAACCCCAAAACCAAACAAACATTCAGATATTTCTGAAAAAGCTAGGCAAACAGGGACAATAGCACAGATGGAGTTAATCTGAGCTAAATATGAGACAATTCATCCAAAGAAAGTTCAAATAATACTTAAACTGAGAGCATAAATGATTAATACCTTACGTTTATATTTTATTTCTTTCCATTCTGGTCACAGTTCTCAAGAAATCTCTAAAGCATTTGAAAGTTGAAAGAATCTTCAAAGAACTGATCAACACTGATTTCCTGTTTTGGGAGAAATAAGTAGGCTTCTAAGTCTGCTTGTGGTTATTATAATCAAATGATAAGAGGAGTTTGGGGGGATGACTATAAGATCATGATAGTAACCAAGAGGGTGACTTTATTTTTCATCAAATTCCAAATCATTTAAAAAGTACAGACTCCTTAAGATGTAAACAAATTTTAGCAAAATTAAAAGGAATAATCCTTACTTCATAGATAGTAGTGAGCAAAGCAAGGTGACCTTAAATCAACGATGGTAGATGCGCTATAATTTATTATGTTGTATAACATTTTACATGATTGGGTGGTTTGTCTAAGGTCTCTTAGTGGCGAATAAAGACTAGGATTCAGGTTACAGTCATAAAACTGCAGACCACACAACTCCTATGGAAACACACAGGAGACATGTACATTTGAGAAATACACCACATCAAACATGTAATCCAGTGAGCCCACTGCCACACATTAACCTACAGAACTTAACTGGAAAGCTGATTGCATCATCTGAAATCATGCGGGATACTGTTTTTGTTGGCTGCTTAGCTGAAGTGCAGAGAAAGCAAGAACTTTCTCCATGTGCCAGACTCCAGTTCACACCCAGTTCATCTTATATGGGACACATACTAGGTTCTATAGGTGTTTAAAAAACACCTATCTCAAATAAAACAGGAGGATCCAAAGTTATTTCTATTGAGATTGTGTTCATTGATTTAGTATTATTTTATTCTCTTTGTCTTGGTTCACTTTGACATGGCACACTTTTCAAAGCCTATAAATAATAGGCTGACACAAAGAGGTAAACTCCTAACTATATCTATGAAGGACAAGGAAATCTCAGTAGAGGTGAAATGTGCACTTGTGTATATGTCAGAAAGCTCAGAGATGGCAAGAACTGGCCCCAAAGGATCATAAAACCTCCAAAATCAACAGAAGCCACAGGAGGTTACAGACAGAACCTACTCAACTCTGAACCCAACAGCCAAGATCAAGGCCATTTACTGATAAGAGGAGACCTTGAACAGTATTTATTAAGCACCCCCCACTCTTTTTTTCTTTTTTTTTAAGCACTACAGCTATTTGGGTACACCAAAACCAAGCCGCATTTGCATGTAGCCTTGACCCTGTGTGTACTCCTCTTCTTATGTTTATGCTGAGGGAGTCCTCTATTCTTAGGTCTATGAACTCTAGGTAAATGCCATTAAAAATTAACTGAGATACTATGACCACACTTTCATGATCATCCAAATCATTATGTAATGATGGGCAGCATGCTTTTCCTGACCTCTAAGGAAGGCAAATCTGACTGAATTAACTGTCTACTGATTTTCACCGAGGGCTTCCACAGGTCCAGCTGAGGGGCTAAGTTTAGGATTAGAGACAGAAAAGAGGTGATCTGCTCCACTTACTAGAGAATTTGGGGTTCCAGGGAGCACTGACCTCCAAACAGGGAGCACAGAGCTGGCCTGATGGCCTGAGCCGGAAAGTGAGACATGGAGCGAGGTGGCCAAAGAAAAACCCCTAGGGATGGACGGGGAAAAAAGAGTTTTGAAAATAGTTGTTGAATGTTCAACTGAGGTTGTTTGTGTGGCTGTAAGATTTCATTCTCCTTTCCCTGCAGTCTCCTTTTACTGGTGCTGGCTGCTGCAGAAAGAAGACCTTGTGTGGGCAGTTTTGTTTTTGCTGAGCTTTGATTTTCTGGGAGGCTTGGGTGGGTGAGGAAACCACTGTCTAATCTGACATCTGCATCAATGCAGTATGGGACAGAAATGTCAAGCGTGGGGTGGCGGGGTGTCTGTTCATCAATCCAACCAGTTAAATGAAAGTAAGAAGACTCTTGAGAGTCCCTTGGATAGCAAGGAGATCAAACCAGTCAATCCTAAAGGAAATCAACCCTGAATATTCACTGGAAGGACTGATGCTGAAGCTGAAGCTCCAATACTTTGTCCACCTGATGCAAAGAGCTGACTCATGGGAAAAGCCCCTGATGCTGGAAAAGACTGAGGGCAGGAGAAGGGGGCGACAGAGGATGAGGTGGTTGGATGGCATCACTGACTTAATGAACATGAGTTTGAGCAAACTGCTTATGAAGATAGTGAAAAGACAAGGAAGCCTGGTGTGCTGTTCATGGGGTCCCAGAGAATTGGACACAACTTAGCAACTGAAGAACAATGACAAATTATCTTGACACAACTTTTAATTTCTCACCCTTGGGAGATGTTATCAGATTATATTTAAATTTATAGATGAATACACAAGAGCTCAGAGTCACTTTTCCAGGGCCACTTAGGGATTAAACTGAGTCACTTTTCCAGGGCCATGTATGCGTGCTCAGTGTCAGACTCTTTGTGACCCCATGGACTGTAGCCCAGCAGGCTTCTCTGTCCGTGGCATTTTCCAGGCAAGAATACTAGTCACTTAGGGGTTGAACTGAGATCTGGTTCCAGAGTGATGTTTATTCCACCAGGCTCATGCAAGTGACGTGGACCCCCAGAACTGCCGTAAAGCATGCTTACTCACACTGGGGGCAGGGAGAACCTCTGCTGACTTACACTCTAAAAAGCTTGGTTTGCCATGTATTAGTGACTATGTATTGATCTGTATATTCGGATCCCTAAGGCAATAGGTAGGAGATTTAAAAGGAACGAATGACCTTTGCCCTGTTGTCATTTTCATTTTATCTGTCAACAAGAGTCAGTCTTCTTGGGTTGAATTGCCTCCAGAAAATAGAACGCTTCTGGTTCTTTTAATAGAAATTGTAGGAATTGGAAAGCAAATGTGATGAAAACGTGGAAAAGAATTCATTATGTGCAAATAAGGGACAAGTAGGTTGTGATCAAGGGCTTCCCAGGTGGCTCAGTGGTAAAGAATCCTCTTGCAACGCAGGAGATGGGAGTTTGATCCCTGGGTCGGGAAGATCCCCTAGAGAAGGAAATGGCAACCCACTCTTAGTATTCTGGCCTGGAGAATCCCATGGGCAGAGGAGCCTGGTGGGATACAATCCATGGGGTTGCAGAGTTGGACATGACTGAGCGACTAAACAACAAGGTTGTGATCAAATGAGAGAGTTCAGTAAGTTACTGGAAACTAAGAAAGCCAGTTGAATGTAAATTTTTACAGGTGAGACCAGACGCTAAGCATGGGCAGCTGAAGAACGTGAGCACTGGTGATCACAAAGAGGATTTGGGGTTTAGAAAGAAGAGGTTAAAGGAGACCTTATCACAGCTGTTTCTGACAACTGGAGGTGACAAAGTCAGAGCTGGAATTGGAGAACTGGACGGTGGACACAGAAGCAATTTGGGGTCAGCAGAGTACATCAGGGGCAAAGTGGGCTCAGATTCCACGGAGGAGTGAGATACAGGAGGCACAGAGATAGAGGTGTGGGGACATCGAGGAGAAAGTGGCTTCCCTTTTATCTCTTTGATGAGAGAGCAAGAGAGAGGCAAAGAGGGAAGAGTGGGAGGAAAGGGAGGAAGGAAGGAAAGAGAAGGAAGAGTGGAAAGAAAGTAAGAAAGGAAGGATGGATGGATTATCTTAGGAAATAAACAGCTGAAGGAGGTTATAAATTGTCAATAATAAAATGATACTAACCTAAGAGTCACAAAGTGACCAAGTGGCAGGGGTTACTGACTATTTCAGTGACAAAAAAGCTAAGAGAAGTGGATCGTTATGTAATCGAAGTACTCAGTGGCACAGAGAGAGAGATGACAAGGGATAATTTCACGCTGAGTATTCCTAGCACAAAGAAAATGAAAGAATAAAGGGTGAAAATGATGAAATCAAGTGAAAGCTAAAAAAAGCAAGGAACAATGAAGAGATTTTTTAAAAAATGTAAAATAGAAAAAAAAAATAGGTCGAGCATCAGGAAGGAGGTGGCATAGTAGCTCGTTGTTAAACTGTTGTTGTTAAGTTGGTAAGTTGTGTCTGCCGCTTTGTGACCCCATGGACTGCAGCATGCCAGGCTCCTCTGTCCTTCACTGTCTCCTGGAGTCTGATCAAATTCATCTTAAATGGTGCATGATCCCACATAATTCCCGTCATCCATCAAAAGTAGGTATAGCATACAAGCTAACCAAGGTGTGGAGTCTGAATGCCTTGGCCACCTGGTGAATGCTGAGGTCAGGGGTCATACCCAGGCCTATCTCCAAACCTGAACTTCACCACCCTCAGCTTTTGTATTAATGAGCATGAACATTTTTGGATGACTTCAGCACACATTAAATATATATTTTTTTACATAGCTAAAAACATGATCTCATACCACAAAATTATCATTTCAACATACCCAGTCCATATTTCACAAGTTGCCATCAAAATATGATAGGTCTGGTCTATCCAAATCAGAATCCAGTCTGAGTTACACCAACCTAGCTGTATTCCTTTCCTCCCTTATAATCTAGAAGAGTCTTTTTTTGCCGTGTAAAATGTTTCATCTGGGCTTGTCTGATTACTTCTCTGTGGTAGGTTTTAACTTCTTCTATGTACTTCCTGTAGACTGAAAGTTACATCTGAAGGCTTGACAGATTCCAGGTAAATCTTTCAGTTGAGAATACATACCAGGAGATGTGCAGACTGCAGGCAGTCCACCAGGGGATGCACAGTACCTGGCTATCCACCATGACAGGTGCCAAGTCTGGCCACTGAATTAGTGTACAGATTGCTGTAATCTTTTAAAATTTTTGTTATTTTATTATTATTATTCTAAATCTTATTTTATTTTTTTTGACTGAGCTGGGTCTTCGTTACTGGGCCGGGCTTTACTGAGTTGCGGCAAGCAGGGGTCACTCTTCACTGTGGTGCGTGAGCTTCTCACTGGTGGCCTCTCTTGTTACGGAGCACAGGCTCTTGCCACATGGGCTTAGCAGCTGTGGTGCGTGGACTTAGTTGCCTCATGGCATGTGGCATCTTCCCAGATCAGAGATTGAACCAGTGTCCCTTGCATTGGCAGGCAGATTCCCAACCACTGGATCACCAGGGAAATCCTGACCTTATTCTTCATATTGTATGATTTTAGCCTCACTGTTTTTTCTCTGTTGTACAGTTAAGATCTCTTCCTTTGATGAATGTAATCTTTTTTGATGTTACTCGGGCAAAGCACACACAAAATTCACTTTGCCATCCACCCATCATCTAATAATTTTAATACCAATTGATAATCCTTGTCTGAGTCAGTGATTTCATAGGGGACTGTGAAATGATGATTTTACTTTTCTATTTGTCACCATCGACCACTATTAGCTGATATTCTTCTTTAGGTACAGCTTTCACTATCAACTAGGGCTACTGGTTTTGAGATACAACAGTCTTCCTGGAAATGCAGAATAAATGCGTAAAGTTTTCAAGGCAAGGGGTTGGTTTAACGGCTACACCAAATGGTGACAAAGGGATTTTAGTGACTCATTTGATAACTGCAGAAGATTTATGGATTTTCATGAGCTCAGTGTTTTTCAGTTAACTATGATCTTAATAATTTGGCTCAAATGGGCCCAAACTAGGCTGGAGAGAATTACAGCAACCTGGCTTTTGTGCCCTTTTGACAGGATGCCGTCAGTCTTTTAAAGCTTCTTCACTTTTTGCCCCGAGATAAACTGTACTTCCCTTTGCCTCAACTGCAGTCAGTCATTTCTTCAAGGGGCTCTGGAATAATATGAGAGATCAAAGTTTGGGCTAGAAATGGTGAGCAGTTTTGCCCCTCCCAACTAAACTGTAATCCTAGGGCAAATCTTTTCTAACTTGACCTTTTTCTTACCATAAGTTTTTTCACATCATGATTTACAATTCTGCCACTCATGTCTCTGTTAGTGGCCTTGTGTTTTGTAAATGGGCATGCACAGTTTTGTAAGCGGGAAAGATCAAAATAGAATTCACCATGGTGAGAACTGGTGACTGCAAATAGAAAAGAATCAAGAACTGAAATTCGAGTAATCAGAATTTAGTTACAGAAAAACAGGAGGGGCGATGGCATGGGTTAAAAAACAACAACAACAACAGGAAAAAGAGTTAAGAAAGTTTATGGCAGTGCATTACAACAGAGAATGTCTTGGTGGGAGAGTTGAGACGCTTCAGTTCAATTCAGTTCAGTTGCTCAGTCTTGTCTGACTATGCAACCCCATGCATTGCAGCATGCCAGGCTTCCCCATCCATCACCAACTAACACAGCTTACTCAGACTTATGTCTATCGAGTTGGTAATACCATACAATCATCTTATCCTCTGTCGTCCCCTTCTCCTCCTGCCTTTAATCTTTCCCAGCATCAGGGTCTTTTCCAATGAGTTAGTTGTTAGCATCAGGTGGCCAAAGTATTGGAGTTTCAGCTACAGCATCAGTTCTTTCAATGAATATTCAGGACTGATTTCTTTTAGGATTGACTGGTTTGATCTCCTTGCAATCCAAGGGACTCTCAAGAGTCTTCTCCAACTCCAGAGTTCAAAAGCATCAATTCTTTGGCACTCAGTTTTCTTTATAGTCCAACTCTCACATCCATACAGGACTACTGGAAAAACCACAGCTTTGGCTAGATGGACCTTTGTCAGCAAAGTAATGTCTCTGCTTTTTAATATGCTGTCTAGGTTGGTTATGGCTTTTCTTCCAAGGAGCAAGCGTTTTTTAATTTCACAGCTGCAGTCACCATCTGCAGTGATTTGGGAGCCCAAATAAAATGAAGCCTCTCAATGTTTCCATTGTTTCCCCATCTATTTGCCATGAAGTGATGCAACTGGATGCCATGATCTTAGTTGTTTGAATGTTAAGTTTGAATGTTGAGATCCTTAGTGGGGCATTTTAAATGCTTTCCACAGAGAACAGTCGGTGGGCAAGACGCCAGTAATGGACTCCTGCTGCTGCTGCTGCTGCTGAGTCGCTTCAGTCGTGTCCGACTCTGTGTGACCCCATAGACAGCAGCCCACCAGGCTCCGCCGTCCCTGGGATTCTCCAGGCAAGAACACTGGAGCAGGTTGCCATTTCTTTCTCCAATGCACGAAAGTGAAAAGTGAAAGCGAAGTCACTCAGTCGTGTCCAATTCTTCGTGACCCCTTGGACTGCAGCCTATCAGGCTCCTCTGTCCATGGGATTTTCCAGGCGAGAGTGCTGGAGTGGGGTGCCATTGATCTAGGTCATGTTTAATGGGCAATATTGCACTAAAAAGCCCCAAGGCCTAATATATTTTGACACTAGCAGCATTTTTATGATTTAACATTGTCACATCTCTAAAAACACTAATTATCTCTAGCCAAGTATTCCTGATCTATGGGGCTTCCCTGGTGGCTCAGATGGTAAAGAATCTGCCTGCAATGTGGGAGACCCAGGTTCAGTCCCTGGATCAGGAAGATCCCCTGAAGAAGGGCAACCCACTCTAGTATTCTTGCCTGGAAAATTCTATGGACAGAGGAGCCTGGCAGGCTATAGTCCACAGGGTCTCAAAGAGTTGGACACGACTGAGTGACTAGCATACATTCCTCCTCTATAACGTGAAAGTCAGAAAAAAGCACTAAATGATATTCATGTTTGGGTAATTTCTAGTTCTTAAACAACTAACTTTCATCCTCTCTTTATTAAAAAGTCAAATCACTGTTACACACCTGAAACTAGTATCTGTTGTAAGTCAATTATACTTCAATAAATAAACCAAGAACCAACCAGCTAAGGCAAAGATAACAATGATTCTTTCCCAGGGCCCACACGCCCCCTGGTGAAGATAATAGTAAGTAACCAGATTCCCACAGAGATGTCCTAATGTTACCTTGTCAAAGGTAACTAGGAGATTTTACTATCAGCAAGTAAAGATTAACAGGGCCTGTGGCCTTAGATATTTATGCCAGATGATGACATATGAAAAAAAATTTTTTCTTCACTCACTGTTTGAACCCTTCGTGGCTTCTTTCTGTACGTACACAGAGGAAGAAATGCCGGGCTTCCTCCTCTGACATCCAGGGCTGCTAATTTTAAGACTGGAGTCATCTCATGAAAGAAGTTAAAACTGGAATCAACAAGAGCATTTTTGATATTGTTGAATGTTGTCAGTCAGTGATACCTACTGTAGCAAATACTGCGTCTTTGCCCCATGTTCTCATACACTAGATTTTTAAAAGGCTGCATCAAGAACTTTTCAGGGTTCTAGATTTAGTCATCTTTTTCGCTCTTTCAAGATAGTCTGGGTTATAGTTGTATAAGAATACTAGATTCTTGTACTAGATCAATGTGAAAAAGAATTTGATATTTATATTTACAGTTTAAAACACAACATAATATTTTTCTAGAAATAGTATCAGACGCTTTTAAATTGCCTGCTTTTTCTGTTATTCTTGATGTGATAAAACTGCTAGGAAGATGGCAAACATTGAGGAAAACAAAGCACTGAACTTCATTAGAATACTTCACACAAGAAATTAAATGGAATCAAAATTGCCAAATTGTCATAAATTAACATTTCACCTGAGGATGTTTCTGGTGGTAAAACTAAATACGAGTTATCATGTTAGCTGAATATTCTTTAGACTATTGCTTCAGATGCTGAGGATTAAGTGCTAGGTACTTGCACTTTTGCATACACTGAAATGCAATTATTTAGGTAAAATCTTAGCCTTGATTGGACAACCATCCATTTAAAAGTGGAGTTAGGGGTCCTATTCGTTAAGTATGAAACAACAGGCTTGTCATAAAATATAAAAATCTCTAGAAATGTAAACATCACTTGTGATTTTACCTTCATTAATAGATTAAGGGAGATCTTATTTTAAAGAATAATTTACAGGAAGAAAAATTAGTTTGTGAACAACCCAGTGGCCCTTTGTACCTGGGGAGATGAAACCAAATGAATTATGTGCCACATACTCACCAAGGCATGGCTGTGACTTGAAATCAAATATAGCCTTTTTGATGTTTTCATTACATCTGAAACCAAAGGATTAAGATGCCTATGGATACTGTTGTGTTAAAAGTAATTTCTTATTGCTAAAACTGCACACAAAGAACCCACTTGCCTTACAATTATAAGCTTTAGTGCTATTTCTCATGTCAAATATACTTAAGATTTTGTATTTAGGTTAAAAAAAAGAGAAACTTAGGCAAATTAGATAAGCACTTGTTGAGCATTTCAACTTACATAAAAGGTTGCTATTTAGGAATATTAAAATTAAGAGACTTTTTCCTTTTTTTTTTTTCCTCCTTTATTTATTTTTTCAGTGGGTTTTGTCATACATTGATATGAATCAGCCATAGAGTTACATGTATTCCCCATCCCAATCCCCTCTCCCAATCCCCCCTCCCACCTCCCTCTCCACCCGATTCCTCTGGGTCTTCCCAGTGCACCAGGCCCGAGCACTTGTCTCATGCATCCCACCTGGGCTGGTGATCTGTTTCACCATAGATAGTATACATGCTGTTCTTTCGAAATATCCCACCCTCACCTTCTCCCACAGAGTTCAAAAGTCTGTTCTGTACTTCTGTGTCTCAATTAAGAGACTTTTATAACATCATTCCTTCTGAGAAAGTTTCAAGAACATTGAAACTCATACACGTTTGCAGAGATCACCCTTGTCTGTTTATAAAGGTAATTTGGAAATCTGTAACTCTGGGTCATTTCTGCCTTCTTTGCTTGCGTGGAAGATTGGGTAATGGGGTTAATTTGGAGAACAAGCACGATGTATAATGACTAGTGAGTTTTCTTTGTAAGTTCAGCCAAATTGAGAGCATAGCCAAAGTCCTCAAACCAGGTTGATTTCAAAGGCACAAGTGATGTGTGGTTAAAGTCTCTGGTGTCATCTGATTTTTGGCAGCTTTTCAGTTAATTCGAGTGTTGCCACATATTTTAGCCCATTCCTAATTTATTGTGATTAAATTTCATTACAACAACTTTCATGTTTTGGGGGTATCAGTATTAAAGTAACACATGAGGATGGGGTATTACATCAAAAATAAAATGTCAATGGCTAAACATTTTAAATAAATTTTGTGACGTTAGTAAAATAAATAGCTATTATAAGGCTAGCAACATTTTAATTCTGATATGACGAGTGACCAGCGCAGCTGTAAGCAAACAGAACTGAGCCCGTTGAGGGAGTCCCACCAAGTGTTAACAGAGCAGTGTTTTTCCTTATCTCAAGACTTCTAGAATCACAGCCTGTTACTTAGATTCAGACAAGGTGAGGTAAGGCACCTCACCTCCTACAGGATTCTCAGAAGTGAATTCTTCAGCCCAGTTTGACCTAGGGAACCGCCCAGACCACTCGCTCACAGGTATAGGTGCTCCGACTCTAGTATGAGTGGAGTCAAGGCCACCATTTCAGAAAACGGCAGCCCACTCCAGTATTCTTGCCTGGAGAATCCCATGGACAGAGACTGGCGGGCTACAGTCCATGATATCACAGAGCTGGACACGACAAAGCAGCTAACACTTTCTTCTTCCTTTAAACCCAAACAAAATGTACAAATGTTTTCTATCACCAGTATCGACTCAGTTGGCACTATTAGGAATTTCTGCTTTTGAAAACATGAATGCATGCTTTTCCCATGTTCAGAAAGTCCCATTCTTAATTCACTGATTTATTACTTATGAACCACCTCCTATGTGACTCCTACATTTAAATTACTGCTCTAGGTTTTAAGGACACAGCAGTAGATAAGAAAAACTCCTGCTGCTCACAAACTCACATTCTGAGAATCCACGGTGATAAAGTTAACTCATTCAGGGAGACCCATGAAATGGAGGCCACCCCAGGGATAGCCAATGTCACAAATCTAAACCTCAACCAGCTTGCTCTTATGGGAAACACTTGAGAAGGAATCTTGCCGTACACCAACCACAATCCTCAATTCAGCTTCAATGAGCTCACCTCACCCTAGAAAATGGGATCTGCCAGCCTTGTAAGGAAGCCCCCAGCTCCTAACCAGCCAGGCCCTGCTTCTGGGTGGCATCTCTTAAACTTTGTAAACTCTTGTTTGCCCCCAATTCCCCCTCACTGTTTGTGGGGCCCTGTACTCCCCAACATGAATCGTTTTCTCTTGGATAACAGACATCACACTCATCACTAAGTTGTTTTGGTTTTATAATTTGATAGAGGGAATGAACAGGAAAGATTGTCTGAATCTTATAAGTTGGGGGTAAAAATAAAATAAAATGGACACAAATCACTGGTATTGGCTTCCCAGGTGGTACTGTAGTAAAGAATCCACCTGCCAAGGCAGGGGGCACATAAGCCTCAGGTTCGATCCCTGGAGGAGATGGCAGCCCACTCCAGTATTCCTGCCTGGAGAATCCCATGGACAGAGGAGCCTGGTGGGCTACAGTCCATGGAGTTGCAAAGAGTTGGATTCGATTGAGCATGAGCAGACACAATGCTAATAGTAACAGGGCAGCAGGAGTGAGAGAGACAAGGGGATGATTTTAGGTTGAAGCTGAAGTGCGGGTGTGGGGCTTGCTGGAGAAAAGTCATGTTTAAGCTGAAGTCTGAGTCCATATAGTCAAAGCTATGGTTTTTCCAGTAGTCATGTACAGATGTGAGAGTTGGACCATAAAGGCTGAAGGCCAAAGAATTGATGCCTTTGAACTCGGTGCTGGTAAAGACTCTTGAGAGTCTCTTGGATTGCAAGGAGATCAAAGCAGTCAATCCTAAAGGGAATCAACCCTGAATATTCATTGGAAAGGCTGATGCTGAAGCTCCAGTACTTTGGCCACCTGATGGGAAGTGTTGACTCACTGGGAAACACCCTTATGCTGGGAAAGATCAAGGGCAAAAGGAGAAGGGGGTGGCAGATGATGAGATGGTTAGAGAGCATGAATTTAAGCAAACTTGAGATAGTGGCACGCTGCACTCTTATGAGGTTGCCAAGAGTCGGACATGACTTAGTGACTGAGCAACAACTGAGGGATACTGTAATAGAGTGACACTGACAGACCATAAGCAGCATGCCGCCTTCCAAGCACAGAATTCTGCTCTGAGTGAGCCCTCAGTAAGTGTTAAACCCAAGTAGTTATCTCCCACATATGCAGCCTTATCGCCAATGACTCACACACATGCTTCGTGTTAAAGAATATAAAGTCAGGGACTTCCCTAGTGGTCCAGTGGCTAAGACTCTGCGCTCCCAATGCATGGGGCCTGGGTTCGATCCCTGGTCAGGGAACTTGATCCCATATGCTGCAACTAAGAGCTCACATGCTGCAACTAAGACCCAATGCAGTCAAATTAAAAAAAAAAAAAGACTATAAAATCAGACTAGTTATAGGACACCGATGGACACAATACTTCAAACAGTAACATCTACTGATTTACTGACATTATCAACATTTATGATAGGTCTTCAAAGGAAAAAAAGCCTCTCAGACTTGGTGTTTTTATCATGTATTTACAACATACCAACATAAAACTTTTATTTGAATATAATTTCACTACATGAATAAAAGTGACCACTTCACCTCAGGCAATGTTAAATCTGATTCATAGGAACGATGAACATTTCTTTCTAAAGAATGTTACTTCACCTTGCTCCCTCCTGGGTTCAAAAGCCGACTCAGTTAAAAATTCCAGGCTGGGGGCAGGACCCCCACTTGTATTTAACTATGTTCATGTTTTCACTTCCAAGCCTACAGATGTTGTGAATATTTGTAGTATACATACTTGCTACTTCCTAATCAACATAGACTCTGATAGGAAACTAAAACCTACTTCCTACCATTCTTGATTCTATGATTAAAAATGATAAAATCTGTTAACAATATAAGAAACTAGCCTTTCCTACAGATGAAAAAATGAAAAACAAAGCAGCAAAGACATTAAATACACAAACTACCATGTAGAAACTTTTATAATTAACAAAGTTCTGAAAAGGACATTGAAAGGTGCCCTGTGCGGACAAAGAAAATACAAACAAAAAGCAGACATGAAGGCATAAAGTCAAAGGACATTCACTCATTTTAAGAACTCTTTTATCCCCAACGTTCAGTAAGGAAAGTCACTGATGCAGATACGATGGTGTTGACATCTACACAGATAAACAGCAGGGCTGAGCAAATTTACACCCAAGGAAGGAACAGGCAGAAGAGAATTTCTGGAGGAAAAAAAACCCAGCTGCCCCACATCTTTAATCTCGTGGGCCTCTTTTATTGTTGCCTAACTCACACACATACCTTCACTCAAGAGAAGTGCCAACTAAAAACTGTCGCTGGCTACCTGGCTTTACAAGGATAAAGTCAATGGTCACTGCAGCCACTGACCTTTAGCAGCCGCTGAAAGGAGTTAGGGAGATCAGGAGTGAGACATCTGCGGTCCAGGAAAAACTGGCAGAAAGGCCTTCGGATAGTTATTTTCAAAATAACATTTTAGGAGCCCAAAGGCTCGCATCTCTTCCTATCTGGAAAAGCACTAAAATTCATAAACAGTGACACCTGCCCATGACTAGCAGCAAGCCTCTGCCAAAATGCATGCTTCACTGTACATAACCCCCAAAACCATACACACACTGACCTTAAGCCCCTCCACTAAAACCATACATACACTCACCTTAAGCCCCTCCACTAAAACCATACATACACTCACCTTAAGCCCCTCCACTAAAACCATACATACACTGACTTTAAGTCTATCTGCTAAAACCATACACACACTGACCTTAACCCCCTCCACTAAAACCATATACAGACCTTAACCCCCTTCACCAAAATCACATATACACCGACCTTACATATACACCATATATATACACCACGTATACACCAAAATCACATGGACACATTCCTCAGAGCTGAGGTGCTGCCTCCCAGCTATAGTCATTTTGCCCTAAGCATGTAACTCTCACGCCGTGCGTTTTTTTTCAGTTGACAGAAGTCAATTGAAAGCCTATCACATTGCCGACTGTGATGTCTCTTGTGCGGGTGCTCAGTCATGTCTGACTCTTGTGACCCCATCAACAGTAGCCCCGCAGACTCCTCTGTCCATGGGATTCTCCAAGCAAACTTACTGGAGTGGGTCCATTTCCTCCTCCAGGGGTTCTTCCTGACCCAGGGATTGAACCCGCATCTCCTGCACCGTCTGCATTGCAGGCGGATTCTTTACTTACCAAGCCATCAAGGAAGCCCGTGTCATGTCTCTTAAGTCCATGCTAATAAGTTGGTTATTTCCAAAGAAAGCAAGAAATGCTGTGATCCACACTTACTTCCATCTTTCCTGTAGCTCTTCTCTGAGTGGCCTAAGAAGTCATCTGAAACCACCTAGTCAGGACTCAGGAAATTTTAAGGTTGTAGCTCTTCAGAATGACTCTGAAGGTCTCTGCTACACATTTTGTGAAAAAACAAAAATTCAAATGAATAATTTCAAAAATCTTGTAGGTTTTACTAAACAATTCACGAATGGGCACCATCTAATCTAGCAAACAGAAAGGAGCTCCTAGAAGCTGTTGAAACTGACAGATGTTTTTTAGGCAGAAGAGGGAGGGAACAGGAAGCTAACACTAGGCAAAAAAGTTATGGCAAGGTCATTTTCTTGAGGGGCCAGCAGGGTTTATCAGACAGATGCCCCATTTAGTGTTGATCAGATTATCGAAAGACTCATTTAAGATTCCATTTCTGGGATGGCCTCTGCTGTAATTAAGTCAAGTCAACATTTGGTGACATTAGCATTTAGGGGTTCCATTATGGACTATACTCTTGTTTTTAACAACATGGAAATACTTGTCTCAAAGAAAATAAACCATCAAGTTCAAACTTTCTAAAAAAAGCCATCCTCCCCTTTTCTTCAGAGCTATCACAGCTATAAATTCTAAAGAGGCCCAATTGTTAAGTATAAGTAAATTATAGCTAGTTGTTACTTATGGGCTACATGAGTAATTTGTACGTACTGTACACACACATACACACACGTATGCAACAGGACTCCTTTTATGTTAATGTTTACTTGGAGTTAAAAGATACTTTAAAATTAGAGGATTACAGAAAATGTTTCTTAGCCTTTATGACAACATTGGACACATTCATTTGCATCACTGGCCAGGGACAAAAACTCTTAAGGAGAAATCCTGAGGCACTTTATCAACAGATATCATGACAATGTTTTCAGAGGTCCACTGTGGTGAAAGCGAAGAAAAATCTGCACTTTTTTTTGGTGGAATGAAAACTGAATCAGTGATGGGACACAGAGATAACACTGCTACAACTCAGAACCTCCTGCTCATCAAAAAGATGCACTTGGGAAACGTTACTGACATTTAAAATACTCCATTAAGTCACCTGAACAAAACTGTACATCAAGGAAATTGTGAAAAGGCTTCTCAATGACTTCCAGTGAAAACATTCTTTATTGGTAAGCACACACTTGAAACTTTCTTGATTACACACATCATGCAAAACTGATGTCACAAATGGTTGTTTGTTTATTGTAACAATCTCTTCTGACTGGATTATAAATTTTAAAAAGTTACAGTGACTGCAACAGTAAAAAGAATTCAGGAGAACTCTGAAGGAATCAAACACTTCGGAGAACACGTGAAAGTAATGTTCATCCCTCTGGCTGTTTAATTCTCCCTCCCAACGAGAATCTATTTTGGAAAACTGTTATATACAAGAACGGCAGTCATTCATGTATGTGCATCTATAGGCACTCCACCTGATTAAAAAGGAACTACAAGAATAAAACTTCAAATAATTTTACAGGTTTTCTCCACTTTGTTAATCCCAAACAGGGCAATGCCCTTATTTAAAATGTTCACCTGTTTCAGGAGATTATTTCCATATGGATATGACTCTGCTCCTTGAAAACGTAGCTTATACCTGGTAATCCTTCTGTACGGAGACTGACTTTTTGAACTGTCACTTCTGCATTCTCCAGGTTGTTTTCAACCAGCGGGAAGGAACAGAGCTTCCTATTCTGAGAAGTCTCAGGAATATGCTGCTTCTTTTATGACACTGAGCACAAGTTTTCTCTGCAGTGGTGAGGCCAACACTTGCAGGTGGGTGGGTGTGGGAGCCCTCCCACTGTCCGCCTCACATAGGCAAATTCAGCTCCTTGAAGAGCCCCCAGTGAAACGTGACATCCAAAGCTCCTACTGGCACATTCTGGTCAACTGGCAGAGTGCAGTTTTCCATAGACCAAGAAGTGAGTACTGCCGTTAACAAAGACACAGAAGTGCACGAGTGGCCTTGGAAAGAGGCTGGAAGAATTCAAAGGAGTGTGGCGGAGAGCCAAAGGAGTGGGGCCATGGATGGGAGTGGCAGCGAGGGCTCCAAGGAGGTGAGGGGTGTGGCAGAGAACAGCTATGTGGCTGTGATGACATGGTTCCTGGATAAAAAGACCTTTTAAAAAGTTCAAGAGGAAATGAGGCCTGTGCTGAGGGAAAGTGAAGGGAGACAGATTCCAGCAAATCAGTGGCAGGAAGCTTAGCACTGTGACCGCAGCTGTGTAGAAAGAAAGGGGCGTGAGAGAAACTCAAGACTCTCAGCTGAAGAGATTTCTAAGTGGTGTGGCAGGGGCAGCCTGCTTTCTTCTTACTGATTATAGTCTAATGTGAGAAAAAATAAATAAGTTGAGGGAAGGACTGTTAAAAAAAAAGGAAACAGGACTTGATGACTTGGAAATCTTTAGCTTGTGGAAAAGATATTAAAATTCAAAGATTTACTGTCAAGTAGGCCTGCTCTAGGGAGAGATGAGACTGTGGCCTACTACCTTCTGCTTATACCTGAGAAAGATAGAGAAGGTCACAGAGAACCAGAAACAGCTGGGTTACCTAGGAAAGCTCTGGAAGGAGCCTGTGGTCTAATGGAGTGAATCTCTGTAACATACACAGAAGATCCACAGGAGTCTCAAGAATGTTCCATCAGTAGACACTGCTTTCTCAAAGGGGACAGAGACAACATGAAACGAAAAAAGATGGCTGAGCCTCCTACAATTACACAGACATTACAAGCTGATAGAACTACTCAGCTGCAAATACCTGCTACCTTTCATGAGAAAGGAAAAAAAAGTCTCTGAGAGAAAGTCACACACCTAGAAAGGCTGCTGTGAGTCACAGAAGGCTGTTTCCAGGCCTTGAAGCCGAGAGTAGCTGGCTGATCTTATAAAGTGCTTGGCACTGGCAGCTCCTGTTTCCACCCCATTTTCTAATTTTCTTAAACAGGAATGTTTTTTAACAGTTATTCTATGCCTGTTGCGATTATATAACTGGTTTTCTAGGTTCACAGATGGAGAGAAACTGTGTCCCAGGAATCACTCATACCAGATGTTCACTCATACTTGGTTTACATGATTTAAATGAGATTCGGGACATCTGAGTTCATGAGATCCAGGTAAAACTGCCCTTTTAAGCTGGTGCTGCAGTGGGTCGAAGCTCTTGAGCACCTTTCAGGGTGGAATGTGGATCTTCGGGACAGGAGTGGACTGCAATAGACAGAATGACCTCCCAAAATGTTCATGTTCTAATCCCGAAGCCAATGAATTTGTCAGCCTATATAGTAGAAGAGATCCTGCAGATGGGGTTAAGTCACACACCTGAGGCGAGGAGATTATCCTAGAGTATCCAGGTGAAGCAAATGTAATCGCCAGGGCCCTTAGAAGAAGAAACGAGAATCAAAGCTGGAGGCAAAGGCCGTAAGGATGACAAGATGAGGGGCTTGGCCACAGTGAAGGGATGGATGCCAGCTGAAGAGGCATGAGACGAGCCCTGGTGCACTGGAAGGAACCTGTGATCCACCACCTTTCACAATCAAAGGGACCTCAAGGATCCAGTTACTATGGACCTTACGTGGGGAGAGTATCCAGGATCACCTGGTAGACCCAACAAACAGAATCTTTCCTGGCTGTCTTCCAAGAGATGTGATGACAGAGGAGTCAGAGGGATAGTGTTGCTGGTTATGGAGACGCAGAGAGGGGGTCACAGGCCCAGGCATGCAGGTGGCTGCTCGAAGCTGGTGAGGCAAGGACACACATCTCCCCGAGAACCTCCCAAGAGGAACGGTGCCCTGCTGACACCTGACTGTAGCCCAGAGAGACCCACGTGAGACCCAGAGAAGCACAAGAAACCTGGGCTACTGTGAGCCACCATGTCTGTAGTGATTTGTAACAGCAGCGATAAAAGACAAGCCGGGAGAGGTGACCAAAGGTGAAATGGTGTTGGGGAAGAAGAATAAGCTTTTCTCTCACTCCTGCTGCACCTTCCCTCACTCAGCAAACATCTGGCTCCAGCAGAAACGTGGACATTTATGCTGGTGACTCTTCCAGTTCAGTCTCTCTGATGGAATTCACGCTTCCATTTCTACCCTTGTTTGGTCTTGCAGTACAATACATTCTGGGTTGAGCACTTACAACAGTGTTTAGTTTACATAGTGGGTCCCCCAGAAACACTTGCTGAATGAATAAATGGGGGTGATCAAGACAGGCGCTGCCAGGGACTGTAGTTACTCTCCTTTAAAGTGCAGTTGAACACACTCCTCAAGAACTGCTGACCTTTATGTCTTTGCTTCTGGTTTATGATGGTCATAAAACACAAGGCAAAACTGTATTTTCTGACATGACTAAAATAGCTAAATCAGCAAGTAAAAAGGAGTTTTGTATCTTAATAGGAGAAATGACTATTATATGATCCAATATTTAAATATCAGAATACAGACACACTTCCCAGTATACATTACAGAAAAAATTTCAAAGTGTTTGATCAGAAGTTTTCTTAATGGCTGCTGATCAATGCAGCATCAAGAAACTTTAGTGCAAATTTTATCAAATGCATTTGTCAAAAATGGGATTTTGTTCATTTTCTCTGCAAACAAGTGCTGTTACATTAACTCTGAGCATGTATCAAATTGGTTTGTCTGAATATTTAAAAGCTATCAATGGAAGCCAGCCCTTTTGGCTAAAACTTCAAACATATGTTACCTTAAGATCTATTCCTAGTCCAAATTTGTCTATCCTAAAGCTGGAAGATTGAAGAATTAAACCAAAATTTATCTGTATAAATAATAAAAATAATTTTTTACACTCTTAAGTATTTTCCTCACTAATATGGCACATTACCGTTCCTACATGCTACTGCATTGGTAGGACAGTATCATTTTAGCTGCTGGAGTATCACAGTGTTAAGAATATCTGCTTCTTGTAGTGTCAGGCTTTCATCTGTTAACACTTTGTTTGGAAACGAAGTCACGAGAATAAAGTCAAGAGTTGCAAATTCAGGACGAGACTGTACGATAAAGTCCCGGACATCCAGGATCCTGAAGAAATAAGATGAAAATAATTTGTGATATGAAAGTTTTATTGTCATTTAAGCTTTTTAGCTAAGATTTAGATAATAATTAAAATAAATCACACAGTCTAATCCTTATTTAAATGTGCTATAACCTTCTTTAGTTTCAATGGATGCATTTATCTTGACTTTCAGGTAAAATGTGAGGATTAACTCTGAAGAGTACATAACAGTTACTTTCATTGTAAATACACACAATCTCCAGGTGAGTCGTTCTATCAAAGAAACATCAACAATGCTACTACACTGAACTACAGGGCTGATTTTTTCAGAGTATAAAATATCTTAGTAGCACATGATCCAGAAAAAGGTACCTCAGATGAGCCTACGTCAACATGAGTCTGTACCTACGAAAAGTGTTAAAAAAAATTACTTTCATGTAGACACAGTAACTCAACTAAGATCATAAATGTATCTCTTAGTGGGACACAGTGAACAATAAAAATAGTATCTTATTAGCATAACAAATGAATGCTAAAATGACATTTAAAACTTTATTTGAAATACTTGATAACAGCACAATTAAACTTTATTTACACTACAAATCTCTATGTAGATTATTAATCCTACAGGGTTAGGGCTTCCCTGATAGCTCAGTTGGTAAAGAATCCGCCTGCAATGCAGGAGACATGGATTTGATCCCTAGGTTGGCAAGATCCCCTGGAGAAGGGAAGGTTATCCACTCCAGCATTCTGGCCTGGAAAAGTCCATGGACTTCTGTATAGTCAATGGGTCGCAAAGAATCTGACATGACTGCGACTTTCACTTCCAATCAGGGTTATCATAAATTTTTAAAGGAGTAAAGTCCAAATAAGGTTTTACTAAAGTAAATCAAATCTGATTAAACTTTTCCTGGTTTTAGCAACAGCGCAAAATGACAGCTTTTAACAATTTTCTTTATTTCTAAGTGGTATCTGCATTAGTATTTGGACAGTTTACAGAGGATGTTTAAGTACTAATTGTTTGACTTATTTCAAGTTCTTCTGTCAAAAAATTACTTCGAAAGGAAACCTAAGCAATTTCATAATTTTCCTGACTCAAGCTGCACCCAGATTTACAAAGATAAGTCACCCTGAGCTTACCTGTGTGTACTGTTGAATCTCTGTATCAAACGGCTCCCGTCTGCTAACCTGATCTGGATTTTGGTGGTTGGCATGGAATCGTCAATAAGAACCACTGCACTGAATAGTGACTTCTCCTCCTCTTCTGGGGAGGAAGGTGTACTGACTATTTCAGGTGTGAGGCTAAGAAAGAAGAATTAAAGAGTCAGAACGTAAATATGAACACGTAAGACACACGACACACTGCAGACAGTAGAAGCACCACTCAGACCTACAGCTGACTCTCTAGTTGTCCTGCCATCACATCTGCACCAGCAAGAACACAGCTTCCTTTGGGATATCCTATTTTTCTTGCAAACTCTTTTATTAAAATTATTCTGGGTCCTACAATTCTAATTTAGTTTATCCAACTTCTTTTGAAAGCCTAACTCTGGATTTCTTCCTCCTTCATCCCTTTGAAATTTCATGAAACTGTTGGGCACAATAGTCTTTAGTCGGAAACCCAAGCAACTTGGAGTTTATGTCCAAGACTGACCATGAGCACAGAGAGATTTCAGATCCCAGCTTTGTCAATTTGTGTGAACTCGAGTGTGTAAATTAATCTTTGAATCCCAGTTCTATCATTTATAAAATGGAAATAATAATGTTATGAAAGTCTGTTCTAGTAATACAGTGCTTGAAACAGTGTTTCAAGAGGTATCAGCTATATGTGTACATATCATCAATACTAGCTATTAATTTAAACTTAGTTGATACTACTTTAAAAATCTGATTTAAGTAGTTACTGTTTTACAAAAAAGAGGTAATGAGAAATTTAATATATGGTGATGACAGTGATACATAAACAGACTCTGTATGATTTCAATACCTTTAGACCATGAAATTTTTGCATCTTGTTTTATAACCCTGGATATATGTTCCAGTGTCTCCTAGTTTACAGTCTATGGGGAACCGGAATAAAATTTGTATCCTACTGTTATATGAAAACTGTATAAAACTTTATTACACTGAGTTGGTTCATAGTGCTTTTCAGGTCTACTACATAATTCTCCTTCTCTGTATATTCTTTCTATTAATTTTTGAGAGTTTGTTATTGAAACTTTAACTAAAGATCTTACTTTATCGACTTAATATATGGTGATGAGTATAAAATAAGCCTTGTGTGATATGATCTCTTACCAGTGGACCATGGTTACAAGTGACCACAGTGCCTTCTAATGCTAGCAGGATGACCCGTAACTGTAAGCTGAGAGTGAACGTCAAAAACAGAGTGCTCTTTTTGGTTAAGCAATTAAAACAAATGCAGCCAAGTTCGTTAAAGACATCACATCTTAGTCTTATCTCAGTTATCTTTTAAGGGATCTTTTGACAATCTTGATGTTTATTCTTTCAAATATTGAGACTTAGATGGGTCCCAATCTTACTTTTGGAAAGAAAAAAAAAAAAACAACCCATATATCTGTTAGTATAGAGGCCCCATGAGCATTTGTGCTTTATTCTAGTACAAATCGAGCTCATTATGGCTCTTCTTCCCACCCAAAAGCTTTCTCAACCTATACATCCAAGTGGGACAAGTAATTGGCACTTCCTGCTACAGTTTGCCTTTCCTTAGCTACCTCCTGACACATATTACAGAACCAATTTCAGAACGTATATGATAAAGATATGGAAAAGGAGAAAATGATGATCTGCAGTCACTGCTGAGGCAGTATTAAGGAATTTCCTGTCAAGTTTGTAACTCAGGGTTGAAAGAGCTGTACCACCAAGGTGGGTTACTGTGCCCACAGGAGGGCGGAAGGCAATGAACCAAGGGGCCTCTTCCCTCTCCCTCTGCGTCCCTATTCCCAGGTCTCCACGCTGTCTTCACCACCAGTAGCACATTCAATTTCTGGAGTGAGGGAGGCGCCGTGGCTAACAGCATGGATCCAGGAGCCTGACTCCAGGGCTGATTTTGCCACCTGTCAGACATGTGACCGGCAGCAAGTCGCTTCACCTCTCTGTGCCCAAATTCCCTCAGTTGTAAAACAGAAACAGCTGCACTATTGCAAAGATGAAATTAATTAGATCTTTAAGCACGTCAGTGCTTCTATATAGTTGGCTATTAATGTTTTAACTACTGTCCTAATAACAACCAGGGGAAGAAAAGGTGCCTGTCACCCCGCGGGCAGACGGGTCTGGGCTTCTCTCCATGATGCCAAGCTGCCTCGCAGTGCTCCTTCTGTGCTTTAATGCTTTCTGTTTAGAAAGATTCAGACCAGCTAAGCTACTTCCCAAAACACGAGAATAAAGTGCAGGGTGGGAACTCTAAGAAGAAAAGCTTTCATGCATTTCTTTGTATGATGTGTGTGTGTGTGTCAAAGTGAAATTACATGGAATAACAGTGAAAGACAGGTATAAGGAACTGACACTGAATTCTTCCCTATGCTGAGAAACGAAAGGGGAAGAGAGAACCACTGTGCACAAGGCAACTGAGAAGAACGTGGAAAGGAAGGAGGCACATGGACAGGAATACAGGGCACCCTAGAGGGCGTGGTGGCGACACAGCCAAGGCCCAACTCAACATACCACCTGCAACGACGCGTGGACAATGGAAGGTCACGTTTACCAGGACACATTATTACGTTTACGAATAGTCCAGTCATGGATACTATAAAGGAGTTCATCATACACCATGCCATACTCACTGGTTTCTAAATTGTGCTCAGCAAAGTCCTGGGGTTCACTGTCTGGAGATATCCAAGACAATCCCCTCTTTCTGCAATCAGAGTTCTATATGTGTTTCCATAACCTGAAGAGTTTGGCTGCTTAAAATATACTGAAAATAACCAACTTAAGGACACTGCTTTGGCTGTTAAGAGCTTAAGAATTACTTACAGCAGAGAGATGCTTAAAGCTATGATCTAAGATATTTACTGTTTTATCTAATCAATAATTTCCCCCTGTGAACCCACATAATCATAATCAGGCAGGATGGAACAGTGGTAAAAATCATGCACTCTGGAGACAGAGTGCCTGGTTTGAAACTCACACTCTAACCACTTCCTGGCTTAACTACTCTGAAAGAACTACTACACTTGCAAATGGAGTGGTGACAGGCGCTATGTCAAGGAGTTGCTGTGAAGATGAAATGGGTTCATGTCTGTAAAGGTGCTGACAGAGTCAGGGATATGCAAATAACTGCTGTCTAAGTATTACCTACTAACACTATCACCAGAATTGCACATCTGATTCCATCAGCGAGGAATCTTCACAATTCGTATCTTAGTTTTTACTTTCTAGGTTATTTTGCTCTCATTCTCAAAGAAAATTCATGTTGAACAAAGACAAGTGTCTTTCTCACTATGATTTTACCTTCCAAGTTTCTGTCCTTCTCCACTAAAAGCCTTGAACCTCAACCGAGGCTTTACGTATTCTTGATCCTGATGGTCCTCCATGTCCAAATTCAAGTGTCCTCCATGAACCAGTCGCTGAAGCTCCAGGGGAATCTCTCTTAAAAAAGAAAACCCACAATGAGATATGACCGCACATCTGTCGGAATGGCGTTCATCAAATAGAGCACAAATAACAAGTGCTGGCAAGGATGTAGAGAAAAGAAAACCTGTATCCTGTTGGTGGAGTGCTTCTGACAGTTAGAGCACTAAACTGTGAGATGGCATTTATACCTCAGTCAGCAACAGAAAATCCCCACGAGGACCTAACAGGTAATGTGGTATTTCTTTCTAACACCCTGGTGTAAGGCTGGAGGTTTGACAGGGGTGGTTTTGATTATCGTCTGATTCGTGTGTGCCACCCTCCTGTAGGCAACTGTTGTTTTTTTTGTATCGTATTAATATGCTTTGAACTTTTCAGGAACTCACCTGCCATATAAACCAAAAAAGATTGTACTTTGTTTTGTCTGTTTAGTCAAGTATAGTATAGTATAGTATAGTATAGAATATATACATATACTATAGTATATGTATAGTAATTAAGTTGCTAACTTCACACACCTCACTACTCCATTATTCTCATTTGTCATATCTACATGATAAGTACGAGGCTGCAAACAGGTGTGCAGTCTGTGTGTATGCATGCTCAGTTCCTCAGTCGTATCCAACTCTTTGAAACCCCATAGACTATAGCTCTCCTGGCTCCTCTGTCCATGGGATTTTCCAGGCAAAAATACTAGAGTCGGTTGCCATTTCCTCCTCCAAGGGATTTTCCCAACCCAGGGATCTAACCCGAGTCTCCTGCATTGACAGGTGGATTCTTCACCACTGAGCTACCTGGGAACCAAGCTATCTACTTTGTTATATTTTGGTTATGTTATGAAATATGTATAATTTCATGATAAATTACCTTCCTTTACTTTTTCACCATATTTAAGATAAATGTTACATGAAACTTGTAAACATAATATGCATAGACTGATTATTTTATCCATAAACACTTCCTTGAGGATAGTGAAGATGGTGTTATAAAATATGTCATAAAGCAGGGGGCAATGATTATACAGCTGACAAACACTATCTGACCATCAATCATTTTTTTCAAGGCACCTTTTCTAAAATTGTTCTTGATCATAATTTGAACTTGAGGATACAGTGTGGCTCAAATGAAAACATTCCCTTGGTATTCCAAGACTGAACGTTAGCCTACAAAGTTCATGGAGTATTTTCATTTAATAATAAATTAGTTTGGATCTTTATGACAGCACACTCATCACCGACATGGTCCTTCCTTCTCCCATCCTGAAGTAAGCGTCATTTCAACAGTCCTGTTGGTCTGCACCAGGCAGAAGAGCACTCCCCCCGGCCCCAGCTGCTCCCAGTCTGCTCACTGACTCTGCAAGCTCCCAAGCCCGTGGCCCTGACTTCACCTCTTGACCTTGTATTTACCACCAGCACACACCGCCTGCTGTAACAGCCTCCCATCTTTCTCAACGACTTCCTTACCAATTACAGCGTGTCTTAAGAAACCTTTTTCGGTATTCTGACATCATCTGGGAGAATTCAACTTCAAAATCCAAGCAAATTAATGTCCTAAAATGCCTTTCCTTCAGAGTTCCACCTCCACTCCCCTCCTATCACTCTGCTAGGATAAATTTCACCGCCTGGAAAAGCCCCACCTTCAACTCCTGGATGGAGGGTAGCCTCTTGTTCTGGGCCCTTCACTGCTACTCACATTTCCCAGCTCATAACCAGCCTGATGTCTTTCATTCGCTGCGTTCCTACTTAGGGATGATCACTTATCAGCTAGTGAAAATAAACAGCTCTTGTAGCAAAATCACTCGAGTCTTTGTCCTTCAGCCACAAGGGCTGGTGAGTTACAACGTTCTTTAGATGGGTCAGGGCACTGTAAATCTGGTTTCAAAAATTTTAACTTCAAACTAACCTTCTGAATTCTTCTGCCAGCAGTAATGCCATTTAAAAAGATTTCTAATATAAGCGGCTTTCAGGCATACATGCAGTGAGTCACCCTGTCAACAGTAAGCAGGACAGTGGCTTAGCAGATGGGCAGACACCTACTGATCAATTCACAAATTTATGACACCATGATGCTGCTTCTCAGAACTGGGACCATAGCTTCATCAGATTTTAAAAGGAACCAACGTCTACTGCTCCCCCCACCAAGTTAAGAACCAGTGACTTACAGATAGAAATGTGTCCTTTATATACTTAAAAATACCCTTCCCCGAAGCAACCACTTACAGAATATATTCCCGTATTTCACTCTTAAAAACCAGTGGAGCACTACTGACTGGTGGCCTGTTTAAAAAAACAAACAAACAAACAAAAAACTTCTACCCTCAGTAACAGACAAAATCTAAGTAACATATCTTACCCTCTCTTAACAGACTCCAGAAACTGGGCATTTGTTGGGTCACTGTAAGGTCTCAATTCTCCATCATCCAAGCTGAAACCATTGCTCCACAGTTTAAGCAAAATTTGAACCTTTTGAGCATAGAAAAAAGAAATACAAGAATGCGTCTGCATTAAACAATTTTAATTTTCAAACATGTTATTTACTACTTATTTACAGTATGAAGTACATACTTCCCTGGCGGTCCAGCGGTTAAGAATCTGCCTGCCAATGCCAAGGAAATGGGTTCGATTCCTGGTTGGGGAGCTAAGATCCCACGTGCTGTGGGGCAATTAAGACCATGTGCCACAACTACCAAGTCCAAGCTCTAAAGCCTGTGCTCCACAGCAAGAGAATCCACTGCAATGAGAAGCCTGAACACCGCAACTAGAGTGTAGCCCCCATTCGCTTCAACTACAGAAATGAAGACCAATGCAGCCAAAAATAAATTAAAAACAACAAAAAACAAACAAATATTTAAAAAATATACAAAGCTTTTTGTACTATCCTTTACTTTATTCAGGTCAAATGAGGACATAAATGGAACCACGCGTGCTTCCTGAGATTTGTATTTGGCTTAACAAACTGACAATGGCTAAAAAATCAAAGGTGCCACTGCTGGAGCCTGGCCTTGAAGTACAATTATTTCTAATTCACTGAGAAGACCAAAGTTGTGAGAGAAGCCACTGCCACACCACATCCACTCTTCCCCTTCATCTGTACTCATATTCTTCTCTGCTTCAAGCCAGGGAGCACAGTGGAATCTCCAGTAACCCTCCAAAGTAAAACTATTCATCATGTTGATAATGAGATGGTTAACTCCAAAATTTCAAAAAGCAAAAACAAAGACTGACTTTAGGCATTTCTATGTTTGTGCGTTGTGTGTTGTGTCCAACTCTTTCTGACCATGTGGACTGTAGCCTGCCAGGTTCCTCTGTCCATGGGATTCTCTAGGCAACAACACTGGAGCGGACTGCCATTTCCGTCTCCAGGGGATCTTCCCAATCCAGGGATCGAACCCACGTCTCTTGTGTCTCGTATTGGCAGGTGATTGTTTATGACTTGGGCCACCTGGGAAGCCCAATGTTTCTATGTATATAACTCAGCTAATTCTATACCATGATGGTATGCCATTTATAATAATTGTTATGACATTTATGTAACTCATTTTGACAGTGAATGATACATTCTTTCACAAATGGTTATATATCTCTAAGTGCAAGGCACACCTGAGATACAAAACACAAAATCTGAATCTGAAAACTTACACATTAGTCTTTTTAATCAATACTTCAAAAATAACAGAAAAAGAGGTTTTCAATTTTTAATTTTATAACAAACAGTGGTAACTTGCGGCAAAAATGGACAATTTTTCATTTTTATTATTGTACCTACATCTTGCAACTGATTTTCTCCATAGATGTATTCAGACTGCTTACAAAAGGAATTACCCAATCTGTATCCTCCACCTGTAAAAGACTAAAAGCACACAGCAAGTGGGTTAAAAATTCAGTCTTATTAAAGCAAAATGTATGATAATGTATGATACGTATTTTAAAACTACATCAATTATAATTAGCCACACTGGTTTATACTTTCCAGGAAATTTTTACATTAAAATAAACGTTCTATGTTACAGAGATGTATACTCTAGTAAATTGCTTTCTTCCCATAAAAACATTAGTGACTCAAAAGCTGAAATAACTTATGCCAATCTTAAATTAGGAAATATATTCATACACTGAAATAATATTTTTAAGTAGAAACAGACTTTTAAAACTCACCATTAATATTTTATAACAAGTCTTATAATAAAATTATAATTCTTGAATCATATTTGACAAAGCATTAACAGCTTCATAGAGAAAGGAAGAATTTAATAAAGTGAGTATAAATTACCCTGAAGAAAAGCTCCATACTTATTTTATAAGCAGCTTTGATTCAACTATAAGGAATCAACTGAACTGCACTTTTTGTTACATTAATTACAAGCTCTTCTATTTTTCAGGTGAGGTAGCTTATGAAATAAAAACGCCATTCCTTTTAATTATTATTCACATCATATATGGGTTTTTAATCACCACATTCACAGAAATGTTAAGAAACTGCTTTAACTTTTGATTAATAGAAAGATTATAGACTTTGAAAAATAATGGAAATATCTGAAACAGAAATATACAGTTAGAGAAACAGTGTTTGCAAATAATATAAAAATCTACAGCAGATCAAGTATACTGATAGCATATTTAGTTTTAAAGCTTCAGCCCTTACCTTAGATTTGTCATCACCCGAGGCTCTTGTGGCTTCATTTAGAGGGACGGCCCCATGTTCCCTTGCCTCTCTGAAAAGTTCATTCACAATTTTCCCAGTTGAAGGTTGAATTATATGTAATCCACTGCATTCATGTTCACTTGAATAGAACCTTTAAACATTGTAAAGTTCATGAATAAAAACAGAATGTGAGCATACACTACTTTAAAGCAAAAGACTACACAGTCTTAGGAAATGACTTTTATTTAAAAAGAGCCATTTCTGTGGCTTTTGTGGAAGTACTTAATTTTAAAGTCAGGATCAAGGAATTAAGAAGTAAAGAGTTCATTCATCTACTTTCTCATGGAGTTTGCAGAAATGCTGGTAGCAGGCTCAGCATCCCACCTGAGAACTAGCTTGCTTCTTCCTCCCTCCTCCTCTGTGACTGCTGATCTATCAGTGTGAACCTGGGAAAGCACTGCTGACAGCCAGAAGCTAAGTCTCTTCCCCAGAGGAACCCACATTTCATAGGACTTGGTTAGTGAAGAGCCCTCTAGATTTAGACAATGTGAACATCTAAATTCACAGGTCTACACATAGTTTATTCCTCAGAGAGCTCTGACTGAAAAATTAACCTCCCCCTCATGTTAAAGGTTGTAATTTCCCGGTGTTAAAGGGTTTCCTTGGTGGCTCGATGATAAAGAACATGCTTGCAATGCAGGAAGCCTGGGTTAGATCCCTGAAGAAGGGCATGGCAACCCACTCCAGTATTCTTGCCTGGAGAATTCCATGGACAGAGGCACCTGGTGAGCTACAGTCCATGGGGTCACAAAGAGTCGGACATGACTGAATGACTAACACTTTCACACTTTTTCACTATGTTAAAGGTAAATAATTCAGACCACAATTTTCTCAATGTGTTAACTATGCAGTGAATCATTTCTCCTCTCTTTTCAATCTCCTCATAAAAGCTTCCTTCACATAAATTAGCACACTATTTTATCTTTCAAGATTTCTTCCAACCAAGAATGTCAGAAAATATAACCAATGAAATATAAACATGGTGGCTTTCAGAATAAGATGAAAATCAAAGCTCATTTCCTGAACTACCCATACCCTCCAGTCCAGTTCCCCATCTACACTGAACTCAGACTCAGAAAATGAAATAGAGGGGGGAAATTCTATCAGCACTGAAGACCAGGGACAGAATCACCTTCAAGGCTTTCTCCAAATGAATACATGCAAAACGAAACAGGAAAAGGAAGGGAAGCTCTGCTCTCAACTCACTGTCTGTGAAGGAAAGATCCAAGAGGAGAACAGTGGACACCAGCAGACCCCCACTAACAAGGCTGGTTCACAGCTGGGGCGGCTGAGCGGACTCCAAGCTCCTAGTGCCCTGGGGAGGGACCTAAGGCCCAAGTTTACCCAGAACAGGAGCCAACTGAAGCCCTCCTGCCAAGCTGACCCTCAGAGGTCCCCGTGCAACAAAGCAAGGCCAGGCACTGCCATGGCTGGCTTTAAGACTAGGGTCAGTGCAAGAAGCCAGTAGTCATGTAGGGATGTGAGAGCTATAAAGAATGCTGAGTGCCAAAGAATTGATACTTTCAAACTACGGTGCTGGAGAAGACTCTTAAGAGTTCGCTGGACATCAAGGAGATCAAACCAGTCAACCCTAAAGGAAATCAACTCTGAATACTCATTGGAAGGACTGATGCTGAAGCTCAAATACTTTGGCCACCGGATGTGAACAGCTGACTCATTGGAAAATGCTGGGAGAGACTGAAGGCAGGAGGAGAAGGGGGTGACAAAGGATGAGATGGTTGGATGGCATCACCGACTCAATGGACATGAGTTTGAGCAGACTCCGGTAGATGGTGAAGGTCAGGGAGGCCTGGCATGCTGCAACTGATGGGGTTGCAAAGAGTCGGACATGGCGACTGAACAACAGGGCAAGAAAGAGCCTGACAGATATGCCTTAAATGGCAGTACGAGAAGGAAAGGGGGAGGGAGGGAGTGGGGAGCTTCTGCTGCAGGCTCTCCCTGTTGTCCCCGGTCCCTGATCTCAAGAGCCCAGTCACAAAGCTCCTTCCTCTCAGTCTCGCTGAGAAAGACCTTACAGGAAAAACCGGGCACAGGGAAAGATTTACTAACTTCTTTACGGTCTCTGAATTTTTATTACTGGTGTAAGAAATCTCTGCCTGCCTTGAGGTCTATTTTCTTCTAGAAATTTTATTGTTTCCCTTTTATATTTAGATCCACAATCCATCTTTCGCCTCTTTCATAAGTATGCCTATATACTTACTTCTCTCTTGCTCTATTTCAACTCATCTGATCATCGTTTGTCCCTGCCCAGAGATAACAACTTCCTCCGTAGAGATGACTCTCAAATATAGGTTTTTAGAGCCTCTTCCTTATGATCCACTGCTGCACTGAAAAGCACCTACTTGAATCCAGTTTATCTCTTCCCATGAATGATCACATTTCCTTAGGTACTAGGATTAAGAACTTTTCAGAGTTCTCTCCCACTTACTCTCTTTTCCATGTCATCACATTTCTATTCCACATCATTATGTTTCTACAATAAATTCTTTAGAAAGTATCCACACCAATATCACCCTTTCTCCTCCATTCCACTGACACCACTCTAATCCTAGTTCTAAATTTTACCAGCATAAATTTGGATTACTGCAGTTGTTTTTTTCTTGATGTCTTCTTATCCTGTTTTCCCCATTACTCTTTATTTTATATGGTCCTGCCAGTCTTATTTTTCTAAAGGTATTATAATAATAACTAACATTTATCAAGTGCTCATTTAATCCTCATAAAAATGGCATTAACTCCACTTTACAAATAAGAAATACTGAAGTTTAGGGAATTAAAAGACTTGTCCACTGCCAAAATCTTATTAGAACAGAGAGGAGAAAAACAGCTGAGGTGCGTCTATGACTAGAAACAAAGTTTTTATCACTATAAATTTTATTGTAAAATTTACAGTATAACCATATACTGGCTTTCCCCTTTCCACATAAGCACAGCTTTCCCTGGCCTTCCAGGCTGGCTGTGCTGTGGCTACATCCAGGACTGGACATGTAATCTGTGGGCCCAGCACCAAAATGAAAGTGGGAGTCTCCTTGTTCAAAATGTGTTAAGAATTTCAAGGCAGTAAGAGCAAAGTTTTCCAGCAAATGAAAACCAGAAAAGGTCAGTTTGCATTCCAATCCCAAAGAAAGGCAATGCCAAATAATGTTCAAATTAGCACACAATTGCACTCATCTCACATGCTAGCAAAGTAATGCTCAAGATTCTCCAAGCAAGGCTTCAACAGTATGTGAACCAAGAACTTCCAGATCTTCAAGCTGGATTAAGAAAAGGCAGAGGAACCAGAGATCAAACTGCCAAATCCAATGGATCATAGAAAAAGCAAGAGAATTTCAGAAAGACATCTACTTCTGCTTCACTGACGACACTAAAGTTTTTAACTGTGTGGATCACAACAAACTGTGGAAAATCCTTAAAGAGATGGAAACACCAGGTCACCCTACCTGCCTCCTGAGAAATCTGTATGCAGGACAAGAAGCAACAGTTAAAACTGGACTTGGAACAATAACTGGTTCCAAATTGGGAAAGGAGTACGTCAGGGTTGTATGTTGTCACCTTGCTTATTTAACTTATATGCAGTGTACAGCTAGCAAAATGCTGGGCTGGATAGAGCACAAGCTATAAGCAGGATTGCTGGGAGAAATATCAATAACCTCAGATATGAGACGACACCACTTTTATGGCAGAAAGCAAAGAAGAACTAAAGAGTCTCTTGATGAAAAGTGAAAGAGGAGCGTGAAAATGCTGACTTAAAACTTAACATTCAAAAAACTAAGATCATGGCATCTGCTCCCATCACTTCATTGCAAACAGATGGGGCAACAGTGAAAACAGTGATAGACTTTAATTTCTTGCATTCCAAAATCACTGCAGTTGGTGACTGCAGCCATGAAAGTAAAAGACACTTGCTCCTTGGAAGAAAAGCTATGACCAACATAGACAGCATATTTAAAAAGCAGAGACATTACTTTACCAAGAAAGGTCTGTATAGTCAAAGTTGCAGTTTTTCCAGTAGTCACATATGGATGTGAGAGTTGGCCATAAAGAAAGCTGAGCACCAAAGAATCGATGCTTTTGAACTGTGGTGTTGGAGAAGACTCTTGAGAGTCTCTTGGACAGCGAGATCAAACCAGTCAATCCTAAAGGAAATCAGTCCTGAATATTCATTGGAAGGACTGATACTGAAGTTGAAACTCCAGTACTTTGGCCACCTGATGCGAAGAACTGACTCACTGGAAAAAGACCCTGATGCTGGGAAAGATTGAAGGCAGGAGAAGAAAGGGATGACAGAGGATGAGATGGTTGGATGGCATCACTGACTAGATGGACATGAGTTTGAGCAAGCTCTGGGAGTTGGTGATGGAGAGGGAAGCCTGGCGTGTTACAGTACATGGGGTTGCAAAGAGTTGGACACAACTGAGCGACTGAACTGAACTGAAGAGCAAAGCATTAAAGCAAGCTCGAGGCCCTTCCCAGTAGGTTCTCTGGATGCACACAGAGGCCCCACATCTTTGAAGTAGGCCCTGGTAGCACCCCGCCTGTCCATCCTCACCGGCCACGAGGCTACCAAAGTTCTGCTGCTCCTCTTCAGCTCCCTCCTGTCACTTCTATTACCTTTTTCTTCTAGGCCTATTCTGCCCCTTGTCTTCTAGTCATCTTTAAAGGCCCAGCCAGGTACCCACACTGTGCCAGATATTGTGAACACCTGTCTAACTAAATTCGTAAAACCATACTAGGATCTAATGACTTGCAGGGAACATTTTTTTAAGTTCTTATATTTTTGAAGAAGAAGAGCTACATTTTTAAAGTCCTATTTGTGACAGAGAACCTTTTGTGGATGAATATGTAAAAGCAGGTGTCAGGCTGTCTTCTGTGAACTTTTCTGTAGATCCTGTCCCTCCTTTTGTTTAAAACAGATCAAGTTATGTCTAGACTACAGAAACTTCACATGATGGTCACACTGAAAACATACTGGCTTAAAACAACAATGAACAGATGAATGTTTTGATATTTAAAGTTGCCCAAGAAGGTGGACCATGAAGTAAGTGGACCATTTCTGTACCAGACAAAGCAGCAGACAGGCAATGAAATCAGGCAGGTGTCAATGCCAAATGTGAAGCCAACAGAACTGCATACTTTCTATTCAAAAAATATCACACTTAGCAAAAAGAAAAGATGGCCAATAATCTGGTTTGCAATTGTATTTTAAGTGGATCAAACACAGCATAAGCCTCAATATATTTAACACAGCTCCTCCTATTGGACATGTAAGTAATTCTAGAAATCATATCTGAGGCACTAAGTCCTTAAAAATTGCATTATCAAATTGTAAACATTAATGGCAACACTGCGTCAGCATAAAATAAAAAATGATTCATTGAAATATTTTAAGGATTATATCTGAATCTTTAAGGAAAACATTGATGTAGTAATCTTATTTTAAGAAGTCAAATATTTTGATTTTTTATACCAGCAAATCAAGTCATTCAAAAACTGGTTCAAATTGGGGAAGAATGGTCAAATAACTCACGAGTAAAACTTTGGTACATTAATATTTTAAGCACTTTCAAAGTTTCGGATACTGTACAAATTAAGGAAGCAGCTAAAATATATACATGTCTGTGTATATATAATACATATATATTATATAAATGTGTATACACAATACATATATAAATGTCTATATATAATATATATTATATAAATGTGCATAATACATACATATTACATAAATTTCTGTGTATATATATTACACATATATATACATACATACATATATAATACATATATTACACATATATCTGTGTGTGTATATATATATCAGATAAACTACAGTGAAAGGGAAGGATATTCAGACTATGCCAAGATGACCAATCTGCAGACAATAAAGGAAAGACTGTACCTTCTGGTGGAGTGATGGTGGCGGTCAGCACCCTAACAGAGTGAACAGGGCACCAAGAGTGGGGGAACCTGAAACCATATGGCTCCTGGTGTAACATAATACACAGCAGAAAATATCACTAAGTGGTACTCTTGACAAGCATGTTTAACGAGAATCTAATTGTGAGGAAACAGTGACCTTGAATGTGGGACACTTTACAAGACATCTGGGCCCAGCTCTTCAATGTCAACGTAGTAAGCTTTAGATTAAACAGATGAGCTAAAAGCAGACAATGGAAAGGTAGGAAGAATGCTCTGGATTCCGATTTAAAACAGGCATCATCAGTGAAATGTATGGCTCCTAAATCCTCAAAGCCTCTAAGAAAGAGTATCTGATTATGGACTATGTATTAAATAACATGCAGTTAGCACTCATTTTCTAAGGTGTGAGACGTTATCAAGGAGTGTTTGCGTCTTATTGGGTGCGGACTGCAGCCTCTAGAGATGAAGTGCTATCATGGCTGCAATTTATTTTCAAGTGGTTGAGTAACAGAGTGTGTGTGCACCAATGAACTGTTACAGCATATAAACAACTGGTGAATATTGGAGCAGACACAGCATATGTTCATTACCCTAATCTTTTGATTATCTATGTATTTGAAAAATTGCGAAATAAAAAGTTGGGGTGAAAATTATAAATTATAAGTGTTATTCTTTCCATTCAGGTCTGGAAGGAAAGATAGGTCATTTTATCTCCCCTACAGAAAGAAGGAAGGCAGAATAGTGACAAACAAAAAAAGTGATTTCCAGTGAATTTTTCAACTTCTGGAAAAGTAAAAGACTTTCTGAGAATGAGATGTAATGGGGAAATTCAAGTTTCTCCCTAGTAATGAGATTTGTGTACTAAAAAGACATTAATGAACATATACATGGAAATAAGAAAACTCATGACAATAAAATATACCTGGTTTCCATCTCTTAAATCTTCACTGTTGGTTCTTTTTATAGTTCAGGGATTTTAACAACAGCAAATACTATCTATCACTATTAGATGTGTCATCATCCAATGGAAGGAAAGACAGAGTCCTGAAGTCACAGATTCTTAAATGGAGAACAAAACACATAGAGGGGTTCTAAGCCTGGGCTTTAAGAAACACATAAACCTTTAAAAATGACTGACAAAGCTGTACATAAATGTTGTTCTAGGGGAAAGAGGGTGTAGCTTTCATGAGATCCTCAATGAGTCCTATGACTCAAAATAGAACCACAGTGCCCAAGAAAAATACTACTCAGTGTATTATGCTATGTGATGTCTAAAAAAACATTAAGTATTTAAGACAATTTTCCCACAATTTTCTTCTCGCTTTCTATTCTAGTTTCAGAAATAGTATCTAAAAATATTTAAGAAATTATAGTTAAAAAATTCCCAAGGCCATTTAAAATAATGTGGGATTAGTGAACTAAAAACGGATACAAGTTTGAAAAACAAAACAAAACTTACCTTTGAGGTGCTGTCTGTGGGCTTTTAAAGGCTGTAGCTTTAGGTCTATCAGATTTGGAAGCTTTGCACTTCACTTCATCTTCATATAATTCTGCCAAGGCCAACTACAGAACAACAGATTTGTTATAAAGTATAAAAACACTAGAAATAAACTCTCCATACAAAAAGTTAGGAGTAGAAAATTAACTTGTAATTGAGTAGTCAAGATTTTTAATGAAAAATGAAGGCTGCTATTTCAGAAGATGACTTCCTTCCAAAATAAAACCACTGCAACTCTCACTAAAATGTCACACATAGTAGCATAAATTAAAGTTACAACAATAGCTTAATTACTTTCAATGAACTATTCAACAGTTTCAAAAACAATGTGGTAACAGATTATTTTCAAAGTTGGACCTATAATTATTTTAAAAATACTTGAAGATGTTTTACACTAATGTCAGCTTGCTCTCATTAGACCCCATAAAAATATTTTATTTCATTCTTCAAGTTTTCAAAATCTGAGTACATAAAGCAATTTCAAAATTATTTAAGAGTTTACCAGACATATAAACTTCTACAGTTTAGGAAAGTAAGCTTCTAAAAAATAAAAAACAATGAAATATATATATATATATATATATATATACAGTTTATATAACTGTTAGAAAGCAGTATTACCAAATTATGCTTTATAGATATATGGCTGGATATCTTCTTCAAAATGAAATCAACAAAGCATACTTTTTGAAACTGGAATTTAAAGAAATTATCAAAATATTTCATTATTGTATAAGTTATATTGTTCCCACTTTTGACATCCTTGGACAACTCAAAGACTTTCCTTAATGGCCCTTGTGGCTATTCAATTAAAACTGGCATGACCTTAATCTTTGGAAAATTAAAAAAACCAAGAAACAACTCTCCTGCAAAACTCAGATGAAATACTCCTAGAAACAGGAGAAATATGAAACAATTTCCAGGGATTCTGTCCTCAGTAGGAAAAGAAAAACAGAGAACTGGGGCAAAGTTAAATTTTCTGAAGATTCTATTAATCAACCTTTAAAATATGCAAGAAACAAGAAAACAAAACTGAAAGGCTTTATTTTTCCCACCTAACTTTTGACCACCACTCCATACACATGTCAACTTTCATATTTCTATCATGTTAATTTTGCAGGAAACCTTAATTATAAAAGTGTAGTGTAGCCTAAAAGAATCTTATTAAAATCCTAACTTAGGTTTTTACTGTGTGAGCTTAAGCAAATTATTTAACTTCTCTGAGCTTTAGTTCCCTCATCTTCTAATGTCCACAATAAAGGGATTACATAATGTATGTGAAGCACAAGGCAAATGCTCCATTCCCAGAAGGTAGTATTAAAAACTGCTCAACAATGATTTCTATCACTGTTTCATTTTCCCCAAGATCTTTCTTCCTGCAGTATTTATTATCTATACATCTTCTATGATCTTTTCCTACTATATCTTCTCCAAAAGGGAGAAACAAACCAACCACCCCCACCACGCACAAAGAATAAATGAGATGGACAGAGACAGACACTCTAATTACCTGGAACCAAGGTTTTCAGAAATTTTTACCTTCAAAAATTTTCTTCAAAACCATATTCCTTTATGGATTTCCTCATGAGATGATAATATTGTTCTATGAATTATTTTTATGCTATTCCTCCATCAATGGAAATGGTTTATGTATGTCAAAGGTCCATTATAGCCATTCTTTACAAAGCCTTTTCTAGTTTCCTTAACTAAAGTGATATATCTTTTCTAAATCCTTATAGCATATGGCATTCTATTATTGACAAATATTAAATATTACATTCTCATCACTTGTGTACTTTTCTTACTATTTTATCCCCCCTACTATAATTTAGGCTTCTCAAATTGTTTCTAATGCAGAACTGGCCAGGCACCCAAAATATTTTTGTTAAATTATGTAGACTACAACACAACAGGAATCATAGAGAGACATGGGTAGATAAATTATGCTACAGATTTAAAAACTGAGATACTGAGTTGGCCAAAAGTTTGTTTGGGTTTTTTTCATACGCTGTTATGGAAAAATCTGAATGAACTTTTTGGCAAATTCAAAATTTCCTATAGTTTTGTACCTTGTTTTTTGCTTGAAGATTTGAACAAACCCTGTCAATCAAATAATCTATAAAATAAATGAATAATGCAAACAATGCCTTCTGACTCCATGAAATGTGGAACATATATTAATAAAATAAGAATATGGAGAAAATTACATCAGACCAGGGAGTCCAACTAGCTGAAAGGTCCTAGTCATTATTGGCACATCATTAGCTTAGAAGAAAATGAATGATATTTAAAGGGAATTAATGCCAGGATCCATGATGTCCCTATAGCATCATATGGTATAAATTCATTAGCTAATTAATGCTATTTGACATAGCAAATGACACCACATCTGAAGAGAATATAAACTGATGTACTGGTTAAAACCAGTAGAAAACGACAGAAAAATCTCAGTCAAATAAAGGGATAAAAATATATGCATTGTGAAATAATTATGCACTGTGAATTATCAGGACAGATTTCCATGAGCTAAACAACTAAATTATGTGATATTCCAATTACCCAGAGAGAATAAAGTATGTAAGCACTGATAATTTTTTCTCCAGAAGTGGAAATGTAACGAATGTGTGAAAAGGACCTGAAACTGTGCGTAAGAATATCAACAACATAGCAAAAGACTGAAAGTACTGGAACTCCCAGTCTTAGAGAGACAACTGCCAGAAGGTATAATGTTATTGTTTAGTTCCTCAGTCCTGTTCTTTGTGAGCCGGTGGACCTCAGCCTGCCAGGTTCCTCTGTCCACGGGATTTTCCAGGCAAGAATACAGGGGTGGGTTGCCATGCCCTCCTCCAGGGGATCTTCCCAACCCAGGGGCTGAACCTGCATCTCCTGCACTGGCAGGCAGATTCTTTACCCCTGAGCCACCTGGGAAGATTTAACAGACTTAATTCTAGAAGAGCAACATCAGCATCACCTGGGGGCCCTTTAAAACTGCAGGTGCTCAAGCCCCGCCCTGGACCAAAAGAATCAGAAACTCAGGGTGGGGCTCAGGAACCCGTGCTCAAGCAAACCTTTCAAGCGACTCTGGTGCAAGTGAAAGCTGAGAACCAAGGATAAGGGACGCTGACACCAAGCGGATGAAGGGCCCAGACTACTCTTTTCTCACTGATGGAACTCTCTTCTCTGCCCCGCCCAAAGCCTATTCCAAACCCTGGTAAGTATTTAAGTTACCCCAATTTCTCCCAAACTCCAACCTATATGGAAAGAAAGAAATAAAAACAGAAATCTTTTTCTTTTGATATCATTCTGGAGGAAACCTGGAACAGAGTGTACCTAATCTGTTAACTCCATGTGTGTGGATAGAGGGAAGGGCAGGACAAGAGACAAAGGGCTCTGAAGATGTTCAGAACTACTAATGAACACTGAGGTTTTGGGGGTGAGTACTGTCACTTTGTCATTACTTTGCAAACAAAGATCTGAATAGTCAAAGCTATGGTTTTTCCAGTAGTCATGCATGGATGTGAGAGTTGGACCATAAAGAAGGCTGAGCGCCAAAGAATTGATGCTTTTGAACTGTGGTGTTGGAGAAGACTCTTGAGAATCCCCTGGACTGCAAGGAGATCAAACCAGTCAATCCTAACGGAAATCAACCCTGAATACTCATCGGAAGGACTGATGCTGAAGCTCAAACTCCAATACTTTGACCACCTGATGCAAAGAGCCGACTCATTGGAAAAGACCCTGATGCTGGGAAAGATGGAAGGCAGGAGGAGAAAAGGACAACAGAGGATGAGATGGTTGGATGGCACCACCGATTCAATGCACACGAGCTTGAGTAAGTTCCAGGAGTTGGTGAAGGACAGGGAAGCCTGGCGTCCTGTGGTCCATGGGGTCACAAAGAATTGGACACAACCGAGTGACTGAACAAGTGTCACTTAACAGGGGCTTCCCAGGTGGTGCAGAGGAAAAGAACCCACCTGCCAGTGCAGGAGATAGAAGAGACTCGGGTTAGATCTCTGGGTAGGGAAGATCCCCTGCAGTAGGAAATGGCAACCCACTGCAGTATTTCTGCCTGGAGAATCCCATGGACAGAGAAACCTGTTGGGCTGCAGTCTATGGGCTCTTCAAGAGTCGGACACGACTGAGTACCTACATACTGTCACCAACACTCCTGTCCCAAGCTTCCGCCTTAAATGTTCCCACTTCTGGAGGAGGAAAGAAGATAAAATCTACTCTCAAGGTGGGACCCACAGGAAATTTCTGCTTTTAGAGAGTCAGAGGCTCACTGTGCTGGGAGGCTTTTGGGGGACAACCATACATCTTTCCTGGTGTGGTAAATGAGGAAATCTCTCCTAATTTAGAGGCTGACAAACGCTACTCTGCACGGCAGCTAAGAAATAGGCACTGAGCAGTACTTCCGCTTGTTCCAATTAGTAACACATCACCCTTCTCCTCAATAATACTGTGAAAGACTCTTAGAGCAAGTTGTCAGGAAAGTAAGAAGTATCTACTGAAAACTGAGCTAACTGGGTAATGCTTAAAATAAGCACAGCTAGATTAAACAATAAAAAGATAATCCAAAAATATTTACTATCTAAGAAACCAGCTGGGGAGAAGAACATTATCCAATTCTTTTAAACCTTTGATATACACTCTATTTCTTCATATGTCATTACTTTGGTTGTTCTGGGGTTTCTTTGCAAAATCTTCACATTCTTATTAAATTCTGAAAGAAACATTATTAATACTTAATGTATTTGAAATACCAAATCACATTCATAAAAAAATCAGTTACCTACCTACCAAAAAGTAGATAGGAGACTGGAAAAAAAGTTTATTTTCTAAGTTATGGTGGGAAGGCATTCTCACAATTAGGGACATCTCCAACATCTCCAACAAGTAATCATATCTTAATCTAGTGGACTCAGTCTAAATTTGACAAGTATCAGGTGATCATCAACCAACCTGTTCTCATTTTTCACATAAGAAGAAGAAATAGATTTAAATTAGACAAAGGATATGAGGTCACATAGTTTTAACTTAATGGCATTAGATGGACTAACCAGTGAAAGTTACAGTATTTTTCTCCATTAAGGGAAAAAGAACCAAATATTTAGTGAGCAAGTCTGAGCCAGGGTAATACCAGACTGAAGAGGCACTTTATAGACATTCCTTTATTTCATCCTTGACACCTGTGATCAACATAACCCTGAGTTTATGAATAAAGACACAGGATCAGAGAAGTTAGGACATTTCTCCTATACTCAGGTAACCACTAAGCAGCAAGGTCAAGAAGCAAGCTGAAGTTCTGACCAGAAACACCATTTTTCCCCCAACAGCACATGTTGCCTGTTAGTGATGCTGGTCTTTAATAGACAAGATGAGGTAGATGAAACCTTCCTACTCCTAGACTCTGCTTACTACTACTAAATTGAGTCATAAACAGTGCAAATGTTTTATCAATACACTGAGTTCCTTTCCTAAGCTGATACTGATTACTCCATTCTTCAAATTCATCACTGTATGCACTGCTTATCTTGGCACTCAATCATCCTCCATCTTAAAAATGTTATGTTAAATACATGTGTATCTTATTTAGGCAAACAATGGGTAGAAATGCCTTTCACGCTTCTAGGCACTTCCAGTGTCCCAGCACCAACTGCGGATTTGATGTACTATTTACCTCTGCATTCCCAGAGCTTAGTAGTATGTTACAGAGCATACAGGGCATACGGTCAATATACATTCGTTTAAAGAAGCAGAATGAAGGTGTGACGATAAAGAATTACAACAGACCTTTTCTACCAAGCCTTGCAGATGGAATGACATTCATGTTTAATTATAGTCCCTATAGGCGTTTGGGGTTTCCCAGCCGTCTCAGTGGTAAAGAATCCACTTGCCAATGAAGGAGATGGTGGTTCGATCCCTGGGTTGGGAAGATCCCCTGGAGAAGGAAATGGCAATCCACTCCAGCATTCTTGCCTGGAGAATCCCATGGACAGAGGAGCCTGGCGGGCTACAGTCCATAGGGTCGCAAACCACGACTGAGCGACTGAGCACACACAGATCTTTACTTTTTGAATTTTATCAATCATCTTACAAAGGGATAGTTAAAAAAAAACACAAAAAACCCTAAAATGAGTAGCGTGAAGCACCTGGCAGAGCAAGATTCGGGGCGCCGGTACTGAGGCCATTAATGTCAATGTCCTGTAGCATTACAAAGTTTTACATCCCTATTTCTTACGTGCAACATTTTCTAGACTATAGCAGTTACGACTATGGTGCGAGCCGTAGGGTGAAATACTTTTTTAGTTCACTCTGAAAGGGAAAAGCTCTCTGATAAAAAGGAACTATTTTTATATTTAAATAAGCCAGAAACAGCATTCGAGAGAAACAAGACCAAACCGGCTTCCTTGTGACTCGACTTCCCCACGGCCACCTCAGAGCTTCCTTCTGCATAAGTCTGACCGGAGCGTCAACCAGTGAAGCATTCAACTAGCCCCTCAAAGAAGCCATTCAGAATCAACAGCTGCTTCTTAAACCGCAAGAGGGGTGGAGGGGAAACGCCGCCAGGACACCCGAGAGCGCGGGGCGCCGACACTCGTTTCTCCCGACGCCCCTGCCCGGAGTGCAGCCCGGGAGAGACCACGGAATCCGAGTTCGGTCCCCGGGCGGGTCTGAGGAAGCTCGGCCGCGACCCGGACGGCCCCACACATTCCCCCGCCGCACCTGCAAGTCCCGCGCGCTTGGGGGCCGCGGCCCCGCCGCCCTCGGCTCCTCCTCGCCCGCCTCTCCGCCGCCGCCCTCCGCCATCTTTCACCGCTCCTAGCGCCGCCGCCGCCGACGCGCCTCCCGCGACTTCCGGGGCCGGTTGCCTGGCAACGGCGGGGCGGGGCGGTCCCTGTGCGCCCCCACCTCCCCTGCCCCCGAGCGCCCCTCTTCCGGCGCCCGCCCACCTGTCCGGTCCCTCTCCTTTCCTTAAAGGAAGTTGGCTCAGAGTTTCCCTTCCGGGAAGTTTTTGCATAAACTCGGAGGTTCCAGGGATGGTGACCCCCCCAAGAGGGCAGCACGGACTTGCGAATTTCTTTACCGCATGGTGACAATGTCTTCTGGAGAATTCATCTGATGGAAAGTGCCACCTTACTTTTCCAATCTCGGTTGCATTCTCTCGTTTCCCTGCCAAGAATTGGGTGGTGCGTCGTCCCCAAAGCGTGAAGTGTTGAGGAAGAACCCCGTAAACTCTCTTTGCGATTAGAGCTGCTGCTGCTGCTAAGTCACTTCAGTCGTGTCCGACCCTGTGCGACCCCACAGACGGCAGCCCACCAGGCTCCCCGGTCCCTGAGATTCTCCAGGCAAGAACACTGGAGTGGGTTGCCATTTCCTTCTCCAATTCATGAAAGTGAAAAGGGAAAGTGAAGTCGCTCAATCATGTCCAACTCAAAGCGACCCCATGGACTGCATCCTACCAGGCACCTCCGTCCACGGGATTTTCCAGGCAAGAGTACTGGAGTGGGTTGCCATTGCCTTCTCCAGCGATTAGAGCTAGAGACTCCTAAATTCTCTTCATTCATCTGAAATTTGTTCAGACTCCTGTCTTATCCCAGGTTTTCTTTTTATGACCCCGGACGCAAAGGTAAAAAGAAAGTAGTCCTGGTCATTATAAACCTCACAGTCTAGCGGAGGAAAAGAGATATAAACAGAGTAAATGCCATTTGCAGTAGAACTTTGCAGGAAATGTTAGGAGTGGAATATGGGTGTGAAGGGAAATATTCTGTTGGCACCGGCTGCCTGCACCATCCTGGGTGCGTTCTCCTGTCGACCGCTGTAGGAGGTGAGTATTGTTATTCCGTGTTATACCCGAGGAAAACTGATGACAAGTAACCACTAAATTCACCCTGTTGTGAATGGCGGTAGCGGATACTAAGCCTTGCATTTGCTGGTTATCCCAATGTTCTTTTTAGTACAATATTTGTTGTTCAGCCGCTCTGTCGTGTCGCACTCTGCAACCCCATGGACTGCAGCACACCAGGCTTCCCTGTCCTTGACCGTCTCCAGGAGTTTGCTCAAACTCGTGTCCATTGAGTCGGTGATGCCATCCAACCATCTCGTCCGACATCTTGTCCAATTAGTACAACCATCTTGTTCAATTAGTACAACATTCTGCTTTAGAAATCCCTGGATCTTCCTTATATCCCATAAAACCAATGGCATTTTGTCCCAGTCTTGGAGGATAAGTACTCCTGATAAACTTTGAACCTAAAAGGACCACAGGGAAAGGCATGGGTTTGAAATACCATGTTCATGCTGGTAAAATACCACATGGCTGAACCTTAGGAGAAGTGATAACAGATGGTTGGGGTTGGGGCGCGTGATTGCCATCTAGCCTGGAGATGCAGGACTGGTGCTGAGGGGTCTTGCCTTAGTGAAGAGATCAAATATTATGCCCTGGGCCAATGATTCTCCAGGCTCATGCACAAAGAACTCCCCTCCCATTCCCAATGCAGGAACTCAGATTTAATTAGTATGGGATTCCAGTCAGGCATATTTTTTAAGATGCTCCCCATGTGGACTTTGTTTCTGGCCATGACAGTGTTCCTGATACTGGATTTGCCTTCCCCACCCAACAATGAAAACACTAGAGAAAATATATGAAACGATTATTTTCAGACACTGAACCACAGGCAGTACAGATCTGTGCTGTGCCAGAGAAGGGAAACAAGTGAGATGAGCTATGTTTGTCCTGGCTTTCTGCCTGGAACTCTCCTACAATGCTGGTGAAAATGGAGAATGGTGCAGCTACTTTGGAAAATAGTTTCTTCTAAAGTTAAATATTCAGTTATCTTAAGACCCAGCATTGACACTCCCAAGTATTGACCCAAGAGGAATGAAAGCACATGTTGACAAAAATATTTGTACCCAAATGTTCATAGAAGCTTTACTCATAATAGCTGCAAAGTGGAAACTATTCAAATGTCCATCAACAAATGAATGAATAACATTTTGAGAAATTTCATAGCACAGACTACTACTCAACAGTAAAAAGGAAATTACTGATTCATACACCATGACTGAATCTCAAAGCCATGATCTTGAGTAAAAGAAGTCAGATGCAAAAAAGTAAATATTGTCTGATTCAATGTTTATGAGATTCTAGAGCAGGCAAAACTTAGCTTTATTGACGGAAAGCTGGCAGTAAATTGCCTGGGGTCAACTGTTTGGGAAATGATAAACGTGGGGAATTTGACCGACAAAGGATATATGGTAACTATTTGAGGTGATGAAAATATTTTATATCTTTATTGGTAGTGATAGTTACATATATGTGTGTGTTTTTGTCAAAAACATATTGAACTATATACTTAAAGTGAGTGTACCTTATTATATGTAAATCATACATTTATACAATTGGTTTAACCCCCACCCTAGATAATTCTGTTGCACAGCCATGGTTGAGAACCACTGGTCTAAGGCAGTTGGGAGCCATTAAGTGATTTGTGATTTAAAAAGATAACAGAAGCCTCAGTTGAATAAGAATGAAGATGTATAAGAATGAATAAGAATTCATGATGATTTCCTAATTCTTAATGAATTAATTCGTCTTACTCCTAAGATGAATAAAAATCACAAAATTAGCAGGTTATTACAACAGTGAGGGATGAGCAGGATTAAAGAACTTTTCTTTTTTGGCTGTGTGGCTTGTGTGATCTTAGTTCCCTGATCAGGGATCGAACCTGGGCCCAAGGCAGTGAGGGGATTCCCAAGGTTAAAGTTTTATCAGTGGCAGTGGGTAAAGAGAAGCAATAATTGGTAGAGATTTGGGGTTTGGGACCTGGGCCAATTGGTGCTGGAGTCTTTCATGGGAAATATAGGAAAGAAGGAGGGGTAAAGAATGACACTCAGGGTTTTGGCTAGGTGATTTGGCACATAGTGCCTCCTATAAATCTTTGAGTTGAAAAGGAAAGGCAGACTTCAAAAGAAAAGAACAAGTTTGTTATGGACACACTGTGGCTTTGTTTTGCTTTGTTTTCTTCCAGTTTTATTGAGATAGGACTGATGCCTAGTGCTGTGTAACTTTAAGGGGTGTACATAATGATATGACTTACATACATCATGGAATGTTTACCCCAGTAGGTTTAGTGAATATCTATCAAATTGCATAGATATAAAATGGAAAAGGTCACTTTGGAACTCATCAGCTTAAATCATCCTGTCTTAATTTGTATAATAGGTGGCTGTATGTAAACCTCACGGTACCTAAAATTTGCAATAGATACACACACACCCACACACACAAAGAGGGAGGACTCCAAACATCACACTAAACATAGTTATAAAATTACAAGGGAAGAGAGTGTTACAGACATTTTGAACGTGAAATTTTTGTGGGACACGGGGAAAATACCTCATGGAGTAACTGCAAATGTGGGTCTAGATACTAGGAGGCGAGGAGAGGATTCTGGTCTGAAGATAGAGAATTGGTGTTGACTGCCCATGAGTGATAACAGGGTAGGTGAGGCTTTTGGAAAAGTGTGAAATGTGATAAGATTCGAGGACCAAGAATACTTGGAAAAAAAACAACCCTGAAAGGTTCAGCTGGTAAAAGGAGAATATTCAGAGGAGACGCTGGAAGTAGTCGGAGAAGAAGGATGAAGACAAGAGGCTGGACAGACTAGTGAGAATGCAGTTTCCAGGAGACCAACAGTGCCATTTCCTATAGATAATCAAGATTATGGTTAGGATTTGGCGCTTTCACTGCCTTGGCCCAGGTTCAATCCTGGATCGGGTAATTAAGATACCACGAGTCTCTCAGTAAGGCAAAAAAAAAAAAAATTAGAATTGGAATGTGTCCACTGGATTAAGAGAAGAGGTACAGCAAAGTTTGAGGTGTACAGCAAAGTTATTCAGTTATACATATATACATTTATATGTCTTTTCTCTAGTCTTTTCCATTATAGGTTATTACAAGATATTGAATATGGTTCCCTAGGCTATATTGTAAAATTCCTATTGTTTATCTACTTTATATATGGCAGTGCATGTCTGGGGCTTCTGTGAGCCTTGCGGTACCAAGGTCATTATGAATTTCATAGAGAAGAAAACCCACATTTTAGCAGTTTGAGAATGACAGCCGGGACACTGAAACTGTGTTTTTGAGGTGCAGGAGGTGGTTTTTCCTGGCTCAGGAGAGCCTGTGGTTAATTTTTCAGGAATTTTAAAAGCAGTTGTTAAACACAGCCATTATTAAAAATTAAGGGCAAAGGGGAAGGGATAAATCAGGAGTATGGGAACTAACAGACACTGTAGCCTGCCAGGCTCATCTGTCCATGGGATTTCTCAGACAACAATATTGGAGTGGGTTGCCATTCCCTTCTCCAGGGAATCTTCCGATCCAGGGATTGAACCTGCTTCTCTTGTGTCTCCTGCATGGGCCTATAGATTCTTTACCACTAGCACCACGTGGGAAGCTCACAGAAGCCCCAGACATGCACTGCCATATATAAAGTAGATAAACAATAGGAATTTTACAATATAGCCTAGGGAACCATATTCAATATCTTGTAATAACCTATAATGGAAAAGACTAGAGAAAAGACATATAAATGTATATATGTATAACTGAATAACTTTGCTGTACACCTCAAACTAACACAACCTTGTAAATCAACTGCTTCAATGAAAAAAGGAAAAAAAAAGAAAACAAGTAAATTACATAAACTTAATGAAATCATATTAAAAACCAATGCAATCAATACTCAAGAGATTGTTTCCAAATTATTTAAATACACTTTATTATTATCCATACATCTGTTGTATTTACATGATGAAATACCATATAATGGTCTGCTGTGGTGACAGCATGTTGGTAGCTTGAAACTCACCAAGGTGGGAGTATTTACATCTCAGAAGTTGACAAATGCCGCACATCAGACATTGATTCATTGTTTTGTTCATTGTTTAAATTTAAGAATATAGTGGAGAAAATGTTTACAAGGCAGTTAAGACGTAAAATGTGCTGTGTCTGTTACTGTGAATAGCACAGGAGGTAAAAAAAGAGAGACATTCTTTCAGCATGTGACCAGCTCATTCAGGCTACCTTCCTGCCTTCTGCTCTGTTTCTTGGATTTTTCCTTAGGTCCCCACAGCTAAGGCGCTGTTGAGGGATTGCAGAGGAGTTTTGCAGATGACTTGGGGTTCTCTTTCTTTGGCAACCTCTTTGCTAGCATTGGGCTTCCTGGTAGCTCAGACAGTAAAGAATCTGCCCGCAATGCAGGAGACCTGTGTTCGATTTCTGGGTTGAGAAGATCCCCTGGAGAAGGGAATGGCAACCCACTCCTGTATTCTTGCCTGGAAAATCCCATGGTCAGATGAGCCTGGCGGGCTATAGTCCACGGGGTCGCAAAGAGTTGGACACAACTGAGCTAATAATACTTGCTAGGTTTCCTCTTCTTAATTTCCAGCCCCGAAATCTGACTGATAATAACTCCCGATTGCATCATTGCCTCCCCTCTGCTTTTTCTAGTTGAAGTGTATAACTGATGCTTGAACAATGTGGGGGCATAGTCTGCATAGTCAAAAATGTGCTATAATTTTACATTGGTGGTTCTGGATTTGAGCATCAACCCATAGATCATGTAATTAACTGTAGTATGTATTTATTGAAAAAAATTCACGTCTAAGTTCAGTCCTGTGCAGGTCAGGCCCATGTTGTTCAAAGGTATTCTGTTTATTTACCAGCTGTTCCTTTATTCTCCCCAGCTGTTCCTTTTAAAGACAATCATTAGATCTACCTATAGAAGTAACAACCTTTTATTTTATTGTAATCTTGAGTACTAGATAATCTAATTTCTTATGACCATGTGTGAGATAAAATACCCATTGATATGGGAATTCTTCTAAATGTACAATTAATGTATGTGTACACGCCAGCCAGGAAAAGTGATATTCTGGTAACAGTCCACAGGTCTTCATGGTGCTTATAGACCATGGGGTGAGGATGAGTCAGTGGCGATGTCTCTGTCTCATGTTAGTCTCACTTAGAGACCCCGACTGACATCACCACCTCCACCCTCTGGAACAATCTCTGCTGTCACGCAATGGGGGAGAAAATTTGGCAAATCATGCTCAGATCTTAAAGCTGTTGCCTGGATCTGGCACGTGATGTTCCCACTCATGTCCTTGGCCGAAGTGAATCCAGCGGTCCTGCCTGACTGTCCAGGACTTGAGGGAATGAAGTCCCACCATGTGGTCTGAGGAGGGGAGCTGGAGATGGGACAGCAGGAATGACTATTTCAGTGTGATTCACAGGTTAAGAGCAGGGAGCATTCAAGTCTTTTCCTGCACTGGTTCCGAATTCCTGGTCCTGGAGTAAACAATCACTTGCATCTTGTTCTGAAATTGTGACAGAGACACTGTACAGTGGACTAGGAGCTGTAACTATGAAATATAGTGTTGTAATAGTCACTACATGATGCCCAGAAAGCTGCTCTTTTAATATCTGAAGCTACCGAGGTTTTCCCTCTGTCATCACAGTTAGAAAAGTTAGAATTGTTCTCAGATAGTGGCTTCAGAATTATGCAAGGCTTCCCAGGTGGCACAGTGGTAAAGAATCTGCCCACCATTGCAGGAGATGCAACAGATTTGGGTTGGATCCTTGGATCAGGAAGATCGCCTGGAGGAGGAAAGGCAACCCACTCCAGTGTTCTTGCCTGGAGAATTCCATGGACTGAGGAACCTGGTGGGCTACAGTCCATGGACTTGCAAAGACATGACTGAGCAACTCAACATGCATGCATGACACAAGGACTTCCCTGCAGGTCCAGTGGTTAAGACTCTGAGCTATCAATGCAAGGGGCGTGGGCCCCTGGTCGGGAAACTAAGATTCTGCATGTTGCGCAGTGGCAACCAAAATAGTAGAAAAGAATTATGAGGGCATGGCATCACTCTTAGAAATGAGCTCTGCTCTCCACAGGCATTTCCCCCTTCATGCTTCCTTCCCGGTTCTCAGCTGTGTCACACGTAACTGTTAGTGAAGTATTCAGACAAGAAAGCATCCCCAGGTAGAGCAAGGAGAAGAATAAAAGAAGAGTAAAAGCCACTGGAACTTCAGCAGTTGAAGTTCTGTTCATCCGTGCCTGAAAATGGGGCGGCTGAGTAAATGCACAGAATTTAGCAGCTCTGTGGTGGCCAGCCAGGGAGTGTTCAATAAAGGACCAGATGCCAGTATGACCTGATGACACCGGACAGCAGGACCGGAGGGATCGATTTTAGCTGCGGTGAAAGACCAGGTGCAGGCCTGAGACCTCGGTCTTGTTTGGAGGTAGTTGTCACTCATGCTAAAGGGCAGGTCCTGGCTGCTCCATTGGCCCATCGGCAGTCTCCCTACAGCACACCTTCCCCGTGTGCCCTCAGGAGGCTGCACAGGTGCGGAGATGCTGATACCTCTGAGGTCGTGGGAAGCAGCCCAAGGTCTGCGGTGCCCTGGCCCAGCCCCTCAGCAAGCGGCATCCTTGTCATCAGTTCCCATGCTCGCCTGGCTGGGAGGTGCTGGCCTATAGCTCTGCTTTGGTCTCTTTTCAACCATGTGCTGTGGTGTTGACTCAGAGGTGTCCGGGCTTTATGAGTTGACACATCGCTCCAGTGAAGGGCCACGGTGCCTCTCCTGATAACACTGGGCTTCTGCATTCAGCTGTCCCTTCAGACTCTGTGTCTGTGTCTCACAGCCCTCTGCCCTCCTCAACCCCCCACCCCCAGATCACCCAGGTCCCAGAATTCAGCTTCTTTACTGTTTTCCACAAGAGATGGACAGATTCCTCTATGCTGAAGATTTGAAGGGTCCAGGGAAGGACTTAGCATCTTAGGTTGTTCAAAATGAACTCTCTTTATTTAGCACATATTTTCTGTGGCCTCTGTTCTTCCATGCTACCCTGTCCCCAGGATGAGGGTGAAATTTCTTTCTTCCCACATCCCAAAGGCAAACTCCCTGTCCTTTATCAATCAGGACAAACATTAAAAAATTAAAAAATCAATTACTGCTGATCAGTCCTTTGCAGTTTTAGCTGCCACTCTGAGCTGTTATCAAGCCACCTCTTTGTTTTTTTTTTTAACTCTATTTATTTTTTGGCCCAACCAAGCAACATGTGGGATCTTACTTCCTCAACCAGGGATTGAACCCCTGTCCCTTAAATTGGAAGAGAAAGTCCCAAGCCACCCCTTTTAAACAAGTTCCCTGACAAGAATTCTGGTGAAGACAATCAGCTAAATAAGACTCATGCGTTTTGGATCATTCAGAGGTCATTTGAGATGACTTCCTGATTGTTCTTGGCTTTACGAGATGTTTCTTTCCTGTGAATGAAGTACTCCTGCATTTAAAAAACAAAACAAACAACAAAAATATCCCAAACAATAAAAAAAGCATATGTAATGTGAAAAATGTCCATCAGAGGGAGCACTAGCCCACAGATTCCAGCTCTAAATTGAGATTTCTGACTCCAGCTTCCTCTCCATCTTTGTTGAACAAAAGAAGGTGAAATTCTCAGGAATGCAGTGTTACATACAACACACGCTGAGAGAGGGTTAAACATATTTTTGTGGTTATTTTTTATGTAGAATGTAAAATTGAATTTAGTAAAAGAAAAGGAGAACTGCTGATGTGAAATTTGCAACAGTTGTTTCTAAAGGAGGTGACGCGAGACAGCAGCGTGGGGAGCAGGGGTGGCATAGGCTTCTGGCTGGTGCTGTGGCCCCAAATTTAGTCTCCATGTAGATTATTCTACTACAACTACTATAATTTTGGATAGAGGAGTTTATTTACCTGCTAAACCATCCAGATGGAAATAGGAGCAAGGCAGACATGTGTGGACCAGTTTAGGTTTAGATATTCACCAGATTGGACTATTTTAAAACATTTAACATACAACTTTTTATCATAAGAACAAAACAATCTATGAAAACTGACTTCCAGAATTTTCCAAATTATTTTTTAACACATAATTTCCCCCTACATTTCTGTATCAATTTTGAGAGAGACAAGATGATAAAGAGTCTGCCTGCAATGCAGGAGATCTGGGTTCGATCCCTGGGTTGGGAAGATCCCCTGGAGAAGGGAATGGCTATTCACTCCAGTATTGTCTGGAGAATCCCATGGACAGAGGAGCCTGGAGGGCTACAGTCCATGGGCTCGCAAAAAGTCAAACACAACTGAGTGACTAACACTTTCACTTCACTTTCAAATTCACCCAAAATACCAAAGTTTCACTTTATAATCTAGTTATATAAGAGTGCCCTAAACTGATACTGTCCTCTAAGCCCCAGGTTTATATCTTCCATTTAAAATCTGTAAGTATTTTTATTTTTTTAGATCTTTTTTGATGTGGACTAGTTCAAAAGTCTTCATTGAATTTGTTATGATATTACTTCTGTTGTTTTATGTTTTGGTTTTTTTGGCTACAAGGCATGCCAGTTCTTAGCTCCCCGACCAGGGATCAACCCTTGCATTTGAAAGTGAAGTCTTAACCACTGGACTGCCAGGGAAGTTCCATAGAATATATAAGTATCTTTAAATCAAATTGTCTTTGTCAAAGGTCTTCTAGAGAAAAAATTGTGAGTTAAGCACCTATAACTCCATCTTTATGTCTGCTATAATGTAGCAGTTTGTCATCTAACCTGAAAGGGTCTATCAGGTGGGAAAGGCTGAGTTTCTTATTTTCTCAGAATACTGCCGGGAGCCAACACACGAGACCCTACCTCTAACAAGGCCATAACGGAGAGAACCTGACGGGCAAGGCGGATCAGGTTTTCAGGGGTTTCAAAAAAAGTCACCTCACGAGACCCTACCCCTAACAAGGCCATAACGGAGAAAACCTGATGGGCAAGGCAGATCAGGTTTTCAGGGGTTTTCGAAAAGGCCAGCTCACGAGATCCCACCCATGACAAGGTCACGAAGAGAAAGCCTGGCAGGCAAGGCAGATCAGGTTTTCAGGGATTTTGAAAAGCTGCCCCCGGCTCTCACCTTAAAGATGATATCTGTCTTTCTGATGCCTGCCTCAATGGACTACTCCCTAATTTCTCTGACACAGGCAGGAAGGCCTTCCCCAATCTCTTCCCAAATAAGAATCAATTTAGAACTTTAATCAATAAGTTTCCCAGGTGGTGGTATTTTATGAGATTATTCAAGGTGAAAGGAGTGTTTTAATTCAAACTCCTTTGCTGGTAGTTTGTTAGCCAAATGCATTTATGTGCTTGGTACTAATATGCATGATTGCTTATAATATCCTAATCATAAAATAGCATAAAGAACCTGGTTATATAAAAGCCCTAATAGACATAGAGCCTTTTTAAGGGGTAAAGGAGTCCTATTAGAAAACATAAGAAAAATTATTCTATAGGTGGTTATTGGGTTAACATTTGCTATGTTTTGCTTGTTGTGTTTTGCTTGTTGTGTTTTTGCTTTTAATGTGCTAAGGTTGTGTTATAGAAACCATTGTTAATATAGTTAAAGATCTAGAGAAATAAGGACTTAGCCCTAGTGTGGTAACAATGAGATGGTTGTTAATCGTCAGTCAGGAGTGCTAGGCAGAAGCTGCCTCACCAAAGTCGCAGAGTCAGTATGGGGTAAACTTCTTTTTTTTTTTATATATATATGACTGTCGTTGAGCTCGTTGCTGGGAGAGTTCATGACCATGATGATCTGTGAGCCCACACCAAAGTGCCAATGCCGGGTATCCGCACGCTCCCGGTCCCTCTCCACATTGGGGCAGATGTAGACGTCCACACCAGGGGTTCCGTAGACCTCGAACATCTCTGTGCCCTCAGGAACAGAGCCATAAATGTCCACCAGGGTCTCGACTCCAGCCACGCACACGGCACTGGTGGGGTGTTCCAGGGACACGCGCACAATCCTCTGCAAAGACATGCTGGCCTCCACCTGCGCTTGGGGGGGTGGGGGGGAAACTTCTTAGATAAATGCAACTGACAACTTTTGTAGAAAGATTAATTTTTGTATTAACAAGAATATAATTCTACTCTGTACTATTTCCCTATGACACTGTTACCTTTCAGTTAAGGTCACCATAAAAACAGAAAATAGGTTTACATTCACCTGACCTGCAAAAATGTTAATAGGCCCCAAGGCCAGAAGATAATGTACAAGACCCTCATAAACAAAGAAGTATGCAGAAAACACCCTGGTTTTGTGAAGGACAAGCTGATGTAACGTTAAACTATCTTCCCCTTAGAAATGTACTAACTTAGGGTATAAAAGCTATGGTAAAAAATAAAGCATTGCCAGACTCTGCCAGACTCTCTGCACCCCTGTCTGGTCATTCTCTCTCTCTCCCTCCCTCGCAGACTTGGTCCTATCAAGGCTGGTCTCATGTGTCTTCTATCTCTTGCTGACGCCGTTTGTCCTGAGGGTACCCCCTGGATCCTGTTGGGGCTGGACCCTGGCAGAATACCCGACTGCAACTCATGATGTACCAGCATCTCCAGTTCTTCATGAATTACTCCTCGCTGGGGAAGATTCTCACACAAATATTGGAGACCGCAGCCTGACCCAGTTTCAAGTGACTGAGATTCTCATGCACTGATAGTCTTGAAGGTATTTTTCAAATATTTCCATTCTTCAAATGCACTGTGTTTAACATTTTCTTGAAATTCACACTTTTCTCTGTTGAAGATACTGATTTCTCTGAGAAGGTCTGATTGTTTTCTTACCTCTTGAGTCTAAGACATTTTACCCCACTGTAGCTAGAATGAAGGGCTGACCTCGTTTTCCTCAGTGGTCCTCATGGTGTTCACTCACATGCTGTTTTCTCTTTTCCCTGTTTACTTATTTATTATTTATGCATGTTACTGGAGTGTAGTTGATTTCCAATGTTGTGGCAGGGTGTCTTCTGAACTCCTGGTGTGGGGCTGGTGGATCCACTCAGGGGTGTGCGGTGCTGAGTCACAACTAGGTCCCATGGACCTTCCATCATGGTTTGCAGTCTTGGTTCACCTCAAGGAAAGGGAGCTTCCTGCTCCACAGCCCCAGCCCATGGGGAGTCCAGCTCTCTCTCATCCAGGCTGCCGCTCTCTGCATCCCATCACCCCCTGAGCGCAGAGAGCTGGGAGCAGCCTGGCCAAGCGCCATCCCACCCCAGTGGGGGCGCTGGGTGGGCGTCCATGTACATCCATGCCCAGGGTTGCCATGACAAGTTTCTGCAAATGGAGTGGCTTACAATAACAGAAATGTATTCTCATTGTTCTGGAGGCTGGAAGTCTGACATCACAGTGTCCCCAGGGTGGTTCCTTCCATTGCTTCTGATGGAGAGTCCACTCCCTGCCTCGCTCCCAGCATCCTGCGGGCCCTCGTTCCTCCTGGGCTTGTAGATGCTCTCTCTTCAGTCCCTGCCACTGAACTCGCATCACCTTCTTCTCTGGGTCCGAGTCTCTCCTCTTCTGTCTCTTCTGAGGATACTCTTACTGGATTTTGGGACCCCCCGAATCCAGGATGATTTAAACCTCATGTTAACTACATCTGCAAAGACCCTTATTCCTAATAAAGTCATATTCTGGGGTTCTGGGTAGACATGAATTTTGGGGGGACATTATTCACCCAGTATACCACATGCACAATAATTCTGTCTGCTTGGGGCTGACATGCCCTCTTAGGGGCATCCAGATCACTTTGAGGATCCTTGCTTTAACAAGGCACACACCTTTTTGCAAATTCGAGATTTAGGTGGTGAAATACTTGTTATAGAAATGTTTGATCACTGGAAATCCATTCATGTCACCAAAGAAATTTTTTCATCACACTTACCAATGAAAGAAAAGACATTAAAATTGAAAACAGACTTTCATTGATGTTAAAATTTTTGCACAGTTGTAAAGTAATAAAATTTTTTTGTTGTATAAGGGCAAATAAGTTTTTCATCAATGGTGGTCATCAAGAAGTAGCTTTAATCATTTTGAAAGGTCTTGATCATCGATTGCCTGTAGACATTTCAAGTTTAAAGTCATATTTAAAAAAATTATATTAGAAAAAACTTAGAAATACATAAAATATTCAAAAATGATACTTGAAGCTTAAATTTAGTATTTAAAAGTGTTCCAGATACTATATGGATTTTATAATAATTTTGTGCTATAAAAAAAATCATGATTTTTTAAAATCAAGTTGTACATAGATGCTTCTAAATCCCCTCTAGTTTTTCTCAGAGTATAGGACAGTGTTTTTGCTATGTGAGTCAGAACTTGAAAAAGATGTAACACATCACCTTCAGAACTTTCTATGCATTAGGCAAATGCATGTATTTATTAATGTGCATCTATGTATATATACAGAGAAGGCAATGGCATCCCACTCCAGTACTCCTGCCTGGAAAACCCCATGGACGGAGGAGCCTGGTAGGCTGCAGTCCATGGGGTTGTTAAGAGTCGGGCATGACTGAGTGACTTCAATTTCACTTTTTATTTTCATGAATTGGAGAAGGAAATGGCAACCCACTCCAGTATTCTTGCCCAGGGAGAATCCCAGGGACAGAGGAGCCTAGTGGTCTGCCATTTATGGGGTCGCACAGAGTCAGACATGACTGAAGGGACTTAGCAGCAGCAGCATGTATATATACATGTTTATATACTTAGCACACACATATATACACACATTTATCACATATATTTATAAAATTATATTTATGTAAAACCATACATTAATGTTTTTTAAATTGTAAGCATTTATAAAAGTCTATATGTTTATGCAAATGGGTTGATAGTACACATATAATGCAAAAACTGGCCCTTTTTCTTTAAACAGAAAGTTTAGTTATCTTTTCTTATAAGTATGCTTAGAACTCTGTTATTTTGAAAAACGACTGCACAGTGTTCCATATGGTATGGCTGTCATCAATGCCCTATGTTTTGTCAGTCTCCTATTAATAACATTTAGGTTGTTTCCAAATTTATTTCACTTTTGCTATCACCAGTAATGCTTCAGTAATTATTTGTGTAGAAATCTCAGTAGACTAAATTCCTAGGAATGGAATTGTGGCATCAAAGTCTATGTGACTTAAAATTTTTATGGATACAGGAGTCCCGTTACAGTCCTGTGTACAGGTATACACAGTGGATGTGTTGCAAGACCTTCTGAAACCACAGGTAGTGTATCCCTGGATATACTATGTTTTTTCCTATGTATACACGCTGATAGTAAAGTTTAGTTTAAAAATTAGGCACAGCAAGGGATTAACATAAGTAATAATAAGTAGGGCTTCCCAAGTGGCGCTAGTGGTAAAGAACCCACCTGCCAATCAATGCAGGAGACGTAGAGACTCAGGTTTGATCCCTGTGTTGAGAAGATCCCCTGGAGAAGGGCATGGCAACCCACTCCAGTATTCTTGCTTGGGAAACCCCTTGGGCAGAGAAGCCTGGTGGGCTGGAGTCCACCGGGTCACAAAGAGTTGAACATGACTAAATTCAGTAAATATTGTTATTGATGAGGAATTCCAAGATGAGAAATTGTTCCTACCTTAATTTTCCAGTAGGTGGTGATATTATAACATTCAAAATAGTTACTAACCTAGTAACTAACTGCAGTTCTCCCTGTAGGAGTCAGTATTTCATATTTAAAAATATTCTCTGCCATTGTAGTAAAATTTTAATGTTATATACAAAGAGTGCATTTTTAAATTTATTATGTTGCATTTAATATATTCACTTTAGTTGTTTAGTCATGTCCAACTCTTTTGCTACCCCATGGACTGTAGCTCTGTCAGGCTTCTCTATCCATGGGATTTCCCAGGCAAGAATACTGGAGTGGGTTGCTGTTTCCTTTTCCAGGGGATCTTCCCAACCCAAGGATTGAACCCAAGTCTCCTGCATTGCAGGTAGTTTCTTTACCACTGAGCCACCTGGGAAGCCCAATATATTCATTTATGCTATCAATTGATTGTTAATTTGTTCTTTTAATGTCTATAAAATCAGACTCCAAATCTAATTACCTCAGACATGATTTCCAATCTGTTATATTTCTTTAATTCAGGTAATTTTATAAATAGTTTCAGTTTTAATTAATCAATTTGTTTAATTAGAAGACTAAGAGTGGATACAGATTAAACTTTGTTTATCCTACTAAAACTGTAAAAATCTGACCTAGAAGAAGAAAAAAGAGTCAATTAAAAATGAATAATGCAATAAATGAGATCAAAAACACTCTGGAGGGAACCAACAGTAGAATAACGGAGGCAGAAGATAGGATAAGTGAGGTAGAAGATAAAATGATGGAAATAAATGAAGCAGAGAGGAAAAAAGAATTAAAAGAAATGAGGACAACCTCAGGGACCTCTGGGACAAGGTGAAACGCCCCAACATTTGAATCATAGGAGTCCCAGAAGAAGACAAAAAGAAAGGCCATGAGAAGATATGCGAGGAGATAATAGCTGAAAACTTCCCTAAAATGGGGAAGGAAATAGCCACCCAAGTCCAAGAAACCCAGAGAGTCCCAAACAGGATAAACCCAAGGTGAAACACCCCAAGACACATATTAGTCAAATTAACAAAGATCAAACACAAAGAACAAATATTAAAAGCAGCAAGGGAGAAACAACAAATAACACACATGGGGATTCCCATAAGGATAACAGCTGATCTTTCAATAGAAACTCTTCAGGCCAGAAGGGAATGGAAGGACATACTTAAAGTAATGAAAGAGAATAACCTACAACCCAGATTACTGTACCCAGCAAGGATCTCATTCAGATATGAAGGAGAATTCAAAAGCTTCACCGACAAGCAAAAGTTGAGAGAATTCAGCCCCACCAAACCAGCTCTTCAACAAATGCCAAAGGATCTTCTCTAGACAGGCAACACAGAAAGTTTGTATGAACGTGAACCCAAAACATAAAACCAAATGACAACGGGACCATTCTTATCAATAATTACCTTAAATGTAAATGGGTTGAATGCCCCAACCAAAAGACAAAGACTGGCTGAATGGAAACAAAAGCAAGACCCCTATATATGCTGTCTACAAGAGACCCACTTCAAAGCAAGGGACACATACAGACTAAAAGTGAAGGGCTGGAAAAAAATATTCCACGCAAATGGAGACCAAAAGAAAGCAGAAATCGTAATACTTATATCAGATAAAATAGACTTCAAAATAAAGGCTATGAAAAGAGACAAAGAAGGACACTACATAATGATCAAAGGATCAATCCAAGAAGAAGATATAACAATTATATATGCACCCAACATAGGGGAACCGCAATATGTAAGGCACATGCTAACAAGAATGAAGGGGGAAATCAACAATAACACAATAATAGTGGGAGACTTTAATACCCCACTCACACCTATGGACAGATCAACTAAACAGAAAATTAACAAGGAAACACAAACTTTAAATGACACAATGGTCCAGCTAGACCTAATTGATATCTATAGGACATTTCACCCCAAAACAATCAATTTCACCTTTTTCTCAAGTGGACACAGAACCTTCTCCAGAACAGATCACATCCTAGGCCATAAGCCTAGCCTTGGTAAATTCAAAAAAATTGAAATCATTCCAGTCATCTTTTCTGACCACAATGCAGTAAGATTAGATCTCAATTACAGGAAAAAAAAAAAAAAAAAAAAAAAACTATTAAAAATTCCAACATATGGAGGCTAAATAACACACTCTGAATAACCAACAAATCATAGAAGAAATCAAAAAAGAAATCAAAATATGCTTAGAAATGAATGAAAATGAAAACACAACAACCCAAAACCTATGGGACACTGTAAAAGCAGTGCTAAGGGGAAGGTTCATAGCATTACAGGCTTACATCAAGAAACAGGAAAAAAAACCAATTAAATAACCTAACTCTACACCTAAACCAATTAGAGAAGGAAGAAATGAAGAACCCCAGGGTCAGTAGAAGGAAAGAATCTTAAAAATTAAGGCAGAAATAAATGCAAAAGAAACAAAAGAGACCATAGCAAAAATCAACAAAGCTAAAAGTTGGTTTTTTGAAAAGGTAAATAAAATTGACAAACCGTTAGCCAGACTCATCAAGAAACAAAGGGAGAAGAACCAAATCAACAAAATTAGCAATGAAAATGGAGAGATCACAACAGACAACTCTGAAATACAAAGGATCATAAGAGACTACTACCAGTAGCTCTATGCCAATAAAAGGGACACCTTGGAAGAAATGGTGTCAAATGGAACAAATTCTTAGAAAAGTATAACTTTCCAAAACTGAACCAGGAAGAAGTAGATCTTAACAGGCCCATCACAAGCATGGAAATTGAAACTGTAATCAGAAATCTTCCAGCAAACAAAAGCCCAGGACCAGATGGCTTCACAGCTGAATTCTAGCAAAAATTTAGAGAAGAGCTAACAGCTATCTTACTCAAACTCTTCCAGAAAATTGCAGAAGAAGGCAAACTTCCAAACTCATTCTATGAGGCCACCATCACCCTAATACGAAAACCAGACAAGGATGCCACAAAAAAAGAAAACTACAGGCCAATATCACTGATGAACATAGATGCAAAAATCCTTAACGAAATTCTAGCAAACAGAATCCAACAACATATTAAAAAAATCATACACCATGACCAAGTGGGCTTTATCCCAGGAATGCAAGGATTCTTTAATATCTGCAAATCAATCAGTGTAATACACCACATTAACAAACTGAAAGATAAAAACCATATGATTACCTCAATAGATGCAGAAAAAGCCTTTGACAAAATTCAACATTGATTTATGACAAAAACTCTCCAGAAAGCAGGCATAGAAAGAGCATACCTCAACATAATAAAAGCTATATATGACAAACCCACAGCAAACATTATCCTCGATGGTGAAAAATTGAAAGCATTTCCCTTAAAATCAGGAACAAGACAAGGGTGTCCACTCTCACCACTACTATTCAACATAGTTTTGGAAGTGTTGGCCACAGCAATCAGAGCAGAAAAAGAAATAAAAGGAATCCAGATAGGAAAAGAAGAAGTAAAACTCTCACTGTTTGCAGACGACATGATCCTCTACATAGAAAACTCTAAAGACTCTACCAGAAAATTACTACAACTAATCAATGAATACAGTAATGTTGCAGGATATAAAATTAACACACAGAAATCCCTTGCATTCCTATACGCTAACAATGAGAAAACAGAAAGAGAAATTAAGGAAACAATACCATTCACCATTGCAGCAAAAAGAATAAAATACTTAGGAGTATATCTATCTACGTAAAGAAATGAAAGACCTATATATAAAACACTGATGAAAGAAATCAAAGAGGACACAAATAGATGGAGAAATATACCGTGATCATGGATTGGAAGAATCAATATTGTCAAAATGGCTATACTACCCAAAGCAATCTATAGATTCAATGCAATCCCTATCAAGCTACCAACGGTATTTTTCACAGAACTAGACCAAAGAATTTCTCAATTTGTATGGGAATACAAAAAACCTCAAATAGCCAAAGCAATCTTGAGAAAGAAGAATGGAACTGGAGGAATCAACCTGCCTGACTTCAGACTCTACTACAAAGCCATAGTCATCAAGACAGTATGGTACTGGCACAAAGACAGAAGTATAGATCAATGGAACAGAATAGAAAGCCCAGAGATAAATCCACGAACCTATGGACACCTTATCTTCAACAAAGGAGGCAAGGATATACAATGGAAAAAAGACAACCTCTTTAACAAGTGGTGCTGGGAAAACTGGTCAACCACTTGTAAAAGAATGAAACTAGAACACCTTCTAGCACCATACACAAAAATAAACTCAAAATGGATTAAAGATCTAAATGTAAGACCAGAGACTATAAAACTCCTAGAGGAGAACATAGGCAAAACACTCTCCGACATAAATCACAGCAAGATCCTCTATGACCCACCTCCCAGAATATTGGAAATAAAAGCAAAACTAAACAAATGGGACCTAATGAAACTTAGAAGCTTTTGCACAACAAAGGAAACTATAAGCAAGGTGAAAAGACAGCCGTCAGAATGGGAGAAAATAATAGCAAACCAAGCAAAAAAGAATTAATCTCAAAAATATACAAGCAATTCCTGCAGTTCAATTCCAGAAAAATAAATGACCCAATCAAAAAATGGGCCAAAGAACTAAACAGACATTTCTCCAAAGAAGACATACAGATGGCTAACAAACACATGAAAAGATGCTCAACATCACTCATTATTAGAGAAATGCAAATCAAAACCACAATGAGGTACCATTACACGCCAGTCAGGATGGTTGCTATCCAAAAGTCTACAAGCAAGAAATGCTGGAGAGGGTGTGGAGAAAAGGGAACCCTCTTACACTGTTGGTGGGAATGCAAACTAGTACAGCCGCTATGGAGAACAGTGTGGAGATTTCTTAAAAAACTGGAAATAGAACTGCCATATGACCCAGCAATCCCACTCCTGGGCATACACACCGAGGAAACTAGATCTGAAAGAGACACGTGCACCCCAATGTTCATTGCAGCACTGTTTATAATAGCCAGGACATGGAAGCAACCTAGATGCCCATCAGCAGATGAATGGATAAGGAAGCTGTGGTACATATACACTATGGAATATTACTCAGCCATTAAAAACAATACATTTGAATCAGTTCTAATGAGATGGATGAAACTGGAGCCCATTATACAGAGTGAAGTAAGCCAGAAAGATAAACACCAATACAGTATACTAACACATATATATGGAATTTAAAAAGATGATAATGATAACCCTATATGCAAAACAGAAAAGAGACACAAATGTACAGAACAGACTTTTAGACTCTGTGGGAGAAGGTGAGGATGGGTTGTTCTGAGAGAACAGCATTGAAACAAGTATACTATCAAGGGTGAAACAGATCACCAGCCCAGGTTGGATCCATGAGACAAGTGCTCAGGGCTGGTGCACTGGGAAGACCCAGAGGGATGGGATGGGGAGGGAGGCGGGAGGGGGGATCGGGATGGGAAACACATGTAAATCCATGGCTGATTCATGTCAATGTATGGCAAAAACCACTACAATATTGTAATTAGCCTCCAACTAATAAAAATAAATTGAAAAAAAAGTGATTACAGGTTTTTCTATTAAATTGTAGTTTTGATTAAAAAAAAAACTGTAAAAATCTGTATAAGAAGTTATTTGAAGGAGAGCCTCAAATAAAGTCCTTGGATATCTTTTTAGAAAGTCATCTTTTACTAACTGTATAATATACAGAAAACCAAGGACATTGAAGGTTCACCAAAGTTGCAAGATTTTAATTTTAAGTTGTGTAATTTTCAAAAAATAGATTTCATATATGTAGTAACAACAGAGTTAGAAAATAAAATGTGTAATAACATAGCAAGAAAAGCTTTGCATTAATGGATAGTCATTTATCTTTTAACATATGACATCTATTAAAGAACTATAATAAAAGCTTATTAGGAAAAATAAAGGAAGACACTCATAGTTTCAGAGATTAAAAATAGTAAACATGAAAATAGCATTTAAGGTAAACATAGACTAAATGTAAATATTTATTAAGAGCCTGTATGGAACATTTTATACAACTTGACAAGTTAGTAGTAAAAATCTTTCAGAAAAATCATCAAGCAAGTGCATAAAATAATTTAAAAAAAATCATAATTATAAGACTTCATAAAATAGATGGGGAAACAATGGAAACAGTGACAGACTTTATTTTCCTGGGCTCCAAAATCACTGTAAATGGTGACTGCAGCCATGAAATTAAAGGACACTTGCTCCTTGGAAGAAAAGCTATGACCAACATGGTGGTGGTGGTTTAGTCGCTAAGTTGTGTCTGACTCTTGTGACCCCATGGACTGTAGCCTGCCAGGCCCCTCTGTCCATGGGATTCTCCAAGCAAGAATACTGGAGTGGGTTGCCATTTCTTTCTCCATTGACCAACCTAGACAGCATATTAAAAAGCAGAGATGTTACTTTGCCGACAGAGGTCCATCTGGTCAAAGCTATGGTTTTTCCAGTAGTCATGTATGAATGTGAGAGTTGGGCCATAAAGAAAGCTAAGCATCAAAGGATTGATGCTTTTGAATTGTGGTGTTGGAGAAGACTCTTGAGAGTCCATTGGACTGCAAGGAGATCAAACCAGTCAATCCTAAAGGAAATCAGTCCTGAATATTCATTGGAAGGACCAATGCTGAGGCTAAAACTTCAATACTTTGGCCACCTGATGCGAAGAACTGACTCATTTGAAAAGACCCTGATGCTGGGAAAGATTGAAGGCAGGAGGAGAAGGGGATGACAGAGGACAAGATGGATGAGATGGTTGATGGACATGAGTTTGAGCAAACTTTGGGAGTTGGTGAAGGACAGGGAAGCCTGGTGTGCTGCAATCCATAGGGTTGCACAGAGTCGGATACGACTGAAGTGACTTAGTAGGCACGAATGCACAGCTCCTTTTATCATATAAAAATATCTATCTCAATACAAGACACTTCTACAAAAATTGACCCTGATGAATGCCACTGATGAATAACCAACACTAATTCTTAATATGTAAGTTAGAAGACCTAGAGTCATTTTGTGCTACTTGGGAAAGAAATCTTTGAAACTTTGCTTTGTCTTTAAAAAAGAGAGAGACTTGGGTTAAGAATAAGGAATCAGAGAATAAATTATTGCATGATGTTTCTTTAGCAAGACATAATCTTACTGTAAAGTTTTTAAGTAGGTCGGACAATGCTCTTAGTTGATTTAGGTGATTATTATCTGAAATAAAGGCTAGAGAAGCTGTAAATTTAGGTTTTCTTTTTTTAAAGAATGAATAAATCCTAGCTATCAAAACCCTTCCTAGTTGAACAAAGGAACCTAATAGACTTGGATAAGTGTATTTAAATCCTCATAATCTGGAACTAAATAGATAAAGATAATAAAGGATAGTTACATACTATTACAGATTTGGGCAAAATTGAAAGGAGAAAGGAGCCTAAGAAAACCAAAGCCATTTTGTTAAATGCAGAGAGGTGCGTGCAGGCATGAAAGTGATCCTTTGTCCTGAGCACAAAGTTGGGCCACTTCTCCTAACCTGCTTTGAGGGTCACGTGGGTGCGAGTGAGTTCAGCCTTTTAAGCCAGCCTTAGAAAACCTCCTGTGTGATCCTCACCTGCTTTCTCCACCCACTGGCCAAGTTCAGAGGAAGTAATTGGCCAAGGGCGCCGTGACCTAAGGGATGGTGGAGCCACAGTTGAAAGGACGCTGGTCGTTTAGCTGATCCTTACCTGGAATATTTGTGTTCAACTTTGCACAAATGAAAAATGAACTTTCCTTGTGAAATTTTGGAATTCATTTTATAGCAATGAGTTCTACTTAGTCTAACTAATACATGTAACTGAATTTTTATTTCTGTCAGATTACATTTTTTAGTTGAAATTAATGTATGATTGATATTTTACTTCTTACTTTCTTCACTTAAGAAATTTCCATGAACTTACTTTCATACGTAAAGAATGTTGACATACTAGTGGAGGTGACGGAATTCCAGCTGAACCATTTAAAATACTAAAAGATGATGCTGTTAAGGTGCTGCACTCAATATACCAGCAAATTTGGATAACTCAACAGTGGCCACAGGACTGGTAAAGGTCAGTTTTCATTCTAATCCCAAAGAAAGTGAAAATGAAAGTGAAGTCGCTCAGTCGTGTCTGACTCTTTGTGACCCCGTGGATTGTAGCCTACACCAGGCTCCTCAGTCCATGGGATTCTCCAGGCAAGAATACTGGAGTGGGTTACCATTTCCTTTGCCATGGGATCTCCCCTACCCAGGGATCGAACCTGGTTCTCCCGAATTGGAGGCAGACGCTTTAACCAGGGAAGCCCCAAAGAAGGGCAATGCCAAAGAATGTTCAAACTACCATACAGTTGCACTCATTTCACATGCAGGCAAGGTTATGCTCAAAATCCTTCAAGCCAGGCTTCAGCAGTATGTGAAACAAGAACTTAAAGCTGGGTTTCGAAGAGGCTGTGGAACCACATGTCTAATTGCCAACATTTGTTGGATCACGGAGAAAGCAAGGGAGTTCCAGAAAAATATCTACTTCTGCTTCTTTGACTATGTTAAAGCCTTTGACTGTGTGAATCACAACAAAATGTGGAGAATTCTTAAAAGACTTAGGGGTACCAGACCACCTGTATGTGAGTCAACAAGCAGTAGAACTGGGTGTGGAACAACGGACTGGTTCACAATTGGGAAAGGAATACAACAAAGCTGTGTATTGTCAATTGCTTATTTAACTTCTATGCAAAGGACATCATGTGAAGTGCCAGGCTGGATGAATTACAAGATGAATCAAGATTGCCTGGAGAAATATGAATAACCTCACATATGCAGATGATACCACTCTACTGGCAGAAAGTAAAGAGGAACTAAAGAGCCTTTTGATGAAGGTGAAAGAGGAGAGTGAAAAAGCTGGCTTGAAACTCAACATTAAAAAATCTAACATCATGGCATCTGGTCTCATCACTATAGAAGGGAAAGAAGTGAAGCAGTGACAGATTATATTTTCTTGAGCTCCAAAATCACTGTGGATGGTGAACGCGGCCATGAACTTAAAAGACGCTTGGTCCTTTGAAAAAATCTATGACAAACCTGGACAGTGTATTAAAAGGCAGAGACATCATTTTGCCAACAAAGATCTATATAGTCAAAGCTATGGTTTTTCCAGTAGTTGTGTACACATGTGAGAGTTGGATCATAAAAAAAGTTGAGTGCTAAAGAATTGATACTTTTGAATTGTGGTGCTGGAGAAGACTCCTGAGAGTCCTTTGGATGGCAAGGAGATCAAACCAGTCAATAAATCTCAAAGGAAATCAACCCTGAATATATATTGGAAGGTCTATTGCTGAATCTGGAGCTCCAACACTTTGGCCACCTGATGTGAAGAGCTGACTCTTTGGAAAAGACCCTGAGGCTGGGAAAGATTGAAGGCAAAAGGAGAAGGCGGTGGCAGAGGATAAGGTGGCTATATTGCATCACCGACTCAGTAGACATGAATTTGAATGAACTCTGGGAGATAGTGGAGAACAGATGAGCCTAGCATGCTGTAATCTGTGGGGCTGCAAAGAGTTGGATATGACTTAGTGGCTGAACAACAGCAATAACAACACTTTCATATGTAAAGAATGTTGACATGCTAACCGTCTTTAACACCATATTCCTATTTCATATTGGTAATATTCTCTTGTATTACTTTTCAAACTCAACTGTTTGTCATTAAATTTCCAATTTTCCACCATAAGTTATGCTTCTCAGTACTTCTATACCAATTATTTTGGGGCTTTATTCAAAATGAGTGATGTGGTCAAATAAATGAATCGTTGAAAAAAGACAAACGTGGTCGGTGGCTATCACACACTCTGTGAATTCCTAAAAATTACTGTGTTGTGCAAAACTGTGTGATAAAAAAACACAACCCACTATAGAAAAAAAATAATAAGTTGAACTTGACTAAAATGAAAACTTTTACTCTGTGAAAGATGTTGTTTAAAGAATGAAAATATAAGTCAGATCTTGGAAAAATATATAGAGTTCTTAAAACTCAGAAATAAGAAGCAACCCAGTTTTAAAAATGGGCAAAAGGTGTGAACAGACCTACCTCACCAAAGAAAATACACATATGGCAAATGAGTGTATGAGAAGATGCTCACCATCATATATTATTAGAGAATTGGAATTAAAACAAGCTACTGCTACATATCAATTAGATGCCTAAAATCCAAAACACTGATAGTACCCAATGTGGGTGAGGGTGTGGAGCAACACGAACTCTCCTTTACTTTTTATGGGAAAGCAAAGTGTTATAGCCACTTTGGAAGACAGTCTGGCCATTTCTTACAAAACTAAATGTGCTATTACCATGTGATCCAGCAGTCGTGTGCCTTGAGTTAAAAAACTTAATTGCACTCAAATGAGTTGAAAACTTATGTCCGTGCACAAAAAAAACCTGCACACACTCAACAGGGAGGGGATTTACATGCACATATAGGTGGTTCAGGCTTTCCTGGTAGCTCAGCTGATACAGAATCTGCCTGCAATGCAGAAGACCCTGGTTCAATTCCTGGGTCAGGAAGATCTCTTGGAGGAAGGCATGGCAACCCATTCCAGTATTCCTGCCTGGAGAATCCTCACAGACAGAGGAGCCTGGCGAGCTACAGTCCATGGAGTGGTAAAGAATCAGACACAACTGAGCAACTAAGCACAGTACCGCACAGGTGATTCACGCTGCTGTAAGCGGAAATGAACGCAACATTGTAAAGTCATTATACTCCAACTGAAAACATTTAAATTAAAATGTAAAAACCTGCACACAAATGTTTATAGCAGGTTTTCTCATAACTACCCTAACTTCAAAGCCATCAAGATGTCCTTCAGTAAGTGATTGGAATCAAACTGTGGTACATTCATGCCATGGAATATCATTCAGCACTAAAAATGAAATGAGCTCTCAAGCCACAGAAATACATGGCAGAATCCTACATGCTAAGTGAAAGGATACAGTCTGAAAAAGCCACACACTGTGTGAATCCAACTGTGTAGCTTTCTGTAAATGGCAGAGCTCTGGAGACAGTAAAGGGATTAGTGGTTGCTAAGGGCTCAGGGGGAGGCCAGGATGAATCAGTGGAGAACAGGGGATTTTTGGAGCAATGAAACTATTCTGAATGACACTGTGATAGTGAATACATGTCATTATATATTTGTCAGAATCCAGAGAATGTACAACACACAGAGTGAACTGTGGACCTCGGTTAATAATAACAATAATGTACCAGTGCTGGCTCATCAGATGTAATGAGGTACCACACTTAATGCAAGGTGCTAATAATAGGGCAGCTATGTGTTTGGGAACTCTGTGCTTTTTGCTCAGTTTTTCTGTAAATGTAAAATTGCTCTAAAAAATAAAGTTGATTCAATTAAAAAAATGAGCAAACAAAACAACAAGTAAATGCAACAGGGCAAAAATGGGATTAGGGGCATGAAACTCAAATATTTTATGAATGACATACATGAATTTGACAGCTAATAATTTTGAAATAATATTAAAAGCAAATTCCAGGCATTGTTTTACCTCTCCTGTATGTCTGACCCCATGGACAATAGCCTGCCAGGCTTCTCTGTCCATATTATTTTCCAGGCAACAATAGTGGAGTGAGTTGCCATTTCCTTCTCTAGGGGATCTTCCCTACCCAGGGATCGAACCCATGTCTCTTGCATCTCCTGCATTGGCAGGCAGATTCTTTACCACTGAGCCACCTGGGAATCCCAATATGAGTACTCTATTAATATTTATTGTGTTTTAATATTTTATATTTATTATATTTTTAAAAATCTGGGTAATAGTGTTATAGATCATGGAAATACTGTTTTTATAGCTTACTATATGAAGAAACAATGCTGTTATTTATAAAAGAATAAAACACGAGCTACTAGTGATTAACCAAAGAAAAAGAAATAATATTTTAAAAATCTTTTTGTTAAGAGCAAAATATTCAAAATACTAAAATTGTCAATGTTGGTGTTACAAACAGCTGGACTTATTTATTGCTGCTCATCTCCATGACTAATGTATAGTCATAATTAGAGATGGGGATGGGTGTGGCTTGTACACCTGCTGCATAGAGGTAGTTGGTAGATAACTGATGAGAGGGTGTGTTTCGTGTTTTCCTGCCAAATTTAGCGGGCTTCCCTGGTGGCTCTGTGGTAAAGAATCCATCTGCCAATGCAGGAGATGCAGGTTCAATTCCTGGGTCGGGAAGACACCCTGGAGAAGGAAATGTCAACCCACTCCAGTGTTCTTGCCTGGGAAATCCTGTGGAGAGAGGAGCCTGGTGGATTACAGTTTGTGGGGTTGCAAAGAGTCAAGCACGACTCACTGACTAAAGAAAAAATGACCACTCAGTTTATCTGCTGCAGTATTTCTAGTGCTTCCTTCAGACAAAATCACACATAAAGAAATGGGAAATCTCAATTATGCTCAAATTGTTTACAAGTTAAATAACTAATTGTGCTAGAAAAAATGTGATTTTCAAAGCCAGCATTTAACCAAAGGAGCTGTAGTATTAGAAGGCTTATAGAAAACAGCATTCTTTTGTTCTACCCTGTCCATTCTCTTGTCTGGCCTCCAGATCCGTGACTTTCCACGTTTTGTCTCTTTCTTTAGGTACTTCAGTTCAGTTCAGTTCAGTCACTCAGTCATGTCCGACTCTTTGCGACCCCATGAATCGCAGCAACCAGGCCTCCCTGCCCATCACCAACTCCTGGAGTTTACTCAAACTCATGTCCATCGAGTCGGTGATGTCATCCATCCATCTCATCCTCTGTTGTCCCCTTCTCCTCCTGCCCCCAATCCCTCCCAGCATCAGGGTCTTTTCCAATGAGTCAACTCTTCGAATGAGGTGGCCAAAGTATTGGAGTTTCAGCTTCAGCATCAGTCCCTCCAATGAACACCCAGGACTGATCTCCTTTAGGATGGACTGGTTGGATCTCCTTGCAGTCCAAGGGACTCTCAAGAGTCTTTGCCAACACCACAGTTCAAAAACATCAATTTTTTGGCGCTCGGCTTTCTTCACAGTCCAACTCTCACATCCATACGTGACCACTGGAAAAAGCATAGCCTTGACTAGATGGACATTTGTTGGCAAAGTAATGTCCCTGCTTTTTAATATGCTATGTAGGTTGGTCATAACTTTCCTTCCAAGAGTAAGCGTCTTTTAATTTCATGGCTGCAATCATCATCTGCAGTGATTTTGGAGCCTCCAAAAATAAAGTCTGACACTGCTTCCACTGTTTCCCAGTCTATTTCCCATGAAGTGATGAGACAAGATGCCATGATCTTAGTTTTCTGAATGTTGAGCTTTAAGCCAACTTTTTCACTCTCCTCTTTCACTTTCATCAAAAGGCTTTTTAGTTCCTCTTCACTTTCTGCCATAAGGGTGGTGTCATCTGCATATCTGAGGTTATTGATATTTCTCCTGGCAATCTTGATTCCAGCTTGTGCTTCTTCCAGCCCAGCGTTTCTCATGATGTACTCTGCATAGAAGTTAAATAAGCAGGGTGACAATATACAGCCATGACATACTCCTTTTCCTATTTGGAACCAGTCTGTTGGTCCATGTCCAGTTCTAACTGTTGCTTCCTGTCCTGCATATAGGTTTCTCAAGAGGTGGGTCAGGTGGTCTGGTATTCCCATCTCTTTCAGAATTTTCCACACTTTTATTGTGATCCACACAGTCAAAGGCTTTGGCATAGTCAATAAAGCAGAAGTAGATGTTTTTCTGGAACTCTCTTGCTTTTTTGATGATCCAGTGGATGTTAGCAATTTGTTCTCTGGTTCCTCTGCCTTTTCTAAAACCAGCTTGAACATCTGGAAGTTCATGGTTCACATATTGCTGAAGCCTGGCTTGGAGAATTTTGAGCATTACTTTATTAGCATGTGAGATGAGTGCAATTGTGTGGTAGTTTGAGCATTCTTTGGCATTGCCTCTTTGGGATTGGAATGAAAACTGACCTTTTCCAGTCCTGTGGCCACTGCTGAGTTTTCCAAATTTGCTGGCATATTGAGTGTAGCACTTTCACAGCATCATCTTTTAGGGTTTGAAATAGCTCACCTGGAATTCCATCACCTCCGTTAGCTTCGTTCGTAGTGATGCTTTCTAAGGCCCACCTGACTTCACATTCCAGGATGTCTGGCTCTAGGTCGGTGATCACACCATTGTGATTATCTGGGTCATGAAGATCTTTTTTGTATAGTTCTTCTGTGTGTTCTTGCCACCTCTTGTTAATATCTTCTGCTTTTGTTAGGTCTATACTATTTCTATCCTTTATCGAGCCCATCTTTGCATGAAATGTTCCCTTGGTATCTCTAATTTTCTTGAAGAGATTTCTAGCCTTTCCCATTCTGTTGTTTTCTTCTATTTCTTTGCATCAATCGCTGAGGAAGGCTTTCTTATCTCTCCTCACTATTCTTTGGAACTCTGCATTCAAATGGGAATATCTTTCCTTTTCTCCTTTGGTTTTCGCTTCTCTTCTTTTCACAGCTATTTGTAAGGCCTCCTCAGACAACCATTTTGCCTTTTTGCATTTATTTTCCATGGTGGATGGCCTTAATCCCTGTCTCGTATACAATTAGGTCCCCCCCCCCCCGCCTTTTTTTAAAGTGCTTAAATTGCTATTTCTTCAGTAGTAAATTTTAAGATTTTTTGATGTAGGCTTCTCTGGTGGCTCAGTGGTAAAGAATCTGCCTGCGATGCAGGAGATGCGGGTTTGATCCTTGGATCAGGAAGATCCCCTGGAGGAGGAAATGGCAACCCACTCCAGTATTCTTGCCTGGGAAATCCCATGGACAGAGGGGCCTGGTGGGCTTCAGTCCATGGGGTTGCAAAGGGTTGGACACGACTTAGCGACTAAACAACAATAACAACACAACAATTTTTAAAGTTTTAAGGAATTTGTTACAATATTGCTTCTTTTTTATGTTCCGATTTTTTTTGGCTGTGATGTATGCGGGATCTTAGCTCTGTGACAAAGGATCACACCCAAACCCCCTGCATTGGAAGGTGAAGTCTTAAACACTGAACTTCCAGGGAAGTCCCTAGTAGTAAATGTTATTACTGCACATCCTTAGTCTTTTTCCATCTCTCACAACCGCCTCCACATTCACCAGTGGTCATGTGGGTAGACTCTGTGTTATCGTAACTTTGTAAATATTGTTTGACATTAAGTCAAGTGGTTTACTGTGAATATCTTTCCTTTCCTGTAGAGTTTTTGTCTTTAACTTTGACTCTTGTTATTTGTATTTATTGTGCTTGGTTTTACAGCTGTGTCTGTGGTAACTGAAATCTATTTGATTTGTGTTTCTTTCCTGCCTCCAAGAAAATATGAGCACTGACATTATTTGTATCAGTTCTTTATATATTCAGAATGTTAAACTTTTATTAGTTATGTTGTCAGTTTGGGAATTTCATTGCTTTCTTTTTAAAACATTTATCTGTGTCATTTTACATGTGTATCTTTCTGTTTTTTCTGACATAGTTTTAATGTTTGTTTTACACTTTAACTCATTTAGAATTTATTATGGTATATGATGTGACATTTGGATCTAATTTATTCTTTCTTTGTACCAACATCCAGTACTCCAGACATTTCACTGCCAGTAATTTTCCCCTCATTGGCCTTGTTTTATTCGTTCATTTCTAGAATTATGTCCAGTTAATTGGTCATGTCATTTGTCCTAGCAAAGCCTGCACTATTCTCGTAGAATTGGTGGTTTGTCAATAATATCTATCCTGGGATTCTCTTTCTATTCAGTTGAACTTTATTTCCTGGAGTACTGTTTTCATGCTGGTGACTCTGTTTCCCCCAGTATCTCCATTATTTCCAGTTGGATCGCCCCCGTTTTCCTGTCTCTCTCTGCCACCATCTGCTTGAGTTATCAGCTGGCAGTCGAGTTGGTTGTGCTTACAGTTCTCCCCCCTCATCCGGAGTTTCATTTTCCATAGTTTCAGTTGCACATGGCCAACCATGATCCAGAAATACTAAATGGAAAATTCCAGATATAAACAATTCATAAGCTTGAAATTGCATGCCGCCCTGAGTAGCCTGATGAAATTTCGTGCCACCACAGTCCTGCGTCATGCCTTTGTTGGGTGTCTCCTGCCCGCTGTCGGGGTTATCAGATCATGGTTGAAGTACCTCAGGGCTTGTGTTCTAGTGACCCTGATTCTACTTAATAACTGCCACACGGTGCAAGAGCAGTAAGGCTGGTGGTTCAGATATGACAAAGAGATGCTGTAAAGGTCTTCCTTTGAGTGAAAAGGTGAAAGTTCTCAACTTATAAGGAAAGAAAATAAATCGTATGCTGAGATGGCTAAGATCTACGATAAGAATAGATCTTCTATCCATGAAATCGTGAAGAAGGAGAAAGGAATTTGTGCTAGTTTTGCTGTCATGCCTCCTGCTGCAGAAGTTACGGCCACAGTGTGGAGGAATGCTTGGTTAAGATGGAAGAAGCATTCAATTAGTATGATAAGATTATTTCTTTTTTACTATGAGGTAACTTTAATGGCAGTAAACATTTAAGAAGCAAATAATATGCATACAAGGCATAGAATAAATGTAAAAAAAATGGAAGTAGTGAAATGTAGGGTTAAACTTTTTCATATGTGTGTGTGTGTGTTAAGTTGCTTCAGTTGTGTCTGACTCTTTGTGACCCTATGGACTGTTGCCTTGCAGACTCCTCTGTTCACGGGATCCTTCAGGCAAGAATACTGGAGTGGATTGCTGTGCCCTTCTCCAGGCGATCTTCCTGACCCAGGGATCGAACCCACGTTTCTTATGTCTCCTGCATTGGCAGGCAGGTTCTTTACCACTGGCACCACCTCGGAAGCCCATTAGAAAGCTGTAGTTTCTTTCATTATGTTCACACACACACTTACACACACACACACATCTTTCTTATTTTCTCATCAGGGATCTTTGCCGACACATCAGATTTTGTGACTCCCAGTGTGCCAGATCAGGTGTGACACTATTGCCCACTTCTGCCTAGGAGAGGGTCTCAGAGGGTCTTGCACAGCATGTGTCAGCTTTACAGCTCTCTTGTCTTTCTCTGTTTTGCAGAATTGTACTTTTAGGGATGTTTTTCTTCTCATAGCAAGACACACAGGAAGTTCAAAAATACATCTATAAATGTACTTCTCAGAAAGTGTTTTGGCATGCAGGATCACTGATTGGAAGCAAGCTCTCTCCTGACTGCAAGAATATCCTGATTAGATGGCGTTATTTCCTTTGTGGCTTAAATAACCATATATTAATCTAAATTTGAAACCCTGGGTTTCAAGCTCTTTTTAAGTTGTTAGATATTGCCAACCACTAGCTCAGTAACAGGGTTAAAATGAAATTCGTTGTTTGGTTTTTGAGGTTGCAGCATAAATGAAACTTCAGAAACAAAAGATAAATTTGGCTTTTGTTGCACTGACTGATGGAAACTGCTCAGTCCAGTGATAGCAGCAAAAGTACACAGTTAAGATGATAAACCAAGGTTATGATTGAACAAGTAACTTCACAACAGAGGAAAACTTTACAGGGTCACTGCATAGCCCCATAAGCATTCAGGGTAGAGTTATATTTCTAGGGAGTTTCTAGTCGCTGTTATTTAAAGATGATGATCTGTTTGCTTAAAAAAAATCTATTTAATTATTCAGCAAGGTTTTTGACATTCTGAAAGAACTTACCACAATGTCACAAAGAAATAGATTCTTCCAAGACCATATTTGGAGGATGACTTTACAAAATGATCCCACTTTCCTAAAATGCCCCTTCCTCTCCATCCTCCAACAATGGACCAGTCCATTCATGCTTTCTCTTGCTAAGCTCTCATGGGCACCAGTGGAAAGCTTGCACAAAAGAAGCAAAAGGTCTGAACTTTGTTGAAATGGAGTCACTTTGTACATATGTAAAAACTACATCCATTTATTTTGTCAAGCCAAAATGACTGTTTAGGAGCCAGAAGAGGTAGGAGTAGTGGAAAGCAGCATTTTGGTGCTTACGCATGAATCAGCATACGTCTGCACCATGTTGTTATTCAGTCACTCAGTTGTGTCCGACTCTTTACGACCCGATGGATGGTAGCACTTCAGGCTTCCCTGTCCTTTATCTCCTGGAGCTTGCTCAAACTCATGTCCATTGTGTCAATGATGCCATCTATCACCTCATCCTCTGCTGCCTCCTTCTCCTCCTGCTCTCGATCTTTCCCAGCATCAGGGTCTTTCCCCACCATCAGCTCTTTGCATCAGTTGGCCAAAGTATTAGAGCTTCAGCTTCAGCACCAGTCCTTCCAATGAATATTCAGGGTTGATTTCCTTTAGGATTGACTGGTTTGATCTCCTTGCTGTCAAGGGACTCTCAAGAGTCTTCTCCAACACCACAGTTCAAAAGCATCAATTCTTTGGCACTCAGCCTTCTTTATGGTCCAACTCTCACATCTGTACATGACTACTGGAAAAACCACAGCTTTAACTAGATGGACCTTTGTTGGCAAATTGATGTCCTGCTTTTTAATACGCTGTCTAGGTTTTTCACAGCTTTTCTTCAGAAACATTAAAATGTTTATTCAGGTGCTCTCAGAATGAAGGAATATGATAATTCAGCTGACTGGGATGGTTTAGCAGCAGTCAGGCATACAATTTCATTACATTTTGGTAATAGATATCTGGTTTATAAAATAGTACAGTAGTTTTTAATGTATCTGGAGGTATAGTAACCATCATTTGAAATAAATATCTGTGATTGTTAAATGTATTGTAGGTACACAGTATTTGTGAATGACATGGAGGTATTTAACAGAGCCCTACGAACCTGACATTCTTAATGATTTGGAACATAGGCTGCAGTGCAAAAGTAAGGAAACATGCCTCTGAGTGGCAAAATCCCTGGTGCTTTGTCATAAAATACGTGCCTTTTGCAGTAAAATTGTATGCAAAGTACGGGAGAAGATGTAGAATATCATGGTCCGAAGTCTCGATAATAAATGACAGCGGCTCAGCCAAGAAAGTCAAGTATATTATTACTTAGCAGTGTGCTCGAGATTTCATTAGTGGCATGAAGACTTACTTGACTTATGGAAGAGCCTTGAGGTTCTGAGCAAGCATCTTTCATCTAATTGCATCTTTATAATTTTTGAATTATAGATTAGGGCTCATATTCTCTTAGTCACTTTGGGACACTAGGGATCCCCATTTTAGTTTAATCGAACCACATAATTTAAATAATTAATAAGTTGAGCAAACTGAATAGGCACTCTGGTTCAGACCTTTGCTGCTTCCAATCAGGGAACCTAAAACAACAGGGACAGAATTCCAAGGAAGGTGTTGAGATGAGGCACCAATAATAAGCATGATGTAAAGAGAGATAACTCCCACACATTACATTAGTTATACAGAATGTCATCTCATTAAGAGACAAAATTCCCTTCACAGCATCTGAAGCAGAGATTGTGCTTCCCTATCCAGGAATGATTATTAATATTGTTCAAAAGATTTTATTTTCATTTCTGGATTTGGAGGTGGAATGGACTATGGATTCCTATCCATTAAATGCTTCAGTTTTCAGATGAGGGAGTTGAGGCCCAGAGGGTTTCTGTGGCTCATTACACGTTACATGTCTGGTTGGTGCTGAGTCCAGGTTGGATGCTGGGTGGCCTAAATCTGTTCCGTAGGAGTCTGCTGCCCTGGGACTTGTAACTTTTTTAGTATCATGGTTTTCAAGCTTTCTGAAGTCATTAGATCTGTTTTATGGATGTTGTTGCTGTTTAGACACTAAGATGTGTTCAACTCTTTGTGACCCCCATGGGCCCCCTGTAGCCTGCCAGGCTCCTCTGTCCATGGGATTTCCCAGGCAAGAATACTAACCCTAAAGACTCTTCCAGAAAATTACTAGAGCTAGTCAATGAATATAGTAAAGTTGCAGGATATAAAATTAACACACAGAAATCCCTTGCATTCCTATATACTAACAATGAAAAAACAGAAAGAGAAATTAAGGAAACAATACCATTTACCATTGCAGCAAAAAGAATAAAATACTTAGGAGTATATCTACCTAAAGAAACAAAAGACCTATACATAGAAAACTATAAAACACTGATGAAAGACATCAGAGAGGACACAAACAGATGGAGAAACATACTGTGTTCATGGATTGGAAGAATCAATATTGTCAAAATGGCTATTCTGCCCAAAGCAATCTATAGATTCAATGCAATCCCTATCAAGCTACCAACGGTATTTTTCACAGAACTAGACCAAAGAATTTCTCAATTTGTATGGAAATACAAAAAACCTCGAATAGCCAAAGTAATCTTGAGAAAGAAGAATGGAACTGGAGGAATCAACTTGCCTGACTTCAGGCTCTACTACAAAGCCACAGTCATCAAGACAGTATGGTACTGGCACAAAGACAGAAATATAGATCAATGGAACAGAATAGAAAGCCCAGAGATAAATCCATGAACCTATGGACACCTTATCTTCAACAAAGGAGGCAAGGATATACAATGGAAAAAAGACAACCTCTTTAACAAGTGGTGCTGGGAAAACTGGTCAACCACTTGTAAAAGAATGAAACTAGAACACCTTCTAGCACCATACACAAAAATAAACTCAAAATGGATTAAAGATCTAAATGTAAGACCAGAAACTATAAAACTCCTAGAGGAGAACATAGGCAAAACACTCTCCGACATAAATCACAGCAAGATCCTCCATGACCCACCTCCCAGAATATTGGAGACAAAAGCAAAACTAAACAAATGGGACCTAATGAAACTTAAAAGCTTTTGCACTACAAAGGAAACTATAAGTAAGGTGAAAAGACAGCCGTCAGAATGGGAGAAAATAATAGCAAATGAAGACACAGACAAAGGATTAATCTCAAAAATATACAAGCAACTCCTGCAGCTCAATTCCAGAAAAATAAATGACCCAATCAAAAAATGGGCCAAAGAACTAAACAGACATTTCTCCAAAGAAGACATACAGATGGCTAATAAACACATGAAAAGATGCTCAACATCACTCATTATTAGAGAAATGCAAATCAAAACCACAATGAGGTACCATTACATGCCAGTCAGGATGGCTGCTATCCAAAAGTCTACAAGCAATAAATGCTGGAGAGGGTGTGGAGAAAAGGGAACCCTCTTACACTGTTTGTGGGAATGCAAACTAGTACAGCCACTATGGAAAACAGTGTGGAGATTTCTTAAAAAACTGGAAATAGAACTGCCATATGACCCAGCAATCCCACTTCTGGGCATACACACTGAGGAAACCAGATCTGAAAGAGACACATGCACCCCAATGTTCATCACAGCACTGTTTATAATAGCCAGGACATGGAAGCAACCTAGATGCCCATCAGTAGATGAATGGATAAGGAAGCTGTGGTACATATACACCATGGAATATTACTCAGCCGTTAAAAAGAATTCATTTGAATCAGTCCTAATGAAATGGATGAAACTGGAGCCCATTATACAGAGTGAAGTAAGCCGGAAAGATAAAGAACATTACAGCATACTAACACATATATATGGAATTTAGAAAGATGGTAACGATAACCCTATATGCAAAACAGAAAAAGAGACACAGAAATACAGAACAGACTTTTGAACTCTGTGGGAGAAGGTGAGGGTGGGATGTTTCAAAAGAACAGCATCTATGCTATCTATGGTGAAACAGATCACCAGCCCAGGTGGGATGCATGAGACAAGTGCTTGGGCCTAGTGCACTGGGAAGACCCAGAGGAATCGGGTGGAGAGGGAGGTGGGAGCGGGGATCGGGATGGGGAATACGTGTAAATCTATGGCTGATTCATATCAATGTATGACAAAACCCACTGAAATGTTGTGAAGTAATTAGCCTCCAACTAATAAAAAAAAAAAAAAAAGAATACTGTAGTAGGTTGCTGTTTCCTTCTCCAAGGGATCTTCCTGACTCAGGGGTCATACCCATGTCTCCAGCATTGGCAGATGTGTTCTCTGCCACTCAGCCACCAGGGAAGTCCGTTTTATAGATGACCAATAGGTCATCTATAGAAGTTTATAGATGACCAATGTGTAAAACAGGTAAAACCAGGCTTGCTATGCTGAAGGGTTTGAGGAGCTGAAACCCTTTACCCCCCTTTCTTGTCCTAATAACACCAGGCCTCTGCAGAAGGGCTAAAACGTCTGGTTTGGTGTGTACTTTCTCTTAACGGTAGTAGGCATCAATACATATTCTTTTTTTTTTTTTCTAGTTTTTTCCCAGTTTTCTTCTTTTTTTCTAGTTATATTGAGAAGTAATTGACATACATTACTGTATATGTTTAAGGTATACAACATTATGGCTTAATTGACATATATTGTGAAATGATTATAATAGGTTTAGTTAACATTCATCATTTTGTATAGATACAGTAAAAAGAAAAGAAAAAAAATTTTTTCCTGTGATGAGAACGCTTAGGCTCTCCTCTTTTAACAGCTTTGTATATACCATACAACAGTGTTAATGCTGTACATTACATCCTTAGAACTTAGTTGTCTTATAACTGGAAGTTTGTCCCTTTTGAACAGTGTATCCAATTCCTTTTCTCCCCACTGATCTCTTTTTCTGTGAGGTTGGCATGGTTTCTCCTTGGTTTTTTGTTTTGTATTTGTTTTAGATTTCGCGTGTAAGTGAGAATATACAGTATTTTTCTTTTTCTGTCTGAATTTACTTCACTTAACACCTTCAAGGTGCATACATGTTGTTGCAAATGCATATTCTTAAAAACTCATCTGCAAGTTAAGGTTGATGGATAAAGATAAGTTTTTTCAAAATTTAGATAAGTTAGTTAGAAAACTAGACACAGAGAATCTCATTATATGTGTTTTCTCTGTACATTTATATCAACACATCTCACTTGTCATTTAAACACTTCTTTTCTAATGCTAGGTTCTTGCTAGTTATGACAAATTGTGTCCACTTTGATCATATTTTAATTAAAAAAAATTTAAAACATATTTATTTTGCTCTCCCAGGTCTTAGTTGCAGCACGTGGGATCTTCAGTTGTGCATGTGAACTCTTAGTTGCAGCATGTGGAATCTAGTTCCCGGACCAGGGATCAAACCTGGCCCCTCTGCATTGTGCAGAGTCTTAACCACTGACCACCAGGGAAGTGCCCACATTAGAAATGTTTTAGATAGCAACTGAAACTCCAGAGGTTGCCAACATCCATTGGATCATAGGAAAAGCAAGAGAGTTCCAGAAAAACATCTACTTCTGCTTTATTGATTACTCCAAAGCCTTTGACTGTGTGGATCACAACAAACTTTGGAAAATTCTTCAAGAGATGGGAATACTAAACCACTTTACCTGCCTTCTGAGAAATCTGAATGCAGGCCAAGAAGCAACAGTTAGAGCCAGACATGGATCAATGGACTGTTTCCAAATTGGGAAAGGAGTATGTCAAGGCTGTATATTGTCATCTTGCTTATTTAATTTATGTGCAGTGTACATCATGCGAAATGCTGGGCTGGATGAAGCACAAGCTGGAATTAAGGTTGCCGGGAGAAATATCAATAATCTCAGGTATGCAGATAATACCACCCTTATGCAGAAAGCAAAGAGGAACTAAAGAGCCTCTTGATCAAAGTGAGAGAGGAGAGTGAAAAAGTAAGCTGGCTTAATATTCAGAAATATTCAATATTTCTGAAATATTGATATTGAGAAATATCTCAATGTTTAGAAAACTAAGGTCATGGCATGCAGTCCCATCACTTCATGGCAAATAGATTGGGAAACAATGAAAACAGTGACAGACAATTTTCTTGGGCTCCAAAATCACTGCAGATGGTGACCGCAGACATGAAATTAAAGGACGCTTGCTTCTTGGAAGAAAAGCTATGACCAAGCTAGACAGCATATTAAAAAGCAGAGACATTACTTTGCCAACAAAGGTCTGTCTAGTCAGAGCTATGGTTTTTCCAGTGGTCATGTGTGGATGTGAGAGTTGGACCATAAAGAAAGCTGAGCACTGAAGAACTGATGCTTTTGAACTGTGGTGTTGGAGAAGACTCTTGAGAATCCCTTGGACTGCAAGGAGATCCAACCAGACAATCCTAAAAGAAATCAGTCCTGAATACTCATTGGAAGGACTGATGCTGAAGCTGAAACACCAATACTTTGACTGCTTGATGTGAAGAAATGACTCATTGGGAAAGATCCTGATGCTGGGGAAGATTGAAGGTGGGAGGAGCAGGGAATGACAGACAATGAGATGAATGGTATCACCAACTTGATGGACTTGAGTTTGAGAAAACTCTGGGAGCTGGTGATGGACAGGGAAGCCTGGCATGCTGCAGTCCACGGGGTCGCAAAGAGTCGGACATGACTGAGTGGCTAAACTGATTGAACTGACTGAACTGACTCACTAAATCTCCAAAGGGGTATCTACAGTTGCTGACAGGATGGAAGATTTATTTAATCTTCATTATATGTCACTGCCATGTCTTCTGTACAAAACTGTAGCATTTTTATGCAGTTGAAAGTGCACTTGCTGCTCCACAGAAGCCATTCCTTGATAGACTGTTACCATGTGTTATCACGTCCACTCCATCTTTTCAGAGAGATGCTGTTTGTGTTTGAAGCCACTGGGAAGTGGAAGTCCTCAAAGAAAGTTACACACATTCAGGGTAGAGCAGCTGTGCATAAATATCTAATCGTGACATTCTCTGAGTTGAAGCCTTGTGCCCAAATGACAGGAGAAAGCAGACGGCATTATGAGAAGACAGTATTGTCATCCCCCTCTGTCACTGCTCTTTCTTCTTTTACATCCTGTCTTTCAAGTCTTTCTTTTGTTAAATAATCTTAAACCTTACTGGGGATTAGTATATTATGTTAACGGACAGCTTTGTATTCTAATACAGGAAAAAACAAACAACTCTCCCCCCCACCCTCCTAGCCAATACCAGGTCATTTTAGAAGACACAAGATGGAAATTACTCACACAATATGGTATTTTCAATTTACTTTTGCCCTTTTGGAAAGCAGTGAGAATTCATGTTTTATGCGTTTGTTCATAAAACGTTCACTGGGTGCCAAGTATCTACAGAACTAAGCTGAGTGGTTTGGAGACATATTTAGTTTGAATCTTTGATAAGTAGGAGGGAATATACACAATTAAAATACTTGCAATTGATGACAGCTGTGTCTGGTGCAGTGACAGAGGACTTTGCAAACCTCAGCAGAGCCTTGGGAGGGGGAGTTTCAGGGAGCCTTGAGAGTTTTGGGGAGAAGCTGATAGGTGAATAGGGTTGTTAAATGTGAGAAGCATTTTGTCATGACCAAGGCCATGGTCAAGAATTCAAGGCTGGGAAGACAGGTAGATGTGTTGAGGGCCTTTGTATTTCTCTGGGAGCAGCAGAGACTTGAAGGGTTGAGGACATATGGTTGGTGAATAGACGATAGTGAGCACATGTTTGAGGTTATGCAGTCAGGATCTTGATGTACTTCTGACCATTAAAAAACATCAGCTATTTTCACCTTCATGAAAATGAAAAGTCTGCCAAAACAGTGGTCATGGCGGATAATGCTACGTATCAGCACAAGTGAGATTTACTCTGGGAGGGGTTTGTTGTCGTCGTTCAGTTGCTAAGTTGTGTCTGACTTTTTGCGACCCCATGGACTGTAGCCCACCAGGCTTCCCTGTCCCCTGGAGGTTGCCCAAGTTCATGTCCATTGAACTGGTGATGCCATGCAACCATCTCATCCTCTGTCCCTGCTTCCCCTTCTGCCCTCCATCTTTCCCAGCATCAGGGTCTTTTCCAGTGAGTCAGCTGTTTGCATCAACTGGCCAAAGTGTTGGAGCTTCAGCTTCAGCGTCTGTCCTTCCAATAAATATTCAGGGCTGATTTCCCCTATGATTGATTGGTTTCATCTCCTTGCTGTCCAAGGGACTCTCAAGAGTCTTCTCCAGCACCCCAGTTCTGGTTACCACTCTGGGGGTTTAGATAACTGCAGATTCAGTGTGATGAGGATTAGTCAAAAATAAGAGGTAATTTTACCCAAAGTTTCCTGTGTGAGATGATTCTAGACAGCAATAGAGGGATTCTTTCTGCTGTGGTCTGCCCTGTAAGAACACATCTTTTTTTTTTTTTTTTTAAATGTGGGATGATTCTTAAAGTCTTTATTGAATTTGTTACAGTATTGCTTCTCTTTTATGTTTTTTTGGGTTTTTGGCCATGAGGCATGTGGAATCTTAGCTCCCTGAGTAGGGATCAAACCCATACCCCCTGCCTTGGAAGGCAAAGTCTTAACCGCTGCACCCCCAGGAGGGTCCTGTAAGATCACCCCTTGTGTGTTGCACTGCATCCACTTCTGATCATTACACTTTAAGAAGAATTTCAGCAATGGGATGATGTTTTTCTTTTTAAATTTTGTTTAAAAAATACCAACTAAATGGGTTATTAAAAGTCTGGAAACCATGAAACTTTGGGAAGCCCTACCTCTGAATAGTTAACCAGAATCTCTGGAATGGAGCCCTGGCATGTGTAATTTTTAAGAAGACTCTGTTGATTTTAATTTGGAGGCAGGGTTGGAAAAACTAGAAGAGATAAACTGTGTTTCATTTCTCAATTTCAGTTATTTGTTTTTGCTCAGTTACTCAGTTGTGTCCAACTCTTTGCAACCCCATGGACTGCAGCATGCCAGGCTTCCCTGTCCTTCACCATCTCCTGGAGTTTTCTCAGATTCATGTCCATTGAGTCGGTGATGCCATCCAACCAGCTGGTAGCCATAATAAAATAACCAAATTAGTGTATTTCGTAAGAAAAGCATGACACTAGCTACTAAACAATATACATTTAGTAGCTCCTCATCCTCACATGATGGCATGAGGGGGAAAGGACATGTGTTGATATAGACATTTGTTCCCAGATGTCACGATCCCCAGAAGTCTATCGAGCCTCACTGGCACTGAGCTCTATACAGAGACTGGATTGTGTTTCTGCCACCAGCCTCCTCTTTCTGCTTTAGAAAGCATGGAATAGTTTAAGGAGTTTGGCTATTTTACTTGTGAAATTACACTTGGAAAATTTTGCCTATTTTCTATCAGGAAGCAAGAAAACTTCAAACCTTTTCCTCTGTCATATCTCTTCAAGTGCCCTCCACCTCCACCCCGAGCTTGTCTGTCCACTGTCAGATCTTTGGTTCCAATGTAAAGTCAACAGTGTAATAAGTCCCATTAAAATAAATGACTATTGATCGCTTCCCATGATGTCATCTTCTAACTCTGCTAGAATAAAGTGCTTTTATTTTTGTTCTGTTTGATCTTTTCCTTATATTTGAAAAAAAACATTGACAAAACAAACAGAGTCTTTTGAACTTTTGAAAGAAGGCATGGAGAAAAGAATCCTACTAGGAGAAACCCACCCAGACATTGACAGAACTCATACATTTCTCAGACGTTTGTTGAGCTCCAAGTACATGCCAAGCTGAGTGGCTGTCCCCGTGGTACCCGGGTCCTAAGCCCCTACCTGTCCAGAGGGTACTGTACTAGAAGTTAGCTTGTATAGCCATATTTTAGCATCAAATCCTTTTGTCTGCCTGTGAGTGCACCGGAGTCCCAGTCCTGAGAGGAGAAGTGAGTCACTGTTGACTCACCTTTCAAGGAAGCCGGAACACCAGGGATTCCAGAAAACTGAAAAGGCTCAAGAGAAAAATAGTAATGTATATTCTAAATATGTCCCTCATAAGCACTTTCAAAATAGTGTCAGAAAATGTTACATGTTAGTAATGTAACCACAGGAAAAGGGTCTAAGTGAGGGGTGAACTGTGGGACTAGGCACTAAAGTATGCCCCTAAAGTGTAAGAACAGTGGGAGCAAGACCCCCAGTGGCCGAGTCCTCTGGAGACGAGAAGAACCCTGGGGCAGACGCCTCTCTTCTTAAGAAGGCTGGGGCCGGGCACTGACTTGTTTCAGGACCTGCCTAGGACTGACTCACCCACTAGCGCAGAAAGGAAGAACTTCTTCCTGTTTGGGGAAAATCCATGACAAGCGTATTTGGACTTTGAAATCTGCCAATTCAGTCCAAGTTGTCCCTACTCCATTCATGATCTTATTCCTCTTTTTAATTGTTTTTAGTACCTGTATGACTTTCTGAAGATAATGGATTTGTGTTGTGAGCTTCTCACGTTCCTGTAGTTGTTAATTATTTGCTCTGAAGTGTCTTAACTATATATTTACCACTTTCCCATAGCCCTCACTTCAAGTTCTGTTTCTAGGGATCACCCTCCATAAATCAAACAGTACATTTCTATTATAGCATTCTTCAAAAATTATTGTTGTTATTATTTGGGCTTAGTGGTAAATGATATCTGCTTTGCCATAATAGAGTGTGGTTAAATCTATATTACACTAAATAGAATGTTTGGCTATTTTTTATTGTAGAATAAATGAGTTTTCTTCTCTCTCATCTCAGATGGAAACTTATATCCAGTAGTTTAGAGAGTTTGGGGATAAATAATTAGAATAAACTGTCTTTCATATAAAAAGATGACCACAATCAAAATAGCATATTCTTTGCTATTTACAGAGAAGCAGGGGAAGGTCTATACTGATCAGTCCACTGTTTTTGCCAAACTTGCCTTCTTTTATTATATTCTGGCAAAATGGTTGACTATCCTTTGGTGATGCCGTGGGTGTACACTCTCCCAGAAGATTCTTAATCACCACACAACTAAAATGTATTTTCTGACACTATCTGAAAGTGCTTATGAGTGACATATTTAGAATGCACATTATTGTTTTTCTCTTGAGCCCTTTCAATTTTCTGGAATCCCTGGTGTTCTTTCTCAGAAGGTGAGTCAGTAGTGACTCGCTTCTCCTCTCAGGAAAGGGACTCTGATGTATTCATAAGTAAATAAAAGGATTTGGTGGCAGAATATAGCTTAGCTAACATCAAGTGCATTACCTATTAATGTTTGACCTGGTAATAAATATGTAATCTAGGTTCAGAGAGCACCTGTCTCACATTGCGGCCCATCTACCCTTGAGGCTGAATCTCTAATGTATCAGTACTTCCCACTATGCTCTGATTTTTCCTGTCTCTCTTCTCCCAGATTGGGCCAGCCCTGTGAGACAGTCAAGCTGGGGCAAGGACCTAGAGTCTGAGCACTGACCACTTCCGGGTATACACTGTGGTGTCGTGGCAGCCGCAGGTGTAGTCACAGCTGAGACAGTAGGTGCCTCCAGCTGTGTAACTTACTTCTATTAGCCTGTATTGTTAGCACTACCCTCCTTCTAGATTTGCTCAGTCTCTCATGAAACCCTGTGGTTGTTTCTGTTCCCAGTGGGCATCGTGTCTTGAGTCAAGTGCCACCTCCAGCCTGTCATTAGATAGCTCCCTTATCAGTATCACCTTCTGTTTGTCCTATAGCTGGCGAAGACCAGGGGAATTTCCTTTAGGTTTTCTTTTTTAGTCAGCAAAGGGAATGTGGAGAACCTGATCTAACTCCATAATAATTTCCCCTAATCACTGCCAGAATTTACTTCTGTTTCCGTAGGACTCAAGTGATGCTATTGCTTTCCGTCAAATTGCTGTTACTTCTTCCCTCTTTCAAGGGAAACCATTGGTTAGAATGTCTTGATCTTTGATTTGTAACCTTTAAATCCTTTACTGATTGGACAAAGCTTTTGTTTGTAAAAGAGTTACCACTTAAAATATAGAGTTACCATTTATAAATATAATCTAGACAGCATATTAAAAAGCAGAGACATCACTTTGCTGACTAAGGTCTGTATAGTCAAAGCTGTGACTTTTCCAGTAGTTGTGTATGGATGTGAGAGTTGGACCATAAAGAAGGCTGAGCACGGAAGAATTGATACTTTTGAACTGTAGTGTTGGAAAAGACTCTTGAGGGTCCCTTGGACTGCAAGGAGATCAAACCAGTCAATCCTAAAGGAAATCAGTCCTGAATATTCATTGGAAGGCCTGATGCTGAAGCTAAAGCTCCAATACTTTGTCTACCCGATTGTGAAGAGACGACTCAGTGGAAAAGACCCTGATGCTGAGAAGGATTTAGGGCAAGAGGAGATGCAGGCAGCAGAAGATGAGATGATTGGATGGCAACATCGACACAGTGGGCATGAGCTTGAGCAAACTCTGGGAGATAAAGGACAGGGAAGCCTGGCGTGCTATAGTCCATGGGGTTGCAAAGAGTCGGACATGACTTAACAACTGAACAAGAAGAACAAGAGGGCACAGCTACATTTAAAAGTGTCTAAGTGTATATATTTCTCTATAGTTGTATCATCACGATTTCTCTACAAGTCTCTCTCGATGCCTGAACCTCCTTTTTAGCAAACTGTAAAGTCTTTTCTATTAAATATCATTTTCTCTTTGTTCTGGGCCCTTAAACTATATATACATCCTTTCATCCTGCCCTGTAGCTCCAGAGTAAGATACCGTCATCTTCCTTTTTAAGGCTAATCTATCTCATTGTTAACTGGATCCCACACCTGAGTTATTTATGCGTCAATTATTTATCAAGAGCCTACGATGTGCCAGGCATCTGTTAGAGAGCTGAGGACTGACATGAACAGGCAGGTTGGTCCCAGTCCTCATGGAGCTCCTGGACTTGCTTGTCTCCCCATCATAACACCTCCATCTCCAGCATTTCCATTTCTACTACCTTTTTAGCTCCTTCTCCTCTCCCTTAAATCTTTCCCTGATGCCCCATTAGCTAAATCCCAGTTCCCTCTTTTTCTTGCTATCTGCTCACTCATTTCCCCTTCTGTGATTTTCAGAAACTTACTAGATTCAGCATTAGATATTTTTTGATGAAGCTCACCTGATCATGAGAATCTAAAGAGGAACTTGTTACAGTGTTTGTTTCTGAGTCTGTCTTTGGAAGTTTTTGGTAGAAGATGGCTGGGGTCAGGGAATCTGTAATTTCATTTAGCTATGTAGATGACTCCTAACATCAGGCCAGTTAGGTAGCTCTGGGCTACATGCCTTGCAACTCTGACATTTCCCCATCCAGGCCCTTTACCTTATGTGAGCACACCTTACCTCACACTGCCCCAACCCTTGCTGTCCTTTCCTTTTCTTTCTCTTCCAGAGAGACCAGTTAAGAGGCCACCCAATTATTAAGGCCCCTGCTTCATGATCCAATCTCTGGTCTGTATCTAGAGTCTGAATCTTTTTCATCTTATTATTTAGATTTCTGCTTTTTCATCTGCCTGGGGGAGAGAGATATGGCAAATTTAGTACAGAGAAAGCTGCTAAAAGCAAACCAACAAAAAAATCCAGCAACAGTTTTCTCACACACACAAATCAGAGCCCCGACCTAGTGCAATATACTGCCAAAATGCTCATATTCAACGAAATATTATGCCGAGTCATGCAGGGAAGCAGGAAAATATAACCCACACTCAGGGAAGAAAGCCAACATTATAAATTATCTCAGATTAACCCCAGATGTTGTATTTAGCAGACCAAGATGTTAAAGCAGCTATTATAAATAAGTTCAAAGAACTAAAGGAAATCATATTTAAAGAATTAAAGGAAGATATGACATTGACTCAACAAATAGAGAATAGCAATAAAAATAGAAACTTTAGAAGAGAAACACATGGAAATTCTAGAATTAAAAGATATTAATTGAAGTGAAAAATGCACTAAATATATTCAACAACAAAATTAAAATGACAGGAGAAAGGATCATCAGTCTTTTGATATGCTAATCAAATTTATCCAATTTAAATAACACAGAGAGAAAACGGCCTAAGAGAAATGAACAAACTTTCAGTGACATGCAGGACAACATCTGGTTTACTAAAATATGCATAATGGGAGTCTCAGAGGGAGGGGAGAAAGAGAGAAAACATTTGAAGAAATAATGGCCAAGACATCCCAAATTTGGTGACAAATAGCCAAGAGTTCAACAAATAGTAGGAACAGAAGTGAACTTCCTTAACTTGATAGACGGCATCTATGAAAACTCTGTAATTAGCATTACATTTCATCAGGAAATTACTGTTTTTCTCTGACGGTCAGGACCCAAGACATTGATATCAACAATTGGCATTTTTATTCAATAGTTTTGGAGGCTTTAGGACATGAAGTAATGAAGAAGAAAGGAAGAACAGCAGGAGAAAAGAAGAGAAAGAAAAAAAGAGAGAAAGAGAAGGAAAAGAGGGAGGGGGGAAGATGGAAGGAAAGAGGAAAGAAAGGGAAGAGAAGGAGGGGAGGAGAGGTTGGAAAGAAAGGCATCTAGATTTGAAAGGACTCTTTTCGTTTTTAAATTTCAGATGAAATTAGCTTGTATGCAGAGAATCCTAAGGAAGCCACAAAGACAGGAAAAGCTAGTAAATGAGTATAGCAAGTTTGTAAGATACAAGATGAATATACCAAAGTCAGGTTTGAAATACTAGCAGAGAACATTTCAAACATGAAATGCAAGAAACCAGTTTCATTCACAAAAGCAATAAGTATTTAAGGATAAACAATAAAAAGAATATGACCTTCACACTAGAAACTAAAAAATATTACTGAAATTTTAAAAGAGGTAAATAAATAAAACAATATCCCATGAATATGGACTAGAAGAGAGAGTTAAGATTTCAATTCCCCTCAAATTGTAGATTCAACAGAATCTCCATCAAAAATGCCAGGAAACCTTTTTTGAACATTGATGAGATGATCCTAAAATTTACATGGAAATGCAAAAGAACTAGAATTGCGAAAACAATTTTAAAGGATAAGAACAAAGTCAGAGCAGTTATACTGCTAAATTTTAAAACTTCTTATAAAGACACAGTAATCAAGAGTGGAATTTGCATAAAGATAAATATGTAAATCAACAAGGCAGAATTCAGAGTTCTTAAACAATTACACTAATAGTTAATTATTTATAATTAAAAATTTTTGCTTTGAGATAATTATAGATTCACATGTGGTTGTAGTGAGTAAAACAGTGAGATGCTGGGCAGCCTTTACTCAGGTTTTCCCCAAAGGTGAAATCTTATGGGAACTCAGCAGAATGTCACAGCTAGGATACTGGCATTGATACAGTCAATATGTGCAGCACATCCATCACCACAAGGCTCCCTCTTTTTGCCCTTTTATAGCTACACCCACTTGTCTTCTCTCCATTCTTGACCTCTGGCAATGACTAATCTGTTCTCCATTTGTATGATTTTGTCTTTTCAAGAATGCTATATACATACATTGTATAAATGATACATGAAGTTATATACAGGTGACATTTTGGAGTTGGATTTTTTTCACTCAGCATAATTCTGTGAAGGTTCATCCAAGTTGCTGAGTGTATCAAGAGTTTTTCCTTTGTATTGCTGAGTAGTATTCAATGGAATGAATGTACCAACGATTTGTTTAGCCAGTCACCTGTTGAAGGACACTGTGGTCATTTCCATTTTTTGGTTATTACAAAAAGGTTTGCTAAGAACAATTGTGTACAGGTTTTTTGAGTGAACATATTTTGAGTGAACATATTTTAATTTCTTTGGGGTGAATGCCCAAGTGAAATTGATGGGTTTATGGTTGTTACATTTTAATTTTTTAAGAAACCAGTGAACTTTTCCAGAGTAGCTGTACCATTTTACAGACCCAACAGCAAAGTACAAATGATCCAATTTCTCTTCATCCTTTCCAGTGTGTTGTCATCATTTTTTTATGTAACCATTCTGAAAGTATGTAGTGATATCTCATTGTTTTGGTTTCCATTTCTTTAGTAACTCTTCTAATATACACTATTTTAATTACTATAGCCTGTATATTGTCTTAATAGCAAATAGTTTTATTCCTCCCATTTCATTCTCTTTTTTTATTTTCAAGTTTGTTTTAGCTATTCTAGGACTGGTGCACTGATTTTTGAGAAATATGCAAAGACATTTCAATGACTTAAACATAGCATTTTCAGCAACCTAATCTGGGACAATTAGATACATATATATATGCAGGAAAAAAATGAACTTAGACTCTGGTGATCATATGCAAAAATTAACTCAAAATGGAATCCAAGTCTAAATGGAAGATCCAACACAAAGAAACTTCCAGACAAAGTATAAGAGAGAATCTTTGTGGCTTTGGGTTAGACAAAGATGTCCAGCTTATAGTATGAAAAGCACAATTCATAAGTAAGAAAATAGATTTCGGACTTCAGCAACAGTAAAAACTTTTGCTCTTTAAAAAGCCCCATGAATACAGTAACGAAAATATACACAATAATATTGTAATAACTTTGCATGGTGATAGATGATACCTCGACTTATTGTGATGATCATTTTGAAATGTATAAAAATGTTGAACTACTATGTTGTGTACCCGGAACTAATGTAGTGTTGTAGGTCAGTTGTACTTCAATAAGATTTTTTAAAAACAAGAATAAAGGGCTCATGAAGAAAATGAAAAGACAAGCCTCAGATGGGGAGAAAATATTTGCCTATCATATTTTGGATAAATGTTGTTGTTCAGTTGCTAAGTTGTGTCTGACTCTTTGTCTGACTTCATAGACTGCAGCTCCCCAGGCTCCTCTGACCTCCACTATCTCCCAGAGTTTGCTCAAATTCATGTCCATTGAGCGGGTGGTGCTGTCTAACCATCTCATCCTCTGATTTTCAGATAAAGGATTTGTATCCAGATATATAGAGAAAAGTATATTCATGCTCACCATTTCAAAAATAGAACCTAATTTTAAAAAGGGAAAAAATATGTGAATAGATACTTTCCAACAGAAGATAGGAATGGCGGAAAAGCACAGGAGGAGATGCTGACTGTCATCCTTAGGGAAGATGCACTTTTAAAGCACAGTGTGATGCTACCACATACCCATGCACATGGCTATAATAAAAAAAGACCAACAAGACCAACAACTGATGAAAATGTGAACACTTAGAACTTTCATGCGTTGTTGATGCTGCTGCTGCTGCTGCTAAGTCACTTCAGTCGTGTCCGACTCTGTGAGACCCCATAGATGGCAGCCCACCAGCCTCCCCCATCCCTGGGATTCTCCAGGCAAGAACACTGGAGTGGGTTGCCATTTCCTTCTCCAATGCATGAAAGTGAAGAGTGAAAGTGAAGTCGCTCAGTCATGTCCGACTCGTAGCGACCCCATGGACTGCAGCCTACCAGGCTCCTCCATCCATGGGATTTTCCAGGCAAGAGGACTGGAGTGGGGTGCCATTGCCTTCTCTCTTTGTTAATGGGCATGGAAAATTGTAGAACCACACTGGAAAACTGTTCGGCCCATTCCTCAAAAATTAAACATAAATTTACGACACAACCCAACAATTGATTCCCTTTCTAGGTGTCTACTGAACAGAACTAAAGACTGATATCCACTTAAAGACTTGTGCCAGTGTTCATAACAGCACTATTCATAGTAGCCTCAATCTGGAAACAATCCAGATATCTGTCAACTAGTCACTCACTAGATAACCAAAATGTAGTATCTTCTTCCAGTGGAAGGTTATTTACCAATAAGATGGTCATGCTGTGACGTGAATGAATGTCAAAAACATTACACCAGGTAAAAGAATCTAGACACAGAAGACTATACAGTGTTGATCTGATTTTTATGAATCTCCCAGAGGAGATAAGATAATATAGAGAAAGCACATCAGTGGTTGCATGGGACTGAGGGGGTGGGAGTGGAGATTATAAATGAGAAGGAGGGAAGTTTTTGGTGCAACAGAAATGTTCTAAAATTGGGTTGTGGTGACGGTTGCACAGCTCTTCATATTTACTAAAAATAATTGAATTATACACTTAACAATGAATGAATTTTGTGGTATGTGAATTATTTACCCAATGAAGCTGTGGAATTCTTTTTTTTTTTTCTGAAGCTGTGAAATTCTAATAATAATTCTTTTTTGGAAATGTTTTCTTATAGTGCCAGTTTAATAAGTAATCACCAGTGTTTCACCCGGCTTTTGGGAAAGCCAGATTTGGAGAACAATAGGAAGAAGAAAAACATAAGTTCTTTACTCTGAGACTCCTCTTAAATTTCTCCAAAAATGAATAGACACTGGATTGTCTTGAGTGACAGAAGTCAGTAAGCTGGGAGAATGGCAACTGATACATCCCAAAAGATCATTTCTCTTCCCTAAAGTGAACTTTCAAAGCTGGTATTTGTCACATAGCCAAGTTTTTCCTAGAAGTTACCCACAGTCCACTCTGCTGAAATACTAGGGAACTTCCATGTCATTGTACCTCTCCAACTTGCGATGTGAGTAGTGATATAATTCAAGTGATTATTTTTGTTCGGAGAGTTTAAATTGTCTTATGATGAGCAAATAACATTCTTAGACTTGAGTCACACATTTACAAGCTAATTACATTGCGTATCTTTGCTTCACTTGCCTGCACAGTAATCATGTAACTCTAAAGGAAATGTGATTATTTTGTACCTGAATTAATTCAGAGCACAGTTGTGTGATCATTGGTTTGAGTCCCTAGGACAGAAACATCTAAGTCTAGTCTGTAGCAAGAAATTATAATGCAGTCCTTGTCTTCTGCAAGGAGATTCTGTATTCTGCTGGTGATAAACTGTATTCTGTTGGCAAATGATTGTTCAACAGGACAAATGCGGTATTATTTTCCATTTCTAAGCATGAAATTCCCATCTCTAGGACTGTTTAGTGTCCACTGGCCTTCAGCATTTCACAGCCAGCCCCAAGTGCTTATGTAATAATCGTCTGCAACCAGTCACTTAAGGGCGACTTTCTTGATGACCTTGTCAGAGGCTTTCTGTTGGCAAGCGGGATTGATGGACTCTCAACCAGCACACAAGTGACAGAAAACACTTCTGTCACAGTGAATTCACTCTTTTCATACACAGAACTCACATTAGAGGTCAAATTGCCAAAACTGGTGTTCTGTAGCTACACAGATTCTATTTCTGTCTCCTTTTGGGTGGTCACTTGTAGCTGAGTTTGACAGAAGAGGCCTTATTAGAAGGATGCATGGGTTCTTCCATAGTCTACTGTTTAGCCTGATTTCAATCACCAAGTGAAGCTTTCCCCTTTTCACTGAAACCTAACTGGTTAGTTTCACAGTCTGCTTGTTTTGGCTGGTCATATTCATAGGAACCCCGTCCAAAGAGGAAAGGAGGAAGTGAGGGAAAGTAAGAAAGTATAATGTAGTATAATGAGCATGGCTCTTAATCCAGGATGTGGCTGCTTAATGAGCACATGAATCCGATTAAACAGGACCTCCAATGTCTCTCAGTACCCTGTAACCTCTGGTATCACCATGAAGGTCTCAGCAATAACGCTCACAATCTTTGTTGGCTTTTTAGAGTTTTTTCTGGGCTTCCCAGGTGGCACTAATGATAAAGAATCTGCCTGCCAATGCAGGAGATGTAAGAGATGTGGGTTCGATCCCTAGTTGGGGAAGATCCCCTGGAGAAGGAAATGGCAACCCACTCCAGTATCCTTGCCTGGGAAATTCCACGGACAGAGAAGCCTGGCAGGCTACAGTCTATGGGGCTGCAAAGAGTCAGACATGACTGAGCACACTTGCAGATACACCCCGCAGATGCCTAGCACAGCCCTTGACCAAGGACTCAAAGTGCATGCAGATTTATGATTTACTTATTTATTTCTGTTTGGCTGCATTGGGTCTTCATTGCTGCACATAGGCTTTTTCTAGTTGTGGCAAGCAGGAGCTACTCTCTAGCTGTGGTGCACAGGCTTAGTTGCCCCACGGCATTTGAGATCTTCCCAGACCAGAGACTGAAGACTGAACCTGTGTCCCCTGTATTGGCAGCCAGATTCTTATCTACTGGACCACCTGGGAAATCCACATGCAGATTTGTAGGGAGCCTCTGTGCTTTTCCCACTTATCTACTATCTTGCTCTGCAAATTCCAGCTGCCTCAGCAGTCTAGAGCTCGGTTCTGTTCATCTCAGTTCAATGAGACTGCTGTGTCCAATGGGCTTCCCCTCCCAGCCATGGAAGGCAGAAATCGGGGTTATTGTGGAGCTTATTTTGTGTGTTTTCCTTTTCTTAAGTATTATAATTCTGTATCCGTTGGGTGGTCACTTGTGGCTGAGTTTGGCAGAAGAGGCCTTATTAAAAGTCTAGAACTTGGTTCTGGTTTTTTTTTCCAATGGCTGAAAGCAGTTGCTTTATACATTTTTTTCCCCTGCTTTTGAGAGGGTATTCTTGCCTGGGAAATCCCATGGTCAGAGGAGCCTGCTGGGCTATAGTCCATGGGGCCATAAAGAGTCAGACACAATTGAGGATGCATACACGTGGTTGTTTTTGGTGGGTGGGCAAATCTCCTAATTGGTCTATCAAGGATAGAAGTGGAGGGTCTATATTCAACTTTCATATCCTTATCCAGTTATCAAGGGTAAGCAGGAATTCCCAACATGATTTATCCTAACACAATCTCTTCTGGGCCAGTCTCTATTCCTTATAGTTGTGCTTAGGATAAATGAGTCAAAAATAGCTTAAATGTAATTTTTAAGAGAAAATAGTTTGTAAGATAAATCAATATTATATCAAAGTCAAATATCAACTATTTTTCTTCTGCCTTATTTCTTTATTCTTTTTTTTTCTTGATTCTTATAGATGATTAAGAGTTGACTATCTTATACTAAATATAATTTTCTAGACCAGCCTTTTGTCTAATGACAGTCTTTTTCTCTCTTCTTTTTATGTTCAATAACAGAACTTCGGACAGAAGGCAGTTTAAAATGTCTGCTCACATCACCATCAAACAGATGTTCTAACATTAGTTGTATGGTCCTATAAGAAGACTGGACTTTATGTTGAACAGAATTAATAAGAATCTTGGATTACAAATTCAATATTTAGTGTAGATTTCAGCTTCTGGTCTTAGTGGTAGAATGTATTGGCTTCCTCTAGGTTCCAATAAAGCTTTTAACCAGCTGTTCTGTTTAATTGTATCCTTTTGTGTGTCTCAGAGAGACAAGATGCTAAAGCTTTAACCTCAAATTTATCTTTGCACCTTGCCAAATACACTGGAACAAAAGGTTGAATGTGATACAAATTCAGCACATCAGTATATTGAATCAAACATGTTTTCATGTCACTTGAATTACAGATTGGCTGGACTTTTACCCTGCTGCTACCTAACTCTCTTTCGAGACTTTTCAATCCATGGTCTCCTTGGTTCATTTCTCATATGTGCTTTTGGGTCAATTACAACTCTGCCTCACTGGCTGCCTTTTTCTCTCCAGCAAGATAAACACTGAACAGAACCTTTTATCTTAGCAGGGCCTCTCTGGACACTGCATTAGAACAACTTTTCTCTCTCCAATGTATTATTTATGGGATTTTAAGTTTTTCTTTCACTTTGGGTGTGAAACCAAACTTTCTTACACAGTGTAACAGATGTGGCGATAAGTCCAAGTGATTACCTGTCTTCCTGTGATTTCATCTGCAGCACTTCCTTCAGCTAGTCACTTTCAGCTGAGTTCTTTTTGGCGCTCGTGTGATGAACTGGGGGCTGGACTTTGTGACTGAGGGGCACTTTAAACCAGGCATGTTGAAGGATGACATGCAGCTGTTTTAGGCAGAGGCTGTCTATGGTGACAACAACCACAGATTCATTCATAATCATATGGCATGGCTCTACTTGCCAAGATAACTGGTCGACCACATTAGAATGCAAATTGCCTCCTGCCTTGTGGTGACTGTTCCCTGAGATGGTGTTTCTCAAGGATTGTCTATCAGCCCCCTCCCTCATAATCATAGGTGGTGCTTGAACCACACACAGACCTGTGTCATGTCTGAGGATGAAGCCTGGAACTTCCTTCAACAAGCATCCAGGGTGGTTCTCACACACGGAAGAGTTTCAGAACCACTTTCCCCTCAAGGGGAGCTATTTTAAGATCCAAACTGGCAAGATATTTACTAATTTAGTCTATGATGAATTCATGTTGTTATTGTTGTTTAGTGGCCAAGGCATGTCCAACTGTTTTGCAACCCCACGGACTGTAGCCTGTCAGACAAGAATACTGGAGTGGGTTGCCATTTTCTTCTTCAGGGGATCTTCCCTGACTCAGGGCTGGAGCCACATCCCCTGCTTTGGCAAGCAGATTCTTTACCACTGAGCCACCAGGGAAGCCCAATGAGTTCATGCATCAGATGACTTAGTGTTAAATTTTTGGTCTAGGATTTTGCCTTGATGCCTGTTGCTGTGCTTATTGTAGAAAAGTTTTCTGTAGCCTGGACCATACATGGCTTCTTCTCAAGGTGGGAAAATTGGCATTTCCTCTTTTGTCTCTGTCGTTAATTTCAATGAACAGCTGCATCATTTCTCAACTTTCTTAATGGGATATAGCAAAGTCATCCTTATGGTTCAGGTCCTTCTTTTTAAGATTTTCAGTTTTCTGGAACAATTTTTATTATAATTGCAGGATGCAATCCTGGCATTGTCTCCGTCTGAATGGGGATTGATGGTGCCTTCAGGGATCTGTATAACTTTCTGCAGATATCCTTGCTCATGTTAAAAGAATAAATGTAATTCTCCAATGGATGTTCTGATTCTCTGCTATCACTAGCCAAGAAGTTGCTTGGATACTTGCCAAGTCACTCACCTTCCCACTGGTCTCCTTGCTTCTACTTTTGATTATACAAGCATTTCTCAACACCACAGCCAGTGATCCTTAAAAACATGTCACTCCTCACTCAAAACCCTCCAATGGCTCCCTGTAGTGGATGCTCTGGTGTGTTGCCCAGATACCCCTCCCCAGGACCGAAGCACTGATTTCCCCAGATGGTGGGACAGTTGGCAGCTAACAGCCCTCAGCGAGTCACTCTTTAGGAATTGCTCTGTTGAAGAGAGTCACCTCAGCCAAGGTCACCTTCATGGCAGCCTGTATCCACTGATGGATGGTGTGGGGGTATAAAGACTGAGTTGTGTTGGCCATTTTAACTCCAGAGCTCCCAGTGGGGTGGATGCATCACAGTTCCCCTTTTCCATCTGCCAAGTCCTGCTTCTTTCACACTCTGTGTGCTTAGTCGCTAAGTCGTGTTTGACTCTTTGTGACCCCATGGCCTGTAGCCCGCCAGCCTCCTCTGTCAGTGAGATTTCCCAGGCAAGAATACTGGAGTGAGTTGCCATATACTCCTCCAGGGGATCTTCCCGGCCCAGGGATTGAACTCAAGTCTTCTGTGTCTCTTGCATTGCATGCGGGTTCTTTACCTACTGAGCCATCAGAAAAGCCCCACCCTTTGTAGCTTTAGATGCCTGAGATCACTTCCCCCAAACCTCCCACCCACACAGTTCCACCTTGGCATCTATCCTAAGGAACTCAACCTGCAATACCTCCCATCACATATATTTTATTAAAAAAAATTTTTTTTTGCATGCAGCATCTTAGTTCCTTGACCAGGAATCAAACCTGTGCTCACTGCAGTGGGCTTAACTCCTAGACCACCAGGGAAATCCCCCATCACATTTAGAACAAAGCCATGCTCCTCTCTAGTATGGCCCTGTGCAAACTGGGCCTACCTGTCACCAGCCTCCTGTCCTCCCCTCTCTTCTCTATGCATTTCATTAGAGCCACCTTGGTTCTCTTGCCATCCCTCAGACACTACAGGTTTTTTCCCACCTCCTGGTATTTTGCACTGCCCTCTGCCCAGAACAGAATCCTTGCTCAAAACTCTGCATGACCCACTTCCTTGTCTCTGTCCGAACAATGCCCCCTTAGAGAGCTTCTCTGATGATCCTTCCTAAGGTGGTGCCCCCTGCCCCCACATCAGCTTCTACCTCCGCATCTGGCTTTACTTCATAGCACTTCTCAAGTGACATTTTATTACATGTTATTTATTTCTTTTGTTTCTCTTGCTTGCATGGGAAGTTTATGAAGTCAGTCTTGTTTACTGCTCCAAAGCAGCACTCACATATAGTGAGCCCTCAGTAAATATTTCTGAATGAATGGATGAATGAATGAGTGACCCGCAATTGACCCAACCCACTCACACAAAATAACAAAGATGAGAATGTAAATGTGCTTTGCTCTCTGCCTTTTAATCTTCATATCTAATAGATATGTTCACATATCATTACCTGTTCATTTCTTAGCTCTGCCATTTATTAGCTGTGTGACCTTAGGTCAGTTATTTAACCTCTGTGCTTCAGTTTTCTTTCCATAAAACTGAGGTAACAGGGTTGTTGTGAAGATTAAAGTGGTTAGAAAGAAGACTGCCAGCAATGTGGCAACTACTTTGCAAGTGTTAATCAGTTGCTTTTAAAATTATTGTTACATCTTTTGACTTAAAATCTATCTTAAATGCTTAGAACTATTTTCTCATAAATGTTTACTTACCTAACCACCTTCTGTCTGACCTTCAGTTTGTTTCCAGGTTGCTTTACTATCATAAATAATGCTGTAATAACGTCCTTGCACATGAATTTTTTTGCATATCTGTAACCATTTCCTTGTAGCGATGCCTGTCACAGAGCTACAGTTACAGTCCTACACACTTCTCTTATTAAGGTGCATTATTAGCTCTAACAAATAGCCTGAAAAAGTATAATGGCTCAAACACAACAAAAGTTAATTTCTTACTCAGATTTCAAAATGGGTGTTGCTGACTCCTTGTTGGTGGCAGTATTGAAACCCCATCTCCAGGACGTGGCCCCCAGGGTTATCACACCCCTCAGCGTCAAGCCAGTGGAAGGAGAAACAAGGGATGAGGAAAGCACATTCCTACCAATCACATCAGTCGACTCCCCTGAATTGCCCTGCCTACTCAAGAGCCGGAATATAGAAAGAAGAAATAGAGTGTTGCAGTTTCTCCCTCTGAATCTTAAATAGCTTCCCTACTGCTTCCAGGTTGCAGGTGATATAAACCAGAGGATGCTGTCACTGTGCTGTGGCCCCATTTATCTTTCTAGAGTTAGAAGGCAAAGGTTGTATCTGATGGGTCTACTAGCCCTTTCTTGGTTTTCCATCTCTTATCCCATAAATACTTGGTCTAGAAAGGTCCAGTGTCTTGAGTGTCTCTCACAATTTGTCCATGGCATTTTTATTAGGTATGAAAATTCCCAGAGGAACTGAGAAGTGGCATTATCAATGCTTTCCAAAATATACACTGGTAGGTAGATAATTTTGGCTTCCCTGGTGGCTCAGATGATAAAGAATCCACCTGCAATGCATGAGACCCAGGTTCAGTACCTGGGTCAGGAAGATCCCCTGGAGAGGGGAATGGCAAGCCCCTTCAGTAGTCTTGCCTGGAGAATCCCATGGCAGGCTACAGTCCCTGGGGTTGCAAAGAGTTGGACACGACTGAGTGACTTTCACTTTTGCTTCAGGTAGGTAATTTAGATGAAATCTTTGGTAGTTAAAGAGTTTTTCAAGAGCAGTGCTGGGCAATAAATTTAAACTAAGATTATTGATATAACTAGGGAATTACTATGAAACTTACAAATGAAAGTATAATCTTTGCTCTTAAATGAGTCAGAATCTAAGTTAAAATGAGTGATCCATGGAAAATGTGAAAAAAAAAAAAATAGCCCTTATCATAAATTATACAGTACATAATCAGCCACTACCTGATTATCTTAAATAAGGCTATTTTGCTTCTACTTTTCTATTCAAACTGAGAACAATAGCAATGAATAATTGTATGTCCTTCAGCATCTTAACTTCTTACACAGATGTCTCAAAAGATAAGATTTTATTTTGGACAGATGACAACCGAATGATTTGCAAGCCTCAGGCCCAAGTTTAGTAGGATAGACTAAGCATGTTGACAATATTTTAAACTGTTGAAATAAACTTTTATCATTTCATTTAGAATGATTCCCCAAGCTTATTCTAAATATCTCTATTATGGAAATAAAATATTTTAGCTAGGAGTAAAATTACTTTCTAAATGTAATTTCTTCTAAAAACATAAATCTAACACTCAGCATACTTTTCAAAGCTATCTAAAATGGCAGTTCCTCTCAAACATTAAAAAATGCCCACCAGCATATTATCTACTGAATGTCCCACCTAAAAACTCATTCTTCATCAGCAAGGATCAAATCCACCCTGTTTTCACCAGAAAATATGTTACCATAAGCTCATTCACAGATGTTCTTGGTGGGATAGTGGATGTCTTAGTCAAGAGACCTAAGCCTTTGGGTACATAATGTTTAGAAGTTAGAAGTTTAGAAGTTAGGGAGATGAGGCAGAATCCACAAAGGAACTGGGGAGTGACTGGCAGGGAAAGGGGAAAATTACATGTTGTTAAAGTCAAGTGACAAACTAATGTCAGTAGGAGGGTGTGATTGGCAGCAAATGCAGATCAATAGATTGGGGAGACAGTGATGTATAAGGAAGCCTGGTGTGTAGCAGTCCGTGGGGTTGCAAAGAGTCAGACATAACTGAGCAACTGAGCAACAACAGATTGGTCAAGTATTGGAGGATGGGGAGTTGACCTCGAATGTCATGTAGAAATCACTGGTGCCATTGACAAGAGGGTTTCATGGGCTCAGTATGGATGAGAGCCTGATTGACATGCATTGAAGAGAAAATTGAAGGAGAATGTACATTGTTGAGTGTTGATGGCTCTTTTGTCTTTCCAGCCAAAACCACCAGGATTACACTCTAGTCGAGCAAGTTGGGCTTGTAGCTCATTACAGTGAGGGGGACCACACAGAACGGGGTGCACTGGGTCTGTCAGCAAGGTGTTCTATAATTTGGGGGGAAGTTTCAGGAACCAGATCTTTGTTCTGGAGTGGAGGATCTCTGGAAGCAGAGATAATTAGCTATCTTAATAAATCTTCATAGGAAGACTATAAGTGTGGTCAAAGCTGTAGTTAGTAAAGAATTATCGGTCACTGACATCAGTCGGAAGAGGGGGTGTTGGGTAGTTTGTGGTTTTCACAGTGACCTTGCTGTTGTCTGTCCTTAGATAAGATGATAAAGTGCCCTTGTTTTTTTACTGCTTTATCATGCTCACAGAGTGACCTTGTCTGATGCTGACGTTCTGTGAAATTGTTTATGTTCAAAGGAAGAACACCAAGGTCTAGCTGAGAGTGGTGTGCTGTTACAGACACTGCTGTTGGAGGACTCGGGGAAGAAGTAGTTTACACACTGTTTGAGTTTTATAACTGAATATTCTCATATGTGATTCATCTCTTGTTCCACAAACAAGATATTAATAATTAACATGTCTGATCATTTATTTTTCTTTCTATCTCACTTTTTCCACTCTGAGGCTCCAGGTTTTGGGGGTTAGCATTTACATGACACTGCAAATTTCATAAACTGAGCAGAAGATGGTGGTACGTGAAATTTTCGTGAAAACCTAAATTGTAATGCTGCAGACTCATTACCTTTATTTGGCCATAGACTCAAAGAGATTGTGCATTCCAAAGTGAAAGTGAAAGTCGCTCAGTTGTGTCCGACTCTGTGATCCCATGGGCTATACAGTCCAGGGAATTCTCCAGGCCATGGAATTCTCCAGGCCAGAATACTGAAATGGGTAGCCTTTCCCTTCTCCAGGAGATCTCCCCAACTCAGGGATCAAACCCAGGTCTCCCGCATTGCAGGCGGATTCTTTACCAGCTGAGCCACAAAGGAAGCCTAGTATGCATTAGCAGTACTTAATTTTATGGAATGTTGAGTAGTTACTTTAACATTTTTTAAAATTATATTAACTGTTTGGTAACACCATAACATTAGCAATGATTTTGGATATTAGATTTCTTGATACATTTTTGTTTCATACATTTGGCAGGAGAGCCCAAAAACTATATTCAAAAAGTAAAAATGAGTATAAATTTGCATAAAATTAGTTCCATGGAAGGTTTAATTTTATCTCCCACAGCTTAAGTGATTTTTTTTTCAGCTATTTTCCACTTGGATGAACCAAGACTAGTTACCATAACAACTGTGGTTATTACCACTGAGATAAGTGGTCTTTTCTTACACCAACACACTTATCAATATGTTCATGGTACAAACGTTAAACATTCACAATGTAAAAGAGGAAGACTTCCTCATACCCCCAGCCACCAGGAACTCTCTCTTGATACATTCATGGTTCTCAGCTTCTTTTATATCATTCAGAGATATTTCATGCTTATATAAGCATTTACACATGTATTCTTCCAACCTTACACAAATGGTCTGCACTTGTTTTATACTTAACAATTTGAGACTGGTTTCATTACCAAATATATACAGTGATTTTGTTCATTTAAGCTGTTAGTCTATTTTATTGCTATAAAAATATTAAAGTAACTCTATACTATCACAGATAATTAATCACTGAACAACTTTATACATGTCTTATGTATCTGAAGAGCAACTTTCCAGAGTTAAAATTCTGGGTCAGAGGTCATTGACATTTTAAAATTCAGTGGCTGTTACCAAGTTTCTACAGAAGTTGTACCAGTTTCCACTTCCACTGGGAGAGGATGTGAATGTTCCCCATAGCATGACCAAAATGCTAGGTGAACACTTTGATTACTGCCAGTCTGTTAAAAGAAAAATGTTACTATAATTTCATTTTTCTTGCAGGGGGAGTTTATACTTTTCTTCTTGACAAAATTGAGTTCTTATAGTAAATAAATTTGTTATCAGTTTGTTATCTTTTGACTGCAGTGGTTTTCCTTTGAACACATTTTAAAAATTTTTCATAGAATTGACTTAATTAATTGTGGATTTTGTGGCATCTGGCCTTCATGTCATCTAGACAGGCTTTCTTTACTCTAAAGTTGCCAGAAACAAAAGAGATACACAAACAAGCAAGTAAAAACAAAAATCTTCTTTCATAGTATTTTTCTAATATTTTAATAAATTTAAATTTTTTCATGAAAATTTTTAATCTTAATTTTTTGGGGGTATAATGTGTGAGTTATAGATTCAAATAAGTTTTCAGGTACCAGTCTAATTGTTGTTGTTTTTTTTTTATCTTTTATTGTCTAGCTTATCTTTTCACCATTAGTGTGAAATATAACCTAGTTTGTATACTAAATAGCCATGTGAATTTGGTTATATTACTGGATTTGCTATTCTTTAACCATAACCTCATTATTCATAAGTAATATATTTAGTAAGGCTGGTTTCCCCTCAGTACTTTTCTTTTTCATAACCTTCCAGTCTATGGATATTTACCCTTGTTTATATTTTCATGTGGACTTCTGAATGATTTTATGTAATAAAAAGAAAGCTGTTAGTAATTTGTCAATATTACATTAAATGTTCACATGACCTTAGAGAGAATTTATGTCTTTAGTTGATTTCCTCCTTTCCAAGATCACAGGAGGTCTTTCTTTGTTCAATTCTTCTCTTGAATAATGTTTGCCACTACTAATGGGGTTTTGTCTGCTTCCCATCCCTTTTCCCTGTTTTATTAATGTTAAAACTGTAATCTGGGAAATAGGTACTCAAAATCATCGGGTCTTTGTTTTAGACTCCATCTTCTGTCGGTTATACTTTTAAATTTTGTTTTTGGGTGTCAGTTTTGAAGAACTTTCTGTTCTCTCCTGTGTGTTCTTTTTTCTGCTACCAGTTTTATGATCTCTTAGTTATCAGAGATGTTCAATAACCCTTTATAAGTGATAGGACAGTGCCCATCCTACTCATTCTTCTTAAACCTTAAAAATTATACGGAATCATACAAGATGCTGAATTGCAAAAGCAATCTTGTGAAAGAAGAAAAAAGTTGAGACAGCATGTTCCCTGATGTCAACTATATTATAAACCTATAGCGATTAAAATAATATGTTACTAGCATAAAAACAGACACATAGATCAATGGAATGGAATAGAGAGCCCAGAAATAAACCCACACATATGTGGGCAATTAATTTATGACAAAGGAGCCAAGAACATACAATGGGCAAAGAACAGTCTCTTGAGTAAATGGTGTTGGGTAAACTGGGCAGCCATGTGTAAAGAATAAAACTGGACCACTATCTTACATCATACACAAAATTTAACTCAAAATGGATTAAAGATTTATATGTAAGACCTGAAACCATAAAACTCTTAGAAGAAAGTATCTCTGATAATATTCTTAACATAGCTCTTGGTGATGATTTTCTTGAATCCCAAAACAAACACAACTAAGGCAAAAATAAACATGTGGGACCATACTAAACTAAAAATTTCTGCACAGCAAAGGAAACCATCTACAAAATGAAAAGGCATTTCATGGGAGAAAATATTTTCAAATTATTTATTTAATAAGAGACTAATATACAAAATATATAAAGAAAGCATATAGCTCAACAGAAAAATCCCAAATTTTGAACAAAATAGGCATAAGATCTGATTTCCAAGGAAGACATATAGATGGCAATCAGACCATATAGACCTTTTGATAAACAGCTCCAGGGAAGCTACTGGACCGTGTTTGAGACAGAGTACTTGACCTTGGACTACAATTGGCTGTGTTCCCAGAAGCTGAACATGCAGCCCAGATGCCATGTCATCAGTGATAGCTGTACCATCATGTCTCCCTATGCTTTATTTGTTTTCCAATGAAGGATCCCTTAGGCGCAGATGATGGGGAAGGAAAAAGCCCAAGCTTGGTTCCTGGTTGGATTGGGTCAAGATATAGGTGTTAGGGAAACATGGATGGTGTTTCCCTGACTTGTACTCAGGAATGGCATTGAAAGGCCATGGTGAGAAAACATCCTCCTGGAATGAACATACAGTAAGGCCTCTGGTTTCTGCTTTGCATGGAATGAGAAGCTGCCTTTTCTTTAGATGGTTTATAGGTATAGGTTATAATATACACCAGGACTCATGAGCAGTGACAAATGGCCAGAAGAAAGATTGGAATATTGCAACTCACTGCTTTCTTTACATCCAGAGAAAAATTTGAACACATATTTAATCATGTGTTTCATCATGGAGTCAACATTGTTCAAAACTCTTTTCTACCTAAAGTCATTTGAGTTGAAAAAGACTTAAAGTGGTGTTAGTAGTAATCCCAGGATTACTGTCAAATTTGTTTTGAGCCAGTTTATTATACTTGTGACAAATAAATATTGGTAAATGAAGCTAATTTACATTCACTGCCTCATCTGATATCCACGGAGCTTTACAAGTCTCCCGTGCTTTTCTCATTAACAAGATTATGCGTGTAATGAGAGTAGCTGTCTTCTTATCCCCTAAAGTCCTCACTAGTCTCTGAAGGCAGAGGATGTCTTCTTTCTCTCTTTGACAAGGTAAACAGTCTAATCAAGTATTGAGCACTCACATGTTGTCAGATGGCATTATAAGCAATGCATCAGAAAATTTACTTACAAATCAGAAGCATTCATCTTTGGCTTGTTACAGATTTGGGAAGCTGGAATTTAAAATAATTATTTGTTCTTTAAAACCACACTCAGTGTTTCATATTTTGTATAATAAGCTATTACTTTGACCTTTTGATTAGCAACTAATAGCTTAATGCTGATATTTAATGCTTGCATCAAGAACTTTTCTTGAATGCTGTTGTCCAATATGGAACCCACTAGCAAAGCATGACTATTGAGTACTTGAAATGTAACTTAACTCAGTTGAGTTGAGCTATAAGTAAAAAATATGAATTGGATTTCAATGACAAAGTAATTGAAAAGTAAAATATTTTATTAATATGTTTATTTAGTGGCTCAGATGATAAAGAATCCGCCTGCAATGCAGGAGACCTGGGTTTGATCCCAGGGGTTGGGAAGATCCCCTGGAGAAGGGAATGGCTACCCAGTATTCTGGCCTGGAGGATTCCATGGACAAAGGAGCCTGGCAGGCTACAGTCCATGGGGTTGCAAAGAGTCAGACACGACTGAGCGAATTTCACTTAACTTATGTTAAATAATGTTCACTTCAGTTATATGTGAAATAATATTTGGGGGATGTCGGGTTAATTTAGTAAGTATAAACTCCTATAATTACCCATTGTTTAGTGTAATGTACAAAATATTTGCACACATGGGGCTTCAAACTGTGATCTTGTTATTTATTTCATTAAATTTTCTACCATCATTAAGTATTAAACCCCAAATTTTATACTGATTGTGCTTTGTATCATCTTTACTCCTTGATCCACATGCTAGACCCACTGGTGTGTCAAATGAAGTTTGTCACCCATGAATGGAAAAGCAAAGGATGTGGTTTGACCTTGATGATAATGATAAGTTAAAGACATAAATATCACTCAGGCATCCCTTCCAGAGACCTAGGGTTCTTCTCTATCCTTCCCTTCCATACTCTCTCCACTAGCCATCCATTCCTGCCATTCCGCTTCCTAATGACTCTCAAATGTTCACTTTATCCTCCTGTCTATTGCTACTATATTGACAAAACCCCTTAGTATCTTTCCCGGAATTATTGCAGTGTCCATGGCCTGGGTCCATAATGCCAACTCTCTTTGTCCTCCTGCTTATTCTTAAAATGTGGATCAACTGTTTTTCTCCTAAAATACAAATCTATTCAACTTTTTAATGAGGAGTCCTGCAAAAATCCTGACTGCCCACACAATAAAATGCACACTGCTTAGAGAATATTTCCTGTGCTGTCTCTCACCGCATCCTCCTCTATGTCAGCCATGTTGGATGGGTGAACATCCTTGATGTGTGTTGCTGCCTGAGGCTTTCAGCCTGTGTTCACTGGCATATTTGCCTGGGAAGCTCTCCTTGCCTGGACTGCCCACGACCTGGACTCTCCTATCATTCTGAAGGTGCTCTAGACTGAATTGTTCAGTCACTCAGTCATGTCTGTTTCTTTGCAACCCTATGGACTGTAGCCTGCCATGTCCACGGAATTCTCCAGGCAAGAATACTGGAGTAGTTTGCCATTTCCTACTCCAGGGGGTCCTCCACATCCAGGGATCGAACTCACGTCTCCTGTATTATCAGGTGAATTCTTTACCACTAGTGCCACCTGGGAAGCCCTGTTGTGACCTCCCCAAATTCCTACTTTGAAGCACAGCCTGAGCAGACTGGTACAGAAGGATCTGCTCCAGCTTCATTCCCAGAGAGTGTGATCCGGGCTAGGTGCCTTTCCTCCACTCCCTGCAGCTGCTGGATCCTGTCATCAGAGCCCCACATCATTCTGTGGTTATGGTCACTTTGATCTTCCATTTTACTCTGTGAACTCCAGGAAGGCAGACTGAGTCTCTCATTAGTCTTTGCATCAAATTCTCAACACATGATTATTCATTTTAATGTTGAAAGAGGTACAGGACAGAAATGGTGTTTTGCTGGCTGAGCATTTTAAGAGTGTTTTGTAAACATGTTCCAAGGCAGATAAAGAGTGTTTGGGGGATGCATTTCACGAAGAGTTCTCACAAGTAACTTCCAGTCTGAGGCCACCTGGCCAGAGGGAGCAGCAGGGATCCGGGCCCGGCCAGCTGGTGCGTCTGGGGAGGTGTCAGGGAGCCATGTTTCTTGGGAAAGTTACCAAGCCCACGCTTAGTTAATGCTCATAGCAGGTGGGATTATCCCCGTGGGGCATCCATGTTAAAGTGATCTGCTCCCTCCTTCCGTGACCTGAAATGCAAATGGTTAATGACAAAGGAGTGAGAAAGAATCTTTAGTTATCAAGCCCCGGTAACCCAGTGTCTCAGAGAAACAGATGGGACTGTATCTTTGGAGGGCTCTGTTTCTTTGAGCGGAAGGAATAGAACAATGCCCTAGTACAGTTGTTAAGTTTTCACACGTTCCCGTTGCAGAAATCACGGGGCAATTTTCTCAGGCTTTGCTAGGGCTGTACCATTTATTTCTCCCTTCACATTAGTTTGTGAACGTAGTAAATTCTTTGTGATTTCATGAGATCTCGGGTAGTGGAGGATGTGGCATAGTGTGTGTTCATCGATCTTTCACTTCTATTTTTTTTTAATCTGTCTTTATCAGTTATCTTTCTCTTTTCATTCATGGCCTTATACTTATTTGCTAGTTTTCCAGGCATGCTGTGTTATATTGCACGGATTAGAAGTGGCACATTCGGAGGGTGTCCTGGAGAGTTTTCATGGGTGGATGTTTCAGTCTCCAGTGGTTACTATGAGGCAGCATGCTGGAAGAGTAAGGCATGGCTTATCCATGGGGCATGCAGACTTGTTCATAGATAGCCCTGGGTTAGGATGTGTGTGTGTGCTCAGTCACTCAGCTGTGTCCAACTCTTTTCAGCCCCATCGACTGTAGCCTGCCAGGCTCCTCTGTCCATGGAATTTTCCAGGCAAGAATACTGGAGTGGGTTGCCATGCCCTACTCCAGGGAATCTTCCAGACCCAGGGATTGAACCCAGGTCTCTCGTATCTTCTGCACTGGCATGTGGATTGTTTACCACCGAGCCACCTGGGAAGTCCCTTGTTATATTTACATCTGCTCAGTATTCGGCATCTAGTGCCTTGGTACCCCAAGTGTGTGATGTGTATTGTTTTATGAATTACTGGTGCCAATTTTCCACCAAGGAACAGATTGCAAGAGATTTTCCTATAAGTGAAGCCCCTGGGTTAGGATGCTGACTGTTACTTATTTTCCGTGTGATCTTTGATTAGCTTCTAGACTTCCCTGAGCCTCAGAACCTATAAAATGGAAATAATGATGCTTACCTTATAGTGTTTCAGAGTTAAGAGGCATAAATGTGAACACTTGTTAAAAATGCCCCTGTTACTTCCACTGTCCTTGGAAGGCGTTTCCCTCTATAACTAGGGGGAGAGAAGGATGACTAAAGCACATAGGAGATTTGGGCCATAGAAGGACCCTGAGAAATTGCTGTTTTCATCCAGAGGGATGTCTAAATCATTCATGATGGATAGTTTTTATTTTCTTCTTTAATATTTCTGGGAAAGAGATTTAACTTGAACACTTCACAGAGAACTTTATTCTAGTGTTTCATCATCTTAATGGGTGAAAAGTTCTTCCTTATAGTCAGTAGAAATCTGTCTGGTTTTAATGCAAGCTCATTTCTTTGTCTTCAGACCCTGAGGGGAAAGGGAAGAATCTATGGAGTCTCTCAACTGAGAAAACCTTCACGTATGAAATCATCACTCCTTTCCCTTTTCTCCGCGAGTCTAATGAACTCGGGGTCATGAAGGGGTTTTCAGGGACACAGGTCCCCATTGCTTGTCATCTTCCACCTTTCATGTGAAGCAGGTTCTCTTTCTTCTCATCTGGTTAAATGTGTGTCTGTGCTGAGCAGAGTCAATCTACTGCAGAGTAGAAGGGATGGGTATCATCTCAAGGTTGCAAAAAAAGACAACTTATTTCTATGGTATGCTATGGAATCCCAGACATTTTAGAAAAGAACTTCCTATTATAAAAAAAGTCCCAGTTAGCAATTTAGAATGTTGTATTTGGGTCTCTGTGCTTACTACCATTTTGTTCTGCTAAGTTGAAGAAATATGCCATAACGTGGTGAGACCTCAGCTCCCCATGTTACAAGCTGCTCTTCTCATCTCAGAAGCCTTTCCTAACTCTTGTTCCTCAGATTAAAAACCTGGCAGAAACTGTTTGCCAGGTTCTGTTCACTTTTAGGTTCTCATGGTCCTGATATGGCATCCACAGAAGATTGGGTATTTTGTGTGTGCCTGATCAGTCATGTTTGACTGTTTGTGTTCCCATGGAGCCCACCAGGCTCCTTTGTCCATGGGATTCTCCAGGCAAGAATACTGGAGTGAGTCGCCATTCTCTTCTCCAGGGAATATTCCCAACCCAGGGATCAAACCCAGGTTCTCCTGCATTGCAGGCAGCTTCTTTACTGTCTGAGCCACCAGGAAAGCCCAATTAGGTATTAGTTTGTTTATTTTTTACTGGTAGAAAAAACAAGTGAGTTATTCACAGTGTTTTTAAAACTGACTTTATAAAATCGGTTGTTTTCATGGTGGTAATTCAGAGTTTCTTCCTCTCTGGAATGGGACTTTCTTCCTCTCTGGAAATGGTATACAGATCTGAGAATCCTTTTTGCTCCTAATGGAGTCTGTCCTACTGCATGGAAGGAAAAACAGGAGACAAGAAATTGGAGACAGTTGTTCTTGTCCTGATGAATGTGACTTTGATACATTGATACATAATACTGACTAGTTTGTCAGTCCCAAGAGGGCTTCCCCTCCTTTAGCTCTAAAATAATCTTCAAAGACCCAGGCCATTGAAGTGTGCGTAGCTCTCCCCCTCCCCAACATGATTTGTTATATTTACATCTTCTCAGTGTTCACATCCAGTGTCTTGATAGCCCATGTGTGTTGTTATGTGAATAACCGGTGCCAATTTTCCACTAAGGAACTGATTGCAAAAGATTTCAGTGTAAGTAAATAAGGGATAATTTTATAAGGTTTGATTCTCCAGGGGGCCCCAGTGGATGCCATTGGGACTTTCTGAATTAGTTCAGAACCAGAGCCAAAGAAGATGGCTCAACATTTGGGCTGATTCTGTCACGGCTTAAGTGTTGTGATGGGCAGTGTTACAGAATATAAATTCTGTAACCTCAATTCAAAGAGCAACAATTTAACCTCCACAAAGTAGCCTGGATGGGGTGTGCTGTGACAGTAATTTATTCTTTCAGTCATCTTCTCGCTGCAGTAGAAGAGATAATTTTGGTAATCGGGACTATTCCCAGACTTATATGCTCAGGCACATACACCATTAACATAAATGCTTCTATTCACTTAGGCCCTGGAAATAGGAGCTGTGATTAATATGCTCATCCATATGCTTTTTTATATCCTTTAAAACCGAAAGATGATTTTTGAAAGAATTAAATAGGGACTGGAATTCATTCTGTAATCGCTCTAACAAATGGCATTTTAAAGGACCTAGCAGGGGAATATTTGTGCTGCGATGAAACGGTAGCTAAGAAATTGATTTCTTATGACAAAGAGAAGTTCTTGCCTCCTCATTTTGAAAGAGAATCTTAAATATGTAATATAATCAGGCTCATTCTTGTCTTTGGCCAAAAGCCAGGACTCAACTTTACACTGTTGTTCAGATTCTATTCTCTATCCCTGCCTGAGCCTGACCCACAGGGACCCCTCCTCCTGGCAGGAGCATGCTGAGATGTGCAGAGATATCCCCTCATCTCCAGGTGCTTCCAAGTCACGAAGGGAACTGGGTGCCCTATAAGTGGAAACTCACCTCGTCTGATGGGTCGAGGATGGACTTGGGGTGACTTAAATGCCTCTCGAAAGTCCATGAATGAACTTAAGCTGAAACAAAGTTCAGGTGGGCAAACCGCACCTCAAAAATTGAATTAACAGATAGTTGTATATTTCTGAATATTTTCTTGTTTTTGCTACTTAGTTTTTATTTTTATTACTTTTTATTGTAGTACAATTGCTTTACAGTGTTTTGTTAGCTTCTGCTGTACAACAAAAGGAATCAGCTATATGTATACATTATATCCCCTCCCTCTTGGACCTCCATCCCACCCCCCAATCCCACCACTCCAGGTCATCACAGAGCACCAGGCTGAGTTCCCTGTGCTAGGCAGAAGCTTCTCACTACCATCTGTTTTACACATCCATCCATTCATGTGAGTGCTCAGTCATGTTCAACTCTTTGCAACCCCATGGACTGCAGCCTACCAGTCTCCTCTGTCCATGGGATTCTCCAGACAAGAATACTGAAGTGGGTAGCCATTTCCTTCTCCAGGGAATCTTCCCAACCCAGGGATCAAACCAGGTCTCCTGTGTCTCCTGCACTGGCAGGTGGATTCTTCACCACTGAGCCACCAGGGAAGCCCATGTTACACATGACAGTGTACGTATGTCAATGCTGCTATCCCAATTCATCCCACCCTCCAACTCACCTCAACTGCTTTGTCTACAGGTTCATTCCCTATGTCTGTGTCTCTATTCCTGCCCTGCAAACAGGCTCATCTATACCATCTTTTTAGATTTCTTATGTAGGAGTTAATATACAATGTTTGTTTTTCTTTCTGACTCATTTCACTCTATGACAGACTCTGGATCCATTCACATCACTACAAATGACCCAATTTCAGTCCTTTTAATGGCTGAGTGATTTTCCATTGTGTATATATACTACATCTCTGAATATATTCTTGTATGCTTTTTTTTGGGCTTCCCAGGTGGCTCAGTGGTAAAGAATCTTCCTGCCATTGCAGGAGACTCAGGAGACAGGGGTTCAATCCCTGGGTCAGGAAGATCCCCTGGAGAAGGAAATGGCAACCCACTCCAGTATTCTTGCCTGGAGAATCCCATGGACAGAGGAACCTGGTGGGCCACAGTCCATGGGATTTCAGAGTCGGACATGGCTGAGCATGTACACATGCGTGCTTTCTTTTATGCTCTGGTAAGCCTTACGTGCCCATCTGCTGCTGTCATGACTCACTGCCACCAAGCCCATTTCTGGTAGACTGTCTTTGATAAGGGGCATGTGTAATTAGAAAGGTGTGAATTAGAGGGGAAAAATTGAAAAAAAAGTGACTCAATTTAAATGAATAATACACTACAAATAGGGGGCGTGTTCATAAGAGAAATTGTTTTTGCCTTATCCTGACATGAGAGCAGTCTGTGATTTATTACTACAGAGAGTGGAAGGCGATAGGCCAGAGCCACGCAAGATCCAGCTTCCAGGGTTGTAAATTCCAATCTGATATGCACATGGCAGTGTCGTCCAAAAGTTTGTCAGTTGGCCTTGGCTGACCTCTGTTCCCCGGTCTCGACTAGCTCTTCGAAGCCCGTGGCCCTCATTTTAGGGCGGTCATCAGATTTGTCATTCCTGTCCTGTGACAGTCACACAGGGGAGATGGTGAGCCTCACGAGGGCAGGGCTCTAATTTTTCTTATTGCCAAATGTTCACAACTGACCCGTGCCTGCCCTGTAAGTCCACGCTGAATAAATGCCGTTAATACAGGTGCAGAGACCTAGTGGTCAGTGTCCCTGGGGAGGGACGTGGACGGTCAGAGTGGAGGCACGCCACAAGTCCAAGACTGGGACACGGGGAAACAGGAGCCCCTGTATCAGGATCACGGGGAGGGAGCTGCCTGCATCGTGGCCAGGGGGACCTGGCCTGGAGATCACTGGGACCGGAGACCAAGACAAGCCTCAACTGTGGGCTGAGGACAGCGTGATGATCCAGGTCAAGTTTACAGTTAGAGTTTAAGGGGGCCCAGCTGTGAGAGAACAAGGGCTATAGGAGCTGAGACCCAGGCTTAGCCTGATGCTCTGTGTGTAATGAAAACCTGGACTTGCCTCGCTAATTATTAACTGGTAGGCAGGGCGATGACCTTGTAATCAGACTCTTTGGCTCCCGGTCCTGGCTCTATCACTTACTAACCACAAGCAGGTCACTTGGCCATATCCTGTCTTAAGTTGCTCCTCAGAAAAATGGTTCCAGTAAAGCTCTTCTTACAAATCGAATAATAGCTTATTCTTATTAGTCTGCATGCTAAGTTGCTTCAGTTGTGTCCGACTCCTGGAACCCCACGGACTGTGGCCCTCCAGGCTCCTCTGTCCATGGGATTCTCCAGGCAAGAATACTGGACTGGGTTACCATGCCCTCCTCCAGGGGATCTTCCCGACCCATAGATGAATCTGTTTCTCTTAAGTCTACCTGCATTGGCAGGTAGATTCTTTACCACTAGTGCCATCTGGGAAGCCTCCCTATTAGCAAGACTCTGTAAAAATTAGAAGATTTTAAAATATTAACCATGATGCACTCAATCATTCTCTTTCAGCCCCAAAGGGCTCAGGGGTCAGTTCTCGCCAAGACCTCTTGGAAGAGTCGTCACTGACCCTTCAGTGCCTCTCTAGCTCACCTTCAAGGACAAGGATAAACCTCAGAAGTATCCTTAGAGCCTGGAGGGGAAGAGAAGTAGGGCTGAGGCAGAGTGCACAGTCCAGGCCTGAGGTGTATTCCCAAGGGCTGGTGGAAAGGAGCCTGGGCACCCTGGGCAGGAGAGTCTTCCTGTGTTTCCTTGACCGGCCTCCCCTGCCAACCTCTGCAGTTGTGTAGCCAGGTAGATAAGCATGCATGTGACGATGCAGACTCCCCCAAGGTCCAGAACTCCTTTGTCCATCCGTTTGTTCATTCACTTATTTCACAGGTATGAGTGAGCCCCTGCTACATGCCAGGCTAGATGGCGAGCCCTAGTCCCACGTTAGTGCTAAGCACCACAAATATTCTTCGTGTCTCTTCACCAGTGAGTGGATGGTGGGCTCCTCTCTTCCCTGGAGGGTCCATGCCTACTGGTGCTTCCTTCTGGGTTCTGCCATCAACTCAAGTTATTTCATGGAAGGTTTTACCTCTCCTAGGGCTTTCCAGGTGGAGCAGTGGTAAAGACTCTGCCTGCCAATGCTAGAGTTGCTGGTTGGATCTTTGGGTTGGGTTGGGAGGAAATGGCAACCCACTCAAGTATTCTTACCTGGAAAATCCCATGGACAGAGAAGCCTGGCAGGCTATAGTCCATGGGGTTGCAAAGAGTTGGACACAACTGATCTTACTTACATAACTTTTACCTCACTTCCATATTTACATATGTACTCTTTAATCCCCACCCTTCCTTTCCAATTTGTGCCCTTACTTGAGAAAAATCTTTTTTCCACAACCTTGCTATAAGGATGTTGGCTCAGATGGTAAAGAATCTGCCTGCAATGCTGGAGACCTGGGTTCGATCCCTGGGTTGGGAAGATCCCCTGGAAGAGGGCATGGCAACCCACTCCTAGTGGAGGATTCCTGTCTGGTGGGCTACAGTCCGTAGGGTCTCAAGGAGTACAGCACCCAGCACTATAAGGATATCAGTGATGATTTGTCTAGGTTAAGGGACTGGAAATTCATAAAAAATTAGGAAGGAAAACACTTTAAAGTCTTTGTAATTGACTCAGTAGATCCTCATCATTTTCTTACTGATCTGTTTTTACTACTTCTGATTAATTTCCATCGAAAAAACCGGCCTTTAAGATAATCTATCTCAAATACAAATTTAATTTTTCATCTTGTCCTAGTTTTGTTTCACTTAAAATATACAGTATTTTGGCAACTCTATGATTGGTCAAGGGTTTTAGGGCTCCCTTGAGGTCCCAGACATCACTTATTACTTAAATTGAATGGGAAAATGTGTTTTAAATTTGAGATGCATGCCAGTAGGAAGCAGGATTTTTAAATCATTGTAGAATAAATTGTGAAATTTATTTGAAAATTCATGGTTATAAACCTATAAAACACTGGCACTTTCAGGCTGTTTTAAAACGGGTCTCTCTTTCATGTAGTAATTCTTCTGTTTTCACATTCCTTGCCCCCATCAAATTCCTCATCCTAACAGCTGGGGCAGCAGTAGTTCTGGGACTATATGATATCCTGAATAGAATGTTTAAAACATTTCAAAACACAATCTGCCAAAGGGTGTCCCCAGTGTCCTCCAGAGAGAAACAGCTGGTTGATTCTAACCTGCATCCAGCTGACCCAGAGTGCACAGTTTTCTAGCTTTGTGTGTGTGTGTTCAAATAGATACTTCAATACTCTGTGAATTTTCATCCGTTCAACACTGAAAATAGAAGTGTAAGTTTTTGAGTCTCATACTATGCATTGTATATATTTTTTATTTAATAAACACTTCAAAATAAAGCATTGAAACAAGAAAAGCTCATCTTCTGGTTTTCATCGCTCCCTCTCTCCAGATGGATCCCAAAATACTTGCCAGGAACACTGCCTTATTCATAACTTAGAATAGAAATACATAGAGAACCATAACAATTGTGCCCACTAAACCTATTTTCTGCAATTACCAACGGAAGTAACAAAAATGCTAGGAAAACATATTCATCAAAATGGCAGATTTTTTTTTCTTTGTGAGCTGTAATTAGTTCCTGGGCCAATTTCCATTTTCTGAATTGCATACTAGATGATAGACATTTTTATTTGTCGGGGAGGGGGGCAGAAAAATGAATGTATTAGCTCATAAGCACATCCTGTCCAGATTACAAATTTGTTTCTCTGGAATGCACCAGTAATAAACAGAGTCTTTCTGAAAGAAAAGTCCTTTTCCCTCCAAACATTTATTTGGAAACATTAATTTTCATTCTTCATGTATCATTGTGTTGTTTGGCATATGTTAGTCCCTGCAATGCCATAGAGAAGAATACAATACTCTGGCATTGGATAGTAATAGCAGTCATTTTAGGGTAAAATAAGAATTATTTTACTGCAGTAGCCCCCTTCTACCTTGCTCCCTTCTTCCCTTTCATGCCAATAAATAGAGTGTATAATGAATATGGAAATTTTGGCTCCATTTTACTACAAATTATTGAGCATTTCCTATGTGCTATATACAGTGTCCTGGGCTTCCTAGGCGGCACTAGTAAAGAATCTGCCTGCCAATGCAGGAGACTCAAGAGACAAGGGTTCAATCCCTGGGTGATCCCCTGGAGAAGGAAATGGCACCCCACTCCAGTACTCTTGTCTGGAGAATCCCAGGGACAGAGGAGTCTGGTGGGCTACAGTCTATGGGATCGCAGAGAGTCAGACACAACTGACTGTCTGAGCAGCAGCTGTATACAGTGTCTTAGGAGAGTAAAAAATAAACACAATAAAATCCCTGCCTCAAAAGCTGCTAGTTTAGAAGTTTCCTGTGACCAACTTCTTGCAGACCAGCCTGGGTCTCACTGCCCCCAGAAGGCCCAGCATCTTCCAGGGGGGGCTCCAGCCTGTGACTTTTGTCCACATGCGGAGTGAGCGGGGTGTGTCTGGGAGAGTTAAGCTGAATTGCCCTTCTTATAAGTGCGACTGAACACATTCTCATGCTTTTCTTTTAAGAGTATTCATGTTTAGTTTTTCTGTGAGCTGACAATGTATTTGTGATGTGTGTGCATTCTAAGTTGCTTCAGTCATGTCTGACTTTTTGTGGTCCCCATGGACCACAGCCAACCAGGCTTCTCTGTCCATGCGATTCTGCCGGCAACAGGACTGGAGTGGGTTGCCATGCCTTACTCCAGGGGATCTTCCAAACCCAGGGATCGAACTCACGTCTCATGATGTTTCCTGCATGAGCAGGCAGGTTCTTTACTACTAGTGTGCCGCCTGGTGAGAGTATCTATTATACCGTTGGTCATTCTCTTTGTGGGCTTCCCTGGTGGCTCAGATGGTAAAGAATCCGTCTGCCAATGCAGGAGATAAAAGAGAGGCAGGTTCTATCCCTGAGCTGGGAAGATCCCCTGGAGAAGGAAATGGCTACCTGCTCCAGTATTCTTGCCTGGAGAATCCCATGGACAGAGGAGCCTGGCGGGCTCCAGTCCATGGGGGTCGCAAAGTATTGGACGTGACTGAGTGACTAACACACACACACACACACACACACACACACGCACACACACATTAAATGTATCAGCCTCTTGTCTGTCAATGCAAAGCTCAAACTCTGTTCAGAGCCATCTCTCAAGGTTCTTCCCCCAGGGTCTTCTCTCCCTGATGGCCTCTGAGTGGAGGAGGGTTAATGGCGCGAGGAGGCATGCTGCCTCTTCTGGGCATCTTGCTCCCAGGTCCACTGAGGTGTGGTCAGTGTCTCCTGCAGGTTTGGAGCCTTGCTCTGCTGGCCCTGCTGACCGTGCCCCCCAGTGCCTCAGATGGCGAGGTCCTGCGCTCGGCAGCTCCCCACCCGCCCCAGGCCTCTTCCGGTGGCTTCTGTGCCTCCTCTCTCGGGGGAGAAGGAGGGGGCAGGTGAGAGTGGGTGGCAGCTTCCACTAGCTCTATAGTACCCAGCTCTACAAGCTCACTTTCCCTTTGACCCTGCTTGTTGGGTGCGGCCTGTGCTGGGGCTCTGACGGGCTGTCTGAGTCCAGTCTGGAGGAGGCCTGGGTTGCTCCTGGGGTCCTTTTACTTCAAGGCTCCTTCATGCCGATACCTTGTCAACTTACTGAAATTCCTGTGCCTCTGTTTTCTCTGCCTTAAAACAGGCATGACTGTAGAACCTTAATCATTCTGGCATTCTGAAGAGTAAATATAAGCACTCTGTAAATATTTGCTATGTTAAAAATTATTCCACTCTGCTTCCACCTTGAGAATTAGAGAAGCTTCACCTCTCAGACATTTCTTGATTGACTGGGCATCTTTAGGCATTTATTTCAGCAAGTGAACAAGATGGCTTTATTAACACCTTCATTATATTTAAATTGGGCTTCCCTGGTGGCTCAGATGGTTAAGAATCTGCCTACAATGCAATGTGGGAATCCTGGGTTCGATCCCTGGTCAGGAAGCTCCCCTGGAAAAGGAAATGGCGATCTACTCCAGTATTCTTGCCTGGAGAATGCCACGCACAGAAGAGCCTGGCGGGCTACAGTCTATGGGGTTGCAAAGAGTTGGACACGACTGAGCAACTAACACTTTCACACTTTATATTTAGATTAAAAAGTATTTTAAAAATACTAATTTAGAAGATTTTCATCTGGGTACAAAATTATTTTAAAAATAAACTTAGGCAGAAACTTCCACTTATGGATCTGAAAGACTGAGACCTTCCGGTAGGATTCCCTTTCCTGGCAGAAACCAACTGTGAAAGCTGGATGTGAAAGAGTGAGATTCTAGATAGCAGAAGCAGACACACCATGCTGGCCAGGGCACGTGTGCTCGCAGGGAGAGAGAGACGTGGTCTTTAGAAGTAAGTTTCCATCACCGTGGCTTTTGGTCTAGGACTTAAGGGTCATCTGCCTGACTCACTCAGCAGTGGCAGGGGCGCGTATAGAAAAACTCAGTTTTTCTGATCTGATAAAATATAGTGAAGCCAGGAAACTGAATGCTGGAGAGAGTAGGGGTAATCCTGGAAGGAAAAGAGTCAGAGCATGGATCCCCAGTCTCCATCCACAACATCTCTGCTGTACCCCAGATAATATGCATGCATGGAACAGACTCAGTGCAGCTCAGCTAAAGACAAGAGATCCAGAGTGAGACTGAACTTCTGCCCAGGAAACAATTTGCACTTCAAGACCAGCCAAGAAAATTACCTGCTAAAACAAAGAAAACAACACCATTAGAGAAAATAACAGTATCCAGGATCTGTTAACATTCATAATATCTGAGATACAGTCAAAATTATCCAACATACAGAGGTCCAAGAAAATGGAACACATTCTCAAGAAAAAAGAAAATGAGTTGTGTCTGACCTGAAGATGAACCAGATGCTGGAACTAACAGATAAGTATATTAAAGCAGCTATTATAGCAACAGCCAATGAAGTAAAACAGAACATGTTTTCAGTGAATGAGAACCTCAGCAGAGAAATGGGAGATCTAAGCAGAGAAATAAAAACAACAAAATGAGAAGCACATGGAAGTTATAGAACTGAAATTAGAGTTATGATAAAAATAGTCACTGGGAAAACTTAATAGTCAAATAGATATGACAGAGGAAAGAGGAACTGAACTCAAAGATAAAGCAATAGAAATTTGTCCAAGGTGAAAAGCAGAAAAAAGACTGTGGAAAATGAGCCAATGTCTTGTTAGACTGGATAAAATAAGCAAACATATAATAGGAGCATCGGAAGGAGTCATAAAGAGTTGGACACGACTAAGCGACTTCGCTTTATCATCAGAAGGAGAGGAGAGAGAACAGAACAGAAAAAACAGTACCTGAAGAAATAATAGCTGAATGTTTTCCAAATTTGGTGAAAGTTAGAAATGTTTTGGATACAAAATGCCATGCAAACAAAACCACAATGAGCACAGAAACTCCAAGGCTAAGTTACATCGTGGTAAATTGTTAAAAGCCAAAGATAAAGAGTAAGTCTTGAATGCTGACACATTGCCTATAGAGGAACAATGATGATTAATAGCCACCTTCTCATCAGAAGCCATGAAGGACAGAAAAGAATGGAATAACCTTTTGAAAATGCAGCAAGAACAGCTGTCAACCCAGAATTGTGTATTCTTTGAAAACTGTTGTTTAAGAATGATGGCAACTTCCCAGAACAGTGCTGTGTTCACTCAACCCTCTTTGCATAGCCTTGCTCCTGGGACCAGAGCCAGACATTGTTTCAGGGATAATCAGAAAGAGTTCTGGAACTCTCTCGAGTTTCCAGTTCTGTTGGACCTTGTGTTTATTCCCATTGTTGTGGGTGAAGGACCAAATGAACTATTCAGTACTAACTCAAAGAAGAGAAGAGATAGGACTATGTTATGTAAATATAGAAAAGATAAAAGAATGCAGTCTGCAGTCAAAGATCTCATGGTGACAGCAGTGGGAAATCACACAAAAAATTCATTAGTGGAGACCGCATAATCAGATCAGTAAGCAAAAACATAGCTTTTAAAAATTTTATTTATTTTTCATTGGAGGTTAATTGCTTTACACTGTTGTGTTGGTTTCTGCCATACATCAGCATGAGTCATCCATAGCTATACATTTGTTCCCTCCCTCTTGAGCCTCCCTGCCACCCCTCTCAGTTCTCACAGACCAGCAGTTTGAACTCACTGTTAACAGCAACTTTCCATTAGCTAGCTGTTTTACACTTAGTAGTGTATGTATTTCAGTGATACTCTCTCAATTCTCAATTTGTCCCACTCTCTCCTGCCCCCGCTGTGTCCATAAGTCCGTTCTCTACGTCTGAGTCTCTATTCCTGCCCTGCAAACAGGTTCATTGGTACCATTTTTCTAGATTCCATATATATATATATGCATTAATATATGATATTTGAAAAATGTATTTTTTATTTGAATTTCTCAGTGGAGGCTAAATGGAATTGGAAGTAGAAAGAAATGCTCAGATAAGACATGCTCTCACTGACGACATCCTCACCATCTGAGCTTGTGATCTGTTCTTTTTCTTCTTGGGATTTAATGTAAATTATATAACTATGAAGACTAAGTATCAGCACTTCTCTGGCTAGCACAGTGAGCAACTCAGCAAACTCTTCTTCAGATAATAAAGGAAGACTTCACAGAAGAGAAGACATTTGATATTGTATGTCAGAGTGTGAGCATTTTCACTCAAAGGAGGGGAGGAGAGAGGAGAAATTGCTTATTGTATAGGAAAAAAAAAAGCATATGCAGAGCACAATACCATTTTAATTAAACATGCTGCCTCACGAAGAAGTGTAAAATGTCCTGCAAGCGAAGGCTTCAGGAATCATCCTCGTCTCTATTTCTCACACATGGTGTTTTCCAAAAATGAGAGCAAAAAAGGCATTTTCAAATAAAAGAAAATTAAAATAATTTGTCATCAGAAGACCATGTAGCATTACAATAAAAGCTAAAGGATATTCTTTAGGCTGAAGGCAAATGATAGCAGATGGAAAGTTGGATCCTCAGGGGGAAAAAAGAAGAGCCCTACAAATGATGAATATCTGGGTGATGATGCGAAAGACCACCCTTTTCCTTCCAATCTCTTTGGAAACAATTGTCCTGTGTAAAGAGAAATGTAATTCTGTCTCAAGGGGTTGTGACATATGGAGCTGTAACACAGAGAGCAACCATGACTATACTCCAGCACCTATCTTCAGTGTCCCCCCGCCAGCTCAGTTCAGTAGCTGTGTCACGTCCGAATCTTTGTGACCCCATGGACTGCAGCAAGCCAGGCTTCCCTGTCCATCACCAACTCCCAGAGCCTACTCAGACTCCTAGAACAGGCAATATACTGGACAATTCTATCCCCCATCCACTAATTGCTTTCAGTTTCCCCAGACATTCAATTCAGTTCAGTCGCTCAGTCATGTCCAAATCTTTGCCAGCCCATGGACTGCAGCACGCCAGGCCTCCCTGTCCATCACCAACTCCCAGAGTTTACTCAAACTCATGTCCGTTGAGTCGGTGATGCCATCCAGCCATCTCATCCTCTGTCGTCCCCTTCTCCTCCTGCCTTCAATCTTTCCCAGCATCAGGGTCTTTTCCAATGAGTCAGTTCTTTGCATCAGGTGGCCAAAGTATAGGAGTCTCAGCTTCAACATCTGTCCTTCCAATGAACAGTCAAGACTGATCTCCTTTAGAATGGACTGGTTGGATCTCCTTGCAGTCCAAGGGATTCTCAAGAGGCTTCTCCAACACCACAGTTGAAAAGCACTCAGCTTTCTTTATAGTCCAACTCTCACATCCATACGTGACTATTGGAAAAACCATAGCCTTGACTAGATGGACATTTGTTGGCAAAATAATGTCTTTGCCTTTTAATATGCTGTCTAGGTTGGTCATAACTTTTCTTCCAAGGAGTAAGCTTCTTTTAATTTAATGGCTGCAGTCACCATCTGCAGTGATTTTGGAAATAATCTGGAAAAATATTGGAAAATTGGAAAAAATAAAAGTCAGCCACTGTTTCCAGTATTTCCCCATCTATTTGCCATGAAGTGATGGAACTGGATGCCGTGATCTTAGTTTTCTGAATGTTCAGCTTTAAGCCAACTTTTTCACTCTCCTCTTTCACTTTCATCAAGAGGCTCTTTAATTCTTCTTTCTGCCATAAGGGTGGTGTCATCTGCATATCTGCATCTGCATCTGCATCTGCATCTCTGAGGTTACTGATATTTCTCCTGATAATCTTGATTCCAGCTTGTGCTTCATCCAGCCCAGCATTTCTCATGATGTACTCTGCATATAAGTTAAATAAGCAGGGTGACAATATACAGCCTTGATATACTCCTTTCCCGATTTGGAATCCGTCTGTTGTTTCATGTCCAGTTCTAACTGTTGCTTCCTGACCTGCATACAGATTTCTCAAGGGGCAGGTTAGGTGGTCTGGTATTCCCATCTCTTTCAGAATTTTCCACAGTATGTTGTGATCCACACAGTCAAAGGCTTTGGCATAGTCAATAAAGCAGAAGTAGATGTTTTTCTGGAACTCTCTTGCTTTTTTGATGATCCAGCAGATGTTGGCAATTTGATCTCTGGTTCATTTGCCTTTTCTAAAGCCAGCTTGAATATCTGGAAGTTCATGGTTCACGTATTGCTGAAGCCTGGCTTGGAGAATTTTGAGCATTACTTTATTAGCATGTGAGATGAGTGCAATTGTGTGGTAGTTTGAACATACATTGGTACTGCCTTTCTATGGGATTGGAATGAAAACTGACCTTTTCCAGTCCTGTGGCCACTGCTGAGTTTTCCAAATTTGCTGGCATATTGAATGCAGCACTTTCACAGCATCATCTTTTAGGATTTGAAATAACTCACCTGGAATTCCATCACCTCCACTAGCTTTGTTCCTAGTGATGTTTCCTAAGGCCCACTTGACTTCACATTCCAGGATGTCTGGCTCTAGGTGAGTGATCACACCATCGTGGTTATCTGGGTCATGAGGAACTTTTTTGTTAGTTTTTCTGTGTATTTTTGCCATCTCTTCTTAATATCTTCTGCTTCTGTTAGGTCCATACCATTTCTGTCCTTTATTGTGCTCATCTTTGCATGAAATATTCCCTTGGTATCTCTAGTTTTCTTGAAGAGATCTCTAGTCTTTCACATTCTATTGTTTTCCTCTTTTTCTTTGCACTGATCCCCCTGCCAGGCACTAGCTACATCAGAGTGGTGGTTTTGCAGAGTCTCCTCATGCTCTCAGGTCATTGCATTGCCAAGAGAAATATGACAATGTACACTCCTCAAGGTGAATCCAGAAGCTGGCTCCGCTAAGACTGTAGAGAAGCCATCTGGACCCATGGCAGAATTACCATCTGCATGTGCCTTCCAAGTCCTCTTTGCTGTTTGGCCATTAAGATGAAATGTGGCCCAGGACATACTGCAGTAACACAAGCACAAGATAATCTCATAATGGCCTTCTCCTTTGAGTGAAAACAATTCTTTCCCTGTATGTAATGTATGTATATATGTATGTGTGTATATATACATATATATGTGTGTGTGTTTATGATTATGCATGTGTATGTTATAGTTATATGCACACAAATTTCACTGTCCGTCAGTCTAGGCTTCTTGGAAGAAAAGCTACACAGTTTATTAAAGAGCAGAGACATGCTTTGCCAACAAAGTTCTGTATAGTCAAAGTTGTAGGCTTCCCTGGTGGGTCAGATGGTAAAGAATCTGCCTGCAATGCAGGAGACCTGGGTTTGATCCCTGGGTCAGGAAGATCCCTTGGAGGAGGGAATGGCAATCCACTCCAGTATTCTTGCCTGGAGAATTCCATGGACAGAGAAGCCTGGTGAGCTTCAGTCCAGAGGGTCACAAAGAGTCGGATACGACTAAGTGACTTACACTTCACTTCATGGTTTTTCCACTAGTCATGTGAGGATGTGAAAGTTGAACCATAAAGAAGGCTGAGCACTGAAAAATTGATGCTTTTGAAGTGTGGTTCTGGAGAAGACTCTTGAGAGTCCCTTGGACAGCAAGGAGATCAAACCAGTCAATCCTAAAGGAAATCAGTCCTGAATATTCATTCGAAGGACTGATGCTGAAGTTGAAGCTCCAATAATTTGGCCACCCAATGCGAAGAAATGCCTCATTGAAAAAGACCCTGATGCTGGGAAAGATTGAGGGCAGGAGGAAAAGGGGACAACAGAGAATGAGATGGTTGGATGGCATCACTGACTCAATGGATGTGAGTTTGAGCAAACTCTGGGAGATAATAAGACAGGGAAGCCTGGCGTGCTGCAGTCCATGAAATCGAAGACTTGGACATGACTGAGCAACTGAACAATAATTTTACAGATGGGGAAACTGAGTCTTAGAACATATAAGCAGTTTTCCCAAGGCTCCTGAAAGAGGTAGGAATCAAATATAGCTGACTCCAGGGCCCATGCTCTTAAAGATTTTTTTACTGCTTCAACCTGTATCACCTTTTCCCAATCTGTATACATAGCATATTTACTTCCTGTGTATGGGGAAATATGACCTGACTTGGATTATATCTAGATATGCATACTTTATTATGAGACTCTAATAAGTGTATTATATATGTATGCAATGTATATATGCATCCTTGTAAGGTTATGCTATTTTCTATAGGGTAACTAGCTTTAAGAAGGGCTTCCCTGCTGGCTCAGACGATAAAGAATCTCCCTGCAATGCAGGAGACCTGGGTTCAATCCCTGGGTCAAGAAGATCTCCTAAAGAAGACAATAGCAACCCACTTCAGTATTCTTGCCTGGAGAATCCCATGGACAGAGGCTACTATCCTCGGGTCTCAAAGAATTGGCATGACCAAGTGACTAAGCACTAGCACATGCTTTAAAAAATTCTAAAAAGCAAAATACTAAAACATATTGAGAAGATAAAGTAGGCAATTTTTATTTGGAATCGTTCTTGCTCCTCTTTTCACATGGACTCAGTATGGACTTCTTTTTCAGATAAAAAGCTCTCCCAGCATATTTAAAATATTATTCCATTTACAAAATAAAACTAATATGCTTCCCCACCCAAATTGTGTAAAAACTGTTACATCTGTAACAGACTGAATAACTGCAAGAAATTATATCAACAGAGAAGGTGCTATGGCAATTAACAGGTGACTTTAAAAAATAATTGATGATTCAGTAGCATTCCTAACTATTATTTTTGAAAGCATTTTAGACATTTTATCAAGCAGTTTCAGGGGTAATTGTTACTGTTGTTATTTTTAGCAACATGGCAGAGCCTGAGTACCAATTTATGCTGCAGTCTACATGTTTGACTGTTTGCTACAGTAATGAGATTTATCTGTCCTCACAGAGGTCGCCCCTTGGCAGCACACTGGGATTTCATTCAGGAGGAGGAGGAGAAGAAGGCAATAACTTGCCCAGGACAAAGCCTCTTACCCTGTGTATTCATTCATTTACGTGCTTTTTGGAATCAAAGCACACCACATCAGACAGCTTTGTATTGTGCTGATCGAATTCGGAAACTGTGTTTAGAATCTCCCACTCTTAAAATCTTGTCCCCAAAGTATTAATTCTTTTCAGAGTGTCCTGGAAGATTGCCAGAGGCCCTCCAATTCAATCCTTCTCTTCCTCTAGATTAGGAGGTTGACTCAAGGACACCACATCAGTATTTTTTAATGTTTTTTTTTTTTTCTTTTTCCTTGCTGTTAACTGGGTTGATAACTTTTGACTACCTTTCAAGTTCTTTGATCCATTAGGGATAAAGTCTTCAGTCTTCACTATGTGTAAGGGAAGGGTTGGGACTTGGTGATAAAACATGACAAACAAGTGAAGGTCTTGAGGCAAGGATCAGAAGTGCTGTGCACGTTGTTGGAGGCTGGAAATGTTGGAGTTGGGAGTTCTGATTTCTCTATCATCTATTATCTTTATCTATCGTCAGTCATCTATCTATTATCTATCATCTATGTATCTAAAAAAAGTGAAAGTGTTAGTCACTCAGTCGTGTCCGACTCTGCGAACCCATGGACTGTAACCCGCCAGGCTCCTCTGTCCATGGAATTCTCCAGGCAAGAATACTGGAGTGGGTAGTCATTCTCCTCTCCAGGGCATCTTCCCAACCCAAGGATTGAACCTGGGTCTCATGCACTGCAGACAGATTCTTTACTGCCTGAGCCACCAGGGAAGCTCTATCTATGTTCTATCTATCTATCTATCTATCATCTCTCCATCATCTGTCTACCTATCATCTATCTATCTATGTCTGTCTATCATCTGTCTATCTGTCTACCATCTATTATCTATGTACGTACCTACCCACCCATCTATCATCTATCTTTGCAGCTAGTGGCTCAGAGGGATCTGGGAAAGGCATTCTTTTCAGATGTATATCTGCACAATCAGAATAACCTCCTGTGGTCTTTGACCCTACTTCGGGTGAATGTCAGACTACAGAACAGTACAGACGTGACTACTGATCTACAGAAGCAGAGTGAGGCTGATGTTTGATTAACGACCAGAGGAATCTAGTTGCAACCACAAATGCAAATGGTAGCAGGTGAAAGATATTAGCAAAGCCTGCATGAATTTGAATAAGATATCATCAGGAGATGGAACTTACGCGTTAACACAAAGCCTCCTTATTCTTCTTGGCATCGCCATTTGGGTCACTTTACCGCTGTGCCAAATTTTCTCAATGGAGCTTTTCAGAATCACACACAATTTTCAGTTCAAACAACAGAATAAGCACTGGTAATTTTCCATTTTTCACGATCACCTATAGAATGGATTTTTCTTTTAGATGAAGTGAGCTTTGTAGCTCTGTTATCTGCTTCATAATATTTGCCACATTTAATTATTATTTAGAGTTGAGTTTTTGAGAAAGAATAAAATGCTTTCAAAAACATTCCCTTCATTGTCAGTGATATGTTAAAAACAAATTGAACATATATACCGAGAAATATATTAAACATATATTTTCAATGGAAAATTTCCACAGATTTAGCCATAAGCTTATTTTCTCAAAACAAAGGTAAATGTTATTATTATTATATTTAAGTCCTGGCATTTTATCTTAAAAGAAACTAAGACCATTCTGTGGCTACTGCTTCAGTCTGGAACCCAAGAAACTTGCTTTCTAATGTTTTCTAGAATACTTTGTTTGAACCCATGTTTATCTCTAACTGAGCTGTGGTACCACATATCATTAATCTTTTATTGACAATACTAGGCTCCAGGAAAAGTGATCACTCATCAGATACACAAAACAGCAACTTAACTGAACTGACATAGAAAACACGCAAGGAAACTACATGCCTGTTCTATTACTGGTGACATTTGGAACAATAGAACTGTCAGACCCTCATGTGAACAGAGGGCCTTAATCATAGCAGGAATTAGTACACACGACAGGTGATTATGTGCTGGCGACATGCCAGGACCAGCTGTGAGCCTTCACATTATTTGTAATCTCAGTAATTGCAGCTTTGGAAAAAAAAATTATTGGGGGACTCAGGGTTGGAGGGGGGAAAGTAAGCAAAAACCACATACAACCCATTTATTTCCACAATAAAGTTCTTTACAAATGGGAAAAGTTCAACCCACATTATAAATTTAGGTCCATCCCCTTTCTCTCCAGTTAAACAAAAGAGCAATATAATCATGTCTTCCCTCCCTTTTTTCAAGTCCAATTTTAGTGGCTCCTTACAAATAAAATATGCCTTCTATCATTTATTTACTAATTTGAGATGGGATTTCCTTCTAAAATTACATAGGCTACAATATCTAAAGCCACTCAGGAAAACATGGGACCTAGTTGGCATTTTCCCATGTGGAATATTCTGTTATTTAGCTGTAGTAAATGTTTGATTTCTTTCTGTTGGGTGTTTATACAAAGAGATAATTCTTTAACTCTGAAACCATTTGTGGAAAATAATCCAAGTGCAACCCATGATTTGGAGAATTCCAGACATGAGAGGCTGGAAAGCAAAGCAGGAACATGGAAAGAAGGGAGATAACGAAGTTTTTCAAGATCCAGAAGCAAAATTCCCGGTTCACATTCTAGTTAACCTGGAACGAGAAGGCAGAATGTAAAAGGCAGCTTTGTCGTAACTGTTTATCTTTAGTCTGTTTGTTGATTGTTTTTCATGGAAATATACCCAAAACCTTTCTGTTTTCATTATACCCATGTGGTTATTACTACAAGTGCAATCTTTCTTTAAATGTTTTTTTTTTTTAAATTTATTATTCTATTTATTTATTTTTGGCTGTTCTGGGTCTTTGTTACTGTACAGGCTTTTCTCTAATTCCAGCCAGCCAAGGCTTCTCTCTAGCTGCAGTGCGTGAGCTTTACATTGCGTGGCTTCTCTTGTGGAGCGTGGGCCACAGGGCCCTCAGCCTCAATGGCTGTGGCTCCAGAGGTTTGGTGGCTGCGGCCCCTGGGCTCTGGAGCACAGGGCCAGTAGTGGTGGTGCACAGGCTTAGTTGTTCCATGACACGCGGGATCCTCCCGGATCAGGGATTGAACCCGCGTCTCTTCCATTGTGGATCCTTTACCTCTGAGCCACCAGAGAAGTCCTGCAAATGCAATCTTTGCACCATAGCTTTCCTTTACTTATGTTTTGTTTTGCTTTTTGTAACTTTTAGATTTTATGATAATTTTAAACTTATCATTCCAAGAATAGTGTTGGAACTCCCTTAACCAGTTATCCAAATTCACCAACCATTTACAGTTGTCTCATTTGATCTATCATTCTCTCACTATGTGTTTATTTATATCTGCATGTTTTTCTGAGCCTTTAGTAATGTAAAGACATTGAGTCCTTTTGATTTCTAAATATTTCTAAGTATATTTGCCCCAAACAAGGATATTACCCTATATAACCACAGTCCAATTTTTTTAACATTGATACATGACTGTGATCTGATCCACACGGGCAAAACTGTCAGTTATCCTAATCGTGGCCTTTGTAACTAATTTTATTTTCTCATGTAGCATGTAATCCAGGATTACAAATGCTTTTCTGTCATGCTAATTTAGACTATTTTATCCCCAACAATCCACCACCCTTTAAAAAATCTTTTGGACATTGCCATTTTACAGGAAAAGAGGCATTATTTTACAGACTCTTCCTTTTGGGTTTGGCTATTTCTCCTTCATTGGATTCCAGTAATGTATATTGTCAGATATAGCACAGAAGTGATGTTCTGTCTCTCTCAGTACTTTGCAAGTGTGGAAAGCAAACTTACTAACTAGAGTTTAGTTTTTCCTTACAGGGTTTCTTTGAATATAAAATTTATACATAATGATATGCACAAGTATTAAGTGCACAATTTGATGCATTTAATTAATACATACACCTGCCTAATGATTTATCCAGAAATAGAATATCTCCATCATCTTAGAAAGTTCTGTCACATCACCTCCAGATGAATCCCTTTCCCCCTACAGAGGCAATAGTTTTTCTGACATTTTTAGACACAAATGAGTTCTTCCTGTTCTAGAACAGTCTGTAAACTGATCCACCTAGTAGGTGCCTTTGTGTCTAGCTTCTTTCACGCGTAGTTTCTGTGGGATCCATTCATGTTTTCCTCTGTCAGTAGTTCATTCCTTTTTGTTATTGTTGTTATGTAGCATTTCATTGTATGATACAGCACAGAAGTTGTATATCTGTGTTTCTATAGATGAGCATTTGTCATGTTTCCAAGTTAAGGCTGTTATAAGTAAATTACTTTGAGCATGCTTGGAACAGATAATAAATTTTATTCCCTTGAGTAATATCGGGAGTGAAATTTCTAGTTTATAGGGTAGGTAACCAGGCGTGCGTGCATGCTCAGTCATGTTCGACTCTTTGCAACTTCATGGACTGTAGGCCCCCAGGTTTCTCTGTCCATGGGATTTTCCAGGCAAGAGTACTGGAGTGGGTTGCCATTTTCTTCTCCAGGGGATCTTCCCAGCCCAGGAATCAAACCCTGATCTCCTACACTGGTGACACCTGGGAAGCCAGGCAAGGTAAAACATTTAATTAAAATTAAATAAGATGCCAAACCTTTCTCCAAAAAGGCCTACAGGAATACCTCAGAAATTTTGTGGGTTCCATTCCAGACAACCACAATAAAATGAGTGTCAAATCAAAGCAAGTCACATGACTGCTTTGGTTTCCTAGCTAGCACAGATAAAAATTTACATGATACTATAGTCTACTGAGTGTGCTCCTCTGTCCATGGGATTCTCCAGGCAAGGATACTGGGGTGGGTTGCCATTACCTTCTCCAGGGGATCTTCCCAACCCAGGGACGGAACCCAGGTCTCCTGCTTTGCAGGCAAATTGTTTACTGTCTGAGCCACAAAGGAAGCCCTTATTATTACATCATAACTTATAAAGCAATGTTTATTCTGATGTGACCTGTCCATTCATATTCTCGACAGTGTCTTTTGATCAGCAGAATCTTAAATTTTGATGAAATACACTGTATCAATATTTCCTCCTGTGTAGAATGCTTTCTGGATCCTAAGGAATTTTCTCGAGACTACCCTAAATATGGAGAAATATTTCTCTATGTTTCCTTCAGAATTTCTTGTTGTTGTTCAGTCATTCAGTCAAGTCTGACTCTTTGTGACCCCATGGACTGCCACATGGAGGCTTCCCTGTCCTTCACCATCTCCCAGAGCTTGCTCAAACTCATGTGCATTCAGTTGGTGATGCCATCCAACCATCTCATTCTCTATTGTCCCCTTCTACTCCTGCCTTCAGTCTTTCTGAGCATAGGGGTCTTTTCTAATGAGTCATCTCTGCGCATTGGCTGGCCAAAGTTTTGGAGTTTCCACTTCAGCATCAGTCCTTCCCATGAATATTCAGGATTGATTGCCTTTAGAATTGACTTTTTCACTTTTTCACTCTCCTCTTTTACTTTCATCAAGACACTTTTTAATTCCTCTTCTTTTTCTGCCGTAAGGGTCATGTCATCTGTGTATCTGAGGTTATTGATCTCTCTCCTGGCAATCTTGATTCCAGCTTGTGCTTCATCCAGCCCAGCATTTCTCATTATGTACTCTGCATATAAGTTAAATAATCAGGGTGATAATATACAGCCTTGATGTACTCCTTGCCCAATTTGGAACCAATCTGTTGTTCCATGTCCAGTTCTAAATGTGGCTTCTTGACCTGCATAGAGGTTTCTCAGGAGGCAGGTCAGGTGGTCTGGTATTCCCATCTCTTGAAGAATTTTCCACAGTTTGTTGTGATCCACACTGTCAATGGCTTTAGGTAGTCAGTGAAGCAGAAGTAGATGTTTTTCTGGAATTCTCTTGCTTTTTCTATGATCCAGTTCAGTTCAGTTCAGTTGCTCAGTTGGGTCCGACTCTTTGCGACACTGTGAACCGCAGCATGCCAGGTCTCCCTGTCCATCACCAACTCTCAGAGTCCACCCAAACACATGTCCATCGAGTCGGTGATGCCATCCAACCATCTCATCCTCTGTCGTCCCCTTCTCCTCCTGCTCTCTCTCTTTCCTAGCATGAAGGTCTTTTCAAATGAGTGAGTCAGCTCTTTGCATCAGATAGCCAAAGTATTGGAGTTTCAGCTTCAGCATCAGTCCTTCCAATGAACAACCAGGACTGATCTCCTTTAGGATGGACCGGTTGGATCTCCTTGCAGTCCAAGGGACTCTCAAGAGTCTTCTCCAACACCACAGTTTAAAAGCATCAATTCTTCGGCACTCAGCTTTCTTCACAGTCCAACTCTCATATCCATACATGACTATTGGAAAAACCATAGCCTTGACTAGATGGACCTTTGTTGGCAAAGTAATGTCTCTGCTTTTTAATATGCTGTCTAGGTTGGTCATAACTTTCCTTCCAGGGAGTAAGCATCTATTAATTTAATGGCTGCAGTCACCATCTGCAGTGATTTTGGAGCCCAGAAAATTAAGTCAGCCACTGTTTCCACAGTTTCCCCATCTATTTGCCATGAAATGATGGGACCAGATGCCATGGTCTTCGTTTTTTGAATGTTCAGCTTTAAGCCAACTTTTTCACTCTCCTCTTTCACTTTCATCAAGAGGCTCTTTAGTTCTTCACTTTCTGCCATAAGGGTGGTGTCATCTGCATATCTGAGGTTATTGATATTTCTCCTGGCAATCTTGATTCCAGCTGTGCTTCCTCCAGCCCAGCGTTTCTCATGATATACTCTGCATATAAGTTAAATAAGCAGGGTGACAATATACAGCCTTGATATACTCCTTTTCCTATTTGGACCAGTCTGTTGTTCCATGTCCAGTTCTAACTGTTGCTTCCTGACCTGCATACAGATTTCTCAAGAGGCAGGTCAGGTGGTCTGGTATTCCCATCTCTTTCAGAATTTTCCACAGTTTATTGTGATCCACACAGTCAAAGGCTTTGGCATAGTCAATAAAGCAGAAGTAGATGTTTTTCTGGAACTCTCTTGCTTTTTTGATGATCCAGCAGATGTTGGCAGTTTGATCTCTGGTTCCTCTGCCTTTTCTAAAACTAGCTTGAACATCTGAAAGTTCACGGTTCACGTATTGCTGAAGCCTGGCTTGAAGAAGTTTAAGCATTACTTTACTAACGTGTGAGATGAGTGCAATTGTGCGGTAGTTTGAGCATTCTTTGGCATTGCCTTTCTTAGGGATTAGAATGAAAACTGATCTTTTCCAGTCCTGTGGCCACTGCTGAGTTTTCCAAATTTGCTGGCATATTGAATGCAGCACTTTCACAGCATCGTCTTTCAGGATTTGAAATAGCTCACCTGGAATTCCATCACCTCCACTAGCTTTGTTCATAGTGATGCTTCCTAAGGCCCACTTGACATCACATTCCAGGATGTCTGGCTCTAGGGGTGAGTGATCACACCATGGTGATTATCTGGGTCATGAAGGTCTTTTTTGTACAGTTCTTCTGTGTATTCTTGCCACCTCTTCTTAATATCTTCTGCTTCTGTTAGGTCCCTACCATTTCTGTCCTTTATTATGCCCATCTTTGCATGAAATGTTCCCTTGGGATCTCTAATTTTCTTGAAGGGATCTCTAGTCTTTCCCAGTCTATTGTTTTCCTTTATTTCTTTGCATTGTTCACTTAGGAAGGCTTTCTTATCTCTCCATGCTATTCTTTGGAACTCTACATTCAAATGGGTATATCTTTCTTTTCTCTTTTGCCTTTTGCTTCTCCTCTTTTCTCTGCTATTTGTAAGGCCTTCTAGAGGTTTCTTAAAACTTTTAGGTTTACTTTTATCTCCGTGACACAAGCTGAATTACTTTCAACCAGTTTTTCTATCATAATTTGTCGAAAAGACTTTAATTTTCCCACTATATTAGTTTGGTCACTTGGCTAAAATAGTCAGTTCATCATATAAGAATGGATCTATTCCTTTAGGCTATTTATCAAACATATATCACTGTCATGTGCTGTGTTCAATCATGGCTTTTAAATAAGTTAAGAAAAGCAAAAAATGCATGGAGAGATAGATTACAAAAAAGAGCAAAAAGGAGTCTTATATATATATACCCACTTGAGACAATCTGTTTCTTCCTGTAGAAACCTATTTTTTAATCTGGTGTTATTTTTACCTTCCAAGTAAAGCATTTCTATTAGTATTTCATATACTGCAGGTTTGCTGGTGGAACTATCTAAAGATGATTTTCTTCCAATGTCACTTTTTGTATTTTTGCCAGACATAGTAGTCCAACCGTTATTGTTTCTGATGAGAAGTCAGCCATTGTTTATGTCATTGCTTCCTTTTGTATAACATGACAATTTTCTCTGACTGCTTTCCAGATTTTCTATTTACTCTTCATGTTTGGCAATTTAAATAACGTGTTGTGTACTTACTTCCTCCTTCCTCCCCCTACTTTCTTTCTCTTTCTTTCCTCGCCCTTCTGTCTTTCTTCCTTCATTCCCTCTTTCTCTCTGAGGTTTGCAGAGCTTCTTGAGGTCTACATCTTCTTTTCACTACATGTGAAAACCTTCTGGTCCTTATTTCATCAACTTTGTTGTGCCCCACCTTATTCCTCTCCTTCTGTTCCTCCAATTTACATGTGTTAATCATTTGCTGTTGTACCACTAAGAGTGTTCACACTCTCTTCAATTGTTTATCTCCTTTTCTTCACATTTATCTTCAAGTTCACTAACATTTTCTTTGGCTATCTCCAGTAAGCTGATAAGCCTACACAATAAATATTTTTAATTATAAACATCTTATTTTTTCTCTGCTAAAGTTTCCATTTGGTTCTCTTTTTATAGTTTCCATTACTCTGATTTTTTCCTCCTGTTAATTTATGATGATCATGTTCTTCTTTAAGTCATTGATATATTTATTAGACCACATCTAAAGTCCTTGCTGGGCTTCCCCGGTGGCTTAGCAGTAAAGAATCTGCTTGCAGTGCAGGAGAGGTGGGTTCCATCCCTGGGTGGGGAAGATCCCCTGGAGAAGGAAATGGCAATCCACTCCAGTATTCTTGCCTGGGAAATCCTATGGACAGAGGAGCCTGATGGGCTACAGTCCATGGGATCGAAAATGAGTTGGACACCACTTAGCAACTAAACAACAAGAAAGTCTTTGCCTTCTAATTACAACATCTGTGTTATCTTAAAATCTGTTACTACCTCTACCTTTCTTTTAGCAATTGTTCACATTTCCCTGTTTCTTCCCATGCTTATAGAGCACTGGACATTTTGAGTGATAACACTGATTTGTGAAAATAATGATTCAGGGTACTTTGTTTCTTCTCTTATAAGTGTAGATGTTTGTTGTAGCCATGACTTAACTGTATTAACAATATTGGAAGCAAACCTCAATCTCCCATTCCCCTGGAATGAATAGCAGCTGAAAATGCTCAGTTATTGCAACCTTCCAGCTGTTGCTTTTCACAGGAAATCTTGGTGTTGCTCTCTAGTGCATACAAAGTTCAGGGTTCAGCCAAAGGTTTAGACAGAATCATACGTGGTTTTGAGGATTCCTCTTCTGTGATCCTAATTTCTGGAATTTCTTACTTATTCCCTCTGCTCTCTACCATCTCCCGAATCCATCCTCTGACTTGTTAAGCCAGTGAGACCAGGTTTCTGTTCTAGTTCGTCCACCTCTTGCCACACAGACTGGGGTGTGCCCTTCAACAAAAAGTCATACGAGCACAAAGTTTTATCCAGAGAAATTATTTTCTTTCAAGGACAGACTCCTCTCCAGGTTCTGTGTGCTTTTGGTCAGTCCCTACTGCCTACATATACTTATTTTTTTTAAAATACTTTGTCCCAAGTTTATCATTGTTGTCTGCAGATGGATTAGTTCAATAAAAAGTCCTTTGCCATTACCAGAAGTGGAACTCTCCAGAGGGGAACTTCCATTATATAACTTTTAAAGATGGTATTTTTGGAGGTTAAATAATGTATTCAATGAACTATATAGATAAAAATGACTTTATCACCTTTTAATGAATATGTGTCACCTATCCAATTACAAGCCCATTGAAGGCTCTCTTGGTCTTCTACTTTGTGGTCTTATTTCTGTCACTGGTACTCAACCAAGGTTTTACAATAATGAAGATGCTTATATTCTTCATTATATTGCTAAACAGACCAAGTGAAGAGTTATATATCCAAAAAAAGAGATCTCAGTTTTGAAAACATGGTCAAATTTTAGTTATCAGACTACAGATTTCACAACTCTGGTTTACAAATCAGTAAACTAGGGCCCACAGGCCAAATCTGGCCCAGGGCCTGCTTTTGCATAGGAATTTTTATTGGAACACAGCCAAGGTCATTCATCTATGTATTGTCAATAGTTGCTTTCACACTACGATGGCAGAATTGAGTAGTTGTAACAAAGAATGCATGGTTGGCAAAGCCAAATATATATAGGATCTGCTCCTTACAGAAAAAGTTTGCTGACCTAAATCAATGTGAAATAATCACCAGTACTTAAATGAAGCAGTGCAAAGGGCGTGCTTTACTGCTTATCAATATTTTGAGAAGCATCTTGGTTTTTTTGGTCAGTGTGCAAGACAAGAGACTCATTGTGGCAGGCAGTATAGTGGTCCTTTAAAGAACCCCATGGCCTAATCCTCGGGACAGGTGAATATGGCCAAGGGAACTTTGCAGTTGTGGTTAAGTGTGTGATCTTGAGATGGGGAGATTATTCTGGATTGTCCAGGTGGCCCCAGTATAATCAGAAGAGTCTTTAAAAGCAAGAATCTCTACTGACTGTGAAGTGATAGAGGAAGGACCAGAGAGATGTGATGGTTCTGGTTTAAAAAGGGAGGTGGGGGATGGGAGCTGAGCCAAGGAATGTAGGTGTCTTCTAGAAACCGAAAAAGGCAAGACAATGCTTTCTCCCTTGGAGCCTCCAGCGAGGTATGGAGTCCTGCTGGCACCTTATTTCAGCCCACTAAGACACATGTCAGACTTCTAGCCTGTACGACTCTAAGATAATAAGTGCTTGTTATTCTAAGCACTAAGTTTGTGGTGATTTATTGTGGCAGTAATAAGACTAATCCATTCACACACTGCAACACACAAAGGAATGAATTCATGTCATAATTATGGAGAGATTATACGAAAATTAGAAATATATTAGCTGACCACAGAACACAGCAAAGTATCTCTTGCCAAATCAGCTGTATTTTTGCAACAATACAGTTTGAACAGGTACTTTTGTATCAGTTTCTGCCATCTGTGGTATTTGAAATTATTAGAAAAAAATTCATGTGCAAAAGGAAGGCAATTCTATGGGCTTCATTGAGTTATGGTTGCCAGGGAAACCATTTTACTTGGTGATCAATATGTCCAGTATATCTCTATCGCTTTGTGCTTAACTCCCAAAGAAGGGGCCGGCGGGGCGCGGGGAGAGGCAGTCCATGGAAAGCATTGGGAAAGAAAGGAAAACCCTGAACTTCAGTGAAAGAAAATCTGGATAACTTATTTCTATTCCCGTGAAACTGAAAACTATTAAGAAATGAATGACTTTGTTTGATTATTTTGCAAACTGAATAGAATGGGATTTATTTTTCAATAGCAAATTGGCAGAACCAAGTGAGGTCCCCAGGATTCTCTTGCTATGCCATGAAAGCAAAGGTGCAGCTCACCCATTGGCAAGCCAAGCCCTTACCAACATTTTTTCCTCTCTGAATTGTCTTTCAGTTAAGAAACATGCAAAAATGAAATGAACTTGTAGTTTTTAAGGACTCTTGGCAATACAGAGAATTGAATTCTATTCACTGTCCCTGAATCATAGACTGTTTTACACAGCCAAGGTACTGGAACCCTAGAGAGACAGGGTGCCTTCTTATTCTGTATAACTAGAGAAAATTAAAAAGTGCTTAAGGAAGGTCTCAGGGTACCAAGGGACTGTTTCATGTGCTATGTTTTGAGGTTCAGTTCAGTTGAGTCGCTCAGTCATGTCCTACTCTTTGTGACCCCATGAACCGTAGCACGCCAAGCTTCTCTGTCCATCACCAACTCCTGGAGATTGCTCAGACTCATGTCCATCGAGTCAGTGATGCCATTCAATCATCTCATGTTCTATTGTCCCCTTCTCCTCCTGCCTTCACTCTTTCCCAGCATCAGGGTCTTTTCCAATGAGTCAGTTCCTCGAATCAGCTGGCTAAAGCATTGGAGTTTCAGCTTCAGCATCAGTCCTTCCAATGAATATTCAGGACTGATTTTCTTTAGAATTGACTGGTTGGATAATAATTTTGAGGTTATTAACGTTCTTTTGCTTAAGAAACCTGATGTTGACTCTAATTTGCTTGATCACAGGCAGACAATTTCAGGTTGGTAGGTAGCAATCTGAGAAGAGAGGATAAGCGTGACAGAGGGACACAGTGACCCTTCAATAAAGACACTTAGCAAATTAGCAAAGACTCGCTCTTGAGATGCAGTCTGAGACTCAGAACCTGAGGGATTTGACATTTGCTCATCAGTTGCAGTTGCTTTTACTTTTTGCGTGAAAACCATTTTGAAGTACATTATTGTGAGAATGATTAAATTTGAAATCATCTCGGTCAGAGAGACAGGTAGGCAGAAAAAAAAAGACATGAAATGATGAACAAAAGAGCAAACATAAAAGAGATTTAAAAAAGGAAAGTGGAGAATTACAAGTGCATTAATACATGTATTAGTGTCTATGTTTATCCAATTAAATAAAAATTTTACTTTTCACATTACTTTTTTTTTTAAAGCTCAGTGGCATTCTTGAGCTATGTTGTTGTGAAAGATGACAGAGTAAAATAAATTGATCTAATTTATATTTCAAAAGACAAAAATTAATAAATATAAGAGACAAAATTTAGATTTGTACCTAGCACTAAAATGGTCTGAAAAGGATGTCAGACAGTGTAAATGGAGACACACTAGCAATAAGATTACTTTTTTTACTGCTTAAAAAAAAGAATAAAAATTGTTTAAAAGATATTGCTTATATATAGGTACTTAAAAGTTATTTTTAAAAATGTATAATTTTGTAGGTTCATAGTTCCTACATGAGTGTCCCTTGGGGTTTTGTTTTTTAATCCACTCTGACAACCTCTGTGTTTTGTGTATTTATTTTTTAAATTAAAACATTTTTTTATTGCTCTGGGTCTTTGTTGTGGTGCACGAGCTTCTTTAGTTGCAGTGCAGGCTTAGTTGCCCTGCAGCATGTGGGATCTTAGTTCCCTGACCACGGATCGAACCTGCATCTCCTGCCTTAGAAGGTAGATTTTTAACCACCAGACCAGACCACCAGAGAAGTCCCTAGTTGGTGTATTTAGGCCATTTGTGTTTAAAGTGATTATTGATTCTGATGAGAAGACTGCTGTCATCCCCATCTTTGTTTCTCTGTAGGTAAAGTGTTTTATTTTCCCTAGCTTCTTTCAGTTTTTTTTTCTGTATTTTTGGTTTTCTACAGTGTAAGTATGATGTGCCTAGGTATCGCTTTTTTTGTATTTATTTTTCTGGGTGTTCTCTGAGCTTGCTGAAGTTTTGATTTGTTGTCTATCTTTCATTTTGTAAAATTCTTGGCCATTATTAGTTAAAATATTTTTTGCTCCATTTGCTCTTTCTTCTCTGTTGGTATTTCCATTGCTTGTAAATTATACTTTAAAACTCTTCCAGTAATTAAATGTCCTGTTCTGTTTTACTCATTCTTTTAAATTTTTCATTTCAGTTTAGGAAATTTCTATTGACCTATCTTCATGCTCACTGGTTCTTTCTTGGGTGACTAACAGTCTACCAATGAGCCCATCTAAGGCAATTTCCATCAATTACTGTGTTTTAAACCTGGAGCATTTCCTTTATTCTTTCTTAGAGTTTCATTTTCTCTGCTTACACAGCTATGTTATCTTGCATGTTGCCTACTTCTTTCATGAGAGTCCTTCTCATATCGATCATGGTTATTTTAAATTCCCTATATGATAATTCCAGACTTTAGGTCATATCTGAGTCTGGGTTTATGTTTGCTTTGTATCTTCAGACTGTATTCCTTCTGGAACTTTAGCATGTCTTGTTTTTTTTTGTTGTTGTTGTTGAAATCTAGATGTGCTGTATCAGGTCATGGGAACTGAGGTAAATAGAACTTTAATGTGAGGTTTTATATTAATCTAGCCAGGAGTTGGGTTATGTTTAATGTTGTTGTAGCCATTGGTGCCACGTGCTCTTGAGGCTCCTTGAGGCCTCTCAGGTGGCTCAACGGTAAAGAATATGCCTGTCCATACAGGAGAGTCAGAGGGTGCAGGTTCAGTCCCTGAGTTGGGAAGAGCCTGTGGAGGAGGGGCAATGTTCTGTAATCTTACAATTAAAATTTAGATTTTTTGTGGGCTTGAGCCTGTGGGTTAATACTTTCACAAATGTTTCTAAAATTAAAAACAAATTCCCCTTGGGTGAGACAGGAAGACCAGAGGGGGCTGGAGTTGGGTGCCTCCCTCTCAGCATCCATTGAGACAGGGCTCTGGTGATGTCCTTTCCCTGGAGAGGGGCCTTTTCTCGAGGAACCTCTGATATTTCACAGTGGTGACTCCTTTCCTCCATCTGCATCATTCCTGGATCTTCACCTGGAGATCCTGCTGAATTCCTGGATTAAACACCACCACCTCCCTACCCGCCTGCCAAGCAGGAGATGCAAGTTTGATCCCTGAGTCAGGAAGATCCTTTTGAGAAGGAAATGGCAACATACTCCGGTATTCTTGCCTGGAGAATCCCATGGACAGAGGAGCCTGGTGGGCTACAGTCCATAGGGTCGCAAAGAGTCAGACGTGACTGAGTGACCAAGCGCTCACACACACACACACACACAGTCGCTCAGGCTCATACTCACCCATACTCTACCTCTAATAACTTACCCAAGCTTCCATTTAACTATTCCTACCAGCGTGTGGCTCCTGTAGCTTCTGCTCAGGGCAAGTGTGACTCCCTGGATCCTCCTGTTTTTCCAGATTTCAGGGTGGAGTTTGCTTTGCAACCCCAGTTCTCTGATGAGTCCCAGTAAATACATTCCTTTTCCCACATTCTTCATATTCAGAGCAGGAGCAACAAATTTCTCAGCTCATTACATGTCAGAGCTAAAACCAACCTATCTATCTATTTTGTTAAGCCTAATCTTTCATTTAAGGTTGCACTTACTGAGTAAAATTAAAAAGAAAAAAGACACTACACAGTCATGTAACATTTTGGGAAGGGGTTATGGACTGAGTCAAAATCACTTTTTCCCATTTCTTAGGGAAACACTGCACAAAGTTGAAAAAGTTGTTCTTAAGCATTTCCCTTTTCTTCTTTTCCACTTTTCCATTGTGTGTGTTTGGTCTCTTTGTTGTTGTTGTTCAGTTGCTAAGTCGTGTCCGACTCTTTGCGACCCCATGGACTGCAGCACGCTAGGCTTCCCTGTCCTTCCCTGTCTCCTGGAGTTTGCTCAAACTCATGTCCATTGAGTCAGTGATGCCATCCAACCATCTCATCCTCTGTTGCCCCCTACCTTCTCCTCCTGCCCTGAGTCTTTCCCAGTATCAGGGGGTTGGCCACATAGTTTATTGTGTTTTTCTATACCATCTTCCTGGCCAACCTGATACTAGATTTCATTCCTGTGTTCACATCATCACCATTCATTCCTTCAGCCTCTAGGATTCTTTCTCAGGAAGAGCCCTTTCTGCTGTCATGGACCCTGCCAAGAGCTCAGACAAGACAAGTTTCAAAGGTCCTCTGTCAATTCGCCTTCAGAGCACCTTGACCTTTGTGCCACTGCCTGTACGTTTTCCTCTTAAATTTGGATGGAAAAGTTTGAACAGTGAGCTCTTTAAAGACCCTGTGTGCAGCTTTGAGAGTACAGACCTCTAATCTTCACCCTCAAAACGAGATTTTCATTGTGAGAAGTTTCTACTTTTTCACAAAACCCCCCAATTTTTATGCCAAAAAAGAACCTAAAGAAATGTCACAGCTAAGGAAAAGCCTCAGTGTGACACCATTGTCCCTTTTGTGAATGTAGTGTCACTTAATGCTTCAGCCCATTTCACGTCTCAGATAAACAATGTCCAACTTTTGACTTTTCATCTCTTTGTTCAGCATGGGCTGGCCCGCTGATACCAGAGAGACTCTGGCTCATTGTGGACAAAATGAGTTCAAAGGAAACTGCTTATTGCAAAATCTGCCTTTTCCTACAGCATAAATGAGAAATGGGGAAAGCTGTAATAAAATTAATTGTATGTACATAGAATCTTGATGCTGAAGTGCTTAGCATTAGAAATTCTTTTGAGAACTTAACTCTGAGGAAAAAGGATTTTTCTCTTATATAGCTTTAAATATAGTTCAGTTTCCATTAACTCTTTGAAGCTGCCAAAGACACATTAAAAAAATGCCGGTTCCTGGAGTGTACCTCAACTCCGTATTTTCAAGTGTTTTCAAGGCAGCTTATTCAGCAACTTGTTTTAGGTACATACGTCTCTATTCTGCTAAGGAAACATGCAGAATTTGTAAGTAATTGTCTCCTTTCATCTTTTATGTTACATGTGTGCTCAGTCATGTCCAACTCTTTGTGACCCGCATGGACTGCAGTCCGCCAGGCTCCTCTGTCCATGGGATTTTTCAGGCAGGACTACTGGAATGGTTTGCCATTTCCTTCTCCAGGGAATCTTTCCAATCCAGGGATTGAACCTGCATCTCCTGCATTGTAGGTGGATTCTTTACCATCTGAGTAAAATTGTCCTGGTATGATGTGGAAAGAAGCTATCACAATATAGATCTTTTGATTAAAGAAAAGCAGACAGCATCCAGTTGATAGATGGAAAGAAATAGAGATTTGTTATAATATTAATGAGGTCTTCTTTGACTTTAATTATTTATTTACTTTTCTTCCCCTTGAAAAGGCTTAACTAGACACGGCCTATGTAGGAACATTTAGAAATAAAACAAGTTTCCAAGTCTTCAAGATTTAAGAGCACAGAGAAAGAAATAGGCAAAGAATACCATCCCCACATTTACCTCTGGAGGGAAATGGAAGAGACAAAATCTCTGTAATTGAATTTTCTCTAGTACATGTCAAGAGTACTTGCTTTTGTAAAAAATGTTCATGGGCCATTAATCATAACCTAAGAACCACATCTCACCTGAAAAATGAAAGATCCTCTTTTGGCCACAGCCCAGATGAGTTCCACAAGGTATAGAACGTTTCATTTTCAATTCTCCATGTGCTTATTATTGACCCAACTCTGAAAATCTCTAAAAATAATTCTCATTTACTCACATGGTGAGTGCTTTCATCCTAGAACATTCTCTTCTCTGGGCTTCAATAATGCAATCACACTCTCTTCAAATGTTCCCATCAGATCTCTTGGGACCTGAAGCATCAGAAGTGGATGAGGCCCTTCAAGAATGTTCTGGCATTAAGAGCCTGAGTGCCCAGAGCCATGGGAGAATATCAGCTGGAAGACACCCTTTCCCTGCCTTCTAAGGCCCCAGGAGCAGCCTGATGTTTTCTGAAGAGTTGTGCCTACCTCTTAGGCTCTCCAGGATCCTTCTAGGATGTTTATCTAACTCGGCAGAGACATCATCTGAGCCATGGGGAGTGTGACTATGCCTTTTATTCCATACCCCTCACAAGGAACAGGGATTGGGTAACGGCAGAGGCATTTGAACCCTCCATTTGCAAGCTGTGTATCCTGTAAAATAGCAGCTTCTTCCAGCCACATTTTTTTTTTTTTGTATTTTTAAAGCCACATATTTTAAACTTGTTTCCTCAATTTTTGTCTGAAATGGTTCCAACACTCTTCTGTTCAGTTCAGCCACTCAGTAGTGTCCGACTCTGTGACCCCATGAACTGCAGCACGCCAGGCCTCCCTGTCCATCATCAACTCCAGGAGCTTGCTCAAACTCACGTCCATTGAATTGGTGATGCCATCCAATCATATCATCCTCTGTTGTCCCCTTCTCCTCCTGCCTTCAATCTTTCCGAGCATCAGGGTCTTTTCTAGTGAGTCAGTTCGTTGCATCAGGTGGCCAAAGTATTGGAGCTTCAGTTTTAGCATCAGTCCTTCCAATGAATATTCAGGACTGATTTCCTTTAGGATTGATTGGTAGGATCTCCTTGCAGTCCAAGGGACTCTCAAGACTCTTCTCCAACACCACAGTTCAAAAGCATCAATTCTTTGGCACTCAGCTTTCGTTATAGTCCAACTCTCACATCCATACATGACTTCTGGAACAACCATAGCCTTGACTAGATGGATCTTTGTTGGCAAACTAATGTCTCTGCTTTTTAATATGCTGTCTAAGTTGGTCATAACTTTTCTTCCAAGGAGTAAGCATCTTTTAATTTAATGGCTGCAGTCACCATCTTCAGTGATTTTGGAGCCCAAAAAATAAAGTCTCTCACAGTTTCCATTGTTTCCCCGTCTATTTGCCATGAAGTGATGGGATCAGATGCCATGATCTTAGTTTTCTGAATGTTGAGTTTCAAGCCAACCTTTTCACTCTCCTCTTTCCCTTTCATCAAGAGGCTCTTTAGTTGTTCTTCACTTTCTGCCATAAGGGTAGTGTCATCTGCATATCTGAGGTTATTGATATTTCTCCTGGCAGTCTTGATTCCAACTTGTGCTTCATCCAGCCTGGCATTTCACATGATATACTCTGCATATAAGTTAAATAAGCAGGGTGACAATATACAGCCTTGACGTACTCCTTTCCCTATTTGGAACCAGTCTGTTGTTCCGTGTCCAGTTCTAACTGTTGCTTCTTGACCTGCATATAGATTTCTTAGGAGACAGGTGAGGTGGTCTGACACTCCCATCTCTTGAATAATTTTCCAGTGTGTTGTGATCTACATAGTCAAAGGCTTTGAGAATGGGTATAAAATAAATTACATGTAATATGAAAATGTATATTTGAAAGAGACTTTTATATTTTATAGTAAGAGCATAATTTTGTATTATTATCTTGAACTTCTAGAACTTTCCATAGCCATTTTATAATCATAAGTATTTTACAACCATCTTAATTAGTAATTTCTCCTAATAGTTTAACAAACCACTTATCTGCATCTTGTCCTTGTGCCAACAGCATGTAGAACCAGAAATAGAAGTTTTGCCTTTAAGCTTTTTCCTTGCTGTTTATTCCTTTATACAGGAGTATCCCAATGTGTCATGTTTGCCCACAGATCATTCAAGAAAGTCTCCCTGCAGACCCATCAGGGAGGCAGTGATGAGGGAAAATTTCAGGATTGCCCATTTATGTTTAAATATTATCTTCACAGGGCTTCCCAGGTGGTGCTAGTGGTAAAGAACCCTCCTGCCAATGCAGGAAACGTAAGAGATGAGGGTTCAATCCTTGATTTGGGAAGATCCCCTTTAGGAGAACATGACATCCCACTCCATTCTCTTGCCTGGAGAATCCTCATGGACAGAGGAGCCTGGCAAGCCACAGTCCATGGCATCACAAAGGGTCGGACACAACTGAAGCAACTTAGCAGGCATGCATGATCTTCACAGGAGCCTGTAAACAAAACCTTATGGGTTTCTGGCTATTTTGAATGGGTTGATGCGCTGCTGGAATTTACAGTGCTTGGGTTCAGTCTCTTGATGAGCAAGGACTAGGCGTGTGGGGCAGCCTGGCTACACTAATTTATACTGAGGCAGCACATCTTGTAAGACAGGAAAACACCTAGCCCTGCAGTTGGAAAAGTGATGAGATGTTGTTTCTTCAGACAAGGTTGTGGATTTATAGCCTGCGCTGTCTGTGCTCAATGTACTTTTCCCAGATGGTACAGAGAAGGGACGGAAGTTGCTTCTCTCCAACCCAGAGAGAAGTGATCTCTCTCCATTCTGCTTTTTAGCTTCACTACCTTATGTCAGACTGGACTTCAGCCTTGGATGTTTCACGACCAATGTCCCTCCACGTGAGGATGGCTAACAGCATTTATTTCACTTCCCAAGCCTCCCCTAGCCCCATCAAGGGAGGCATGGCTCTTTTGCACCCAGTCTTATTTATTTAAATGAACCTTTTAAAATCCTCAGCTGTGTAACTAATATGGGTCGTGATATTGATTCCCTTGGTTTTGGCTGCAAGGGGCTTTTTATGAAAAGCATCGGCTCAGCTGTTCGGCTCAGCTGAGCTCCTCTGCATGCTCAGAATTCTGGGTTGCTGTAACTGCTGAGTAGTGAAAATCAAAGAGGGTCCTTTAGTCAAGACAAGTGTATTCAGATGACTGCGGAGGTTTGAAGTCTGTGTTGTGGACGTTTTAGCCCTGTGTTGCCGAGCTGGGAAAATAAAAAGAAAAATGATTGCTTTCATCATCATGGGGTCCTGCCCCATGCTTCCCGCCCCCTCCTCCCCACTCCCAAAGCACAGGATATCTTGAGAAAAGACTTTGCCATATGTGACTTTATTATAACTCTCAGTGAGAGTGTTTATAAACCTTTCCACCTTGTGACCACCATTCTCTGAGAGCCAGTTCAGCCATAAAGATGAACTACTGTGACATTTTAGGGTTCTGTCTTCCATAAATTAATTAACTTGGCTGCATCGGGTCTTAGTTGTGGCACACAGCACCTTTGCTGTGTCACGTGAGATCTTTCATTGCGGCGCGCGGATTCTCTAGTAGTGGCTCCCGGGCTACAGAGGGTGTGGGCTTTTAGTTGCTCACCTGTATAAGAAATTTTAGTTCCCCAACCAGGGATTGAACCCACATCCTCTGCATTGCCAGGTGGATTCTTAACCACTGGACTGCCAGGGAAGTCCCTAGGGTTGTGTCTTTTCGATCAAAAATTACTGATTAGCCAGGGTGCAGAGATCTTGATAACCATGACTTCACAGTGTAAATAAACAAAGAATCACCAAACCATCCAGTTTTGGAATGAAACTAATAAATTCCTTAGGGTCAGAGATGGCTGGGTTTAACAAGGGTCAGTAATAGTTCAGGGGTTACTGTGCATGCGTGCTAAGTTGCTTCACTTGTGTCCGTCTCTTTGCAACCCTATGGATTGTAGCCTGCCAGGCTCCTCTATCCATGGGATTCTCTTGGCAAGAATAGTGGCATGGATTGCCATGCCCTCCTCCAGGGAATCTTCCTGACCCTGGGATCAGACCCGCGTCTTATAGGTCTCCTGCATTGACAGGCAGATTCTTTACCACTAGAGCCACCATACCAGAGGGTACAATAAGCATCTTTATCGTTGACATCATGAGCAAGCTATTCAGTACTAGTCTTGGGACCACTAGTACTCTCTGAGAAGCCAGTAACCATTAGCCATTCGTTGGGACTCAAGCAAGGACAGTAACTTCTTCCAAAACATTAAATGAAAGTATTCTGTAGACAGTGTAATTGACTAAATGATATCAGGGCCTCTGAGAATTCATTCAAATCACTTGGCTGAGCACTGGCCTTAGCTCCTCAGAGACTTAGCAGTAATGTAAACAATTGGTCTTGGAGAGGCTCATTTGCTTTTTCTTATTACAGAGATCACACCCTTGAATGCCAAAAGGTTTCCCACTGACACTTCCTAATATGGGCTTCAGGAAAGTCCAATCTCCAAAATGCATACACGTTTCAACACCTACAAGGAGGAAGTCATGTGCTTCCTATTTACCATGGGGCTGGTGACACAGCCTGGCTCAGTCTGGGCATGTCTTATCTTTATCTGGAATGTAGTGCATATTCCAACATTAGGATAATTGTTTTTAACTTGCCTAAAAACTATATCTGTACTACAGTCATTGACTCTAAATGTGAGCATTCACTGGTGTGACCACAGGACAGGCACTGTGGACAGTTTTACATACAGCATTTAATTGTCCCCAAACTCCAGGAGTTAGATATTCATTTCACTTTATAGGAAAAAAGGAGAGAGAGAAAGTTAAGTCTCTGGCCTAAGGCCACATAGCTAATAAGAGTACATCATATTTTGAATAAAAATTGATCTGATTCTAAAAGCAGGACTTTTGTGCTAACACTGTACTGTCTGATGTGGAAGCTACATGACTAATAGCCCCTAGTGGCTGCTGAGCGCTTGAATGGGGAAACCTGGCTGGTCAAATGTACTGTATACACTGGATTCAAAGACTTTGCATGAAAAATCTGTATATAGTATGTCAGTAGTTTTATGAATTGACCTTTATTCATGTTGAAATGATCATATTTTGGGTATATTAGGTTAAATAAAATGCATTATTAAAATTAATTTCATGATAATCAGGAAACTTCTATACTTCTCTGCCCTTTCTCTGATGGTGCTTTATTGTGGTCAGCTGAGTTTTTAACTCCTCAAGACTGAATCTGAACCACCATTTTAAAGCATCTTCAAAAACCTTGGCAAGTTTTTCAGATCAGGCATCCTGCTCAGTTCAAAAAACCATAATCCTGAACTCTTGCTGTTACCACCAGGGAGACAGGCAGTAAAGATCAATGAGACATGTTCGCTTGTTTCTGACTCGGACATTCTGTCTTCAGAAGCAGCTATAACCTGATTCTTAGAGAAAAAGATAGCGCCAGGATAAGGCACAACAAAAAAGCATCGCTCTCCAAATCCCTGGCCAGTTGTGTATCTCTTCTGCCATTGCTTTTATTGTACACGGGATTTGAGTTTCTTTATTCTCATGATGCAGATTTTTGCCTATTGTTTATTATTGTTGATCAGATGATTTAAGCTTGTTCCAAATTCAGCCACAGAATTTGAATCCAAGACCTCTATGATAATGGATTCCCCAAGTTCCACAATGGATTATTTGCTCTTTGAAAGTGAAAGTGTTAGTCTCTCTGTGTGTCCAACTCTTTGTGACTCTAGGGACTGTAGCCCACCAGTCTCCTCTGTTCATGGGATTCTGCAGACAAGAATACTGGAGTAGGTATTCCCTTCTCCAGGGGATCTTTCTGACCCAGAGATTGAACCTGGGTCTTCTGCATTGCAGGCAGATCCTTTACCATCTGAGCCACCAGGAAAGCCCCCATCTGCTAAAATCCAGGACTAATTCATCTGCAGCGTTACAAACTTCTTTGTCTCTCTGGAAAAGTACTGACCAAATACATGTCCATGGATATGCGAAGTAGAGGATGGAGACAAATATTTGGGAAATCTGAAAAAGTTAGGACTATGGATTACCCTGAAATATACTCATTGTCATCATTTAAATACCTGTATTGACTGTTACATTGGGTAGCTAATGAATATCAGTGTTCTAGAAAATTTAGAAAATATAATTGCACTAACTTATTTCTGAAAATTCTTTTTCCTTGGTCTATCTCTGACACAAAGGAAATAAGTTTGCTCAAGAGATATGATAATAATAAAAGCAAGACAAAAGAACTTTCATTGATTAATTTAGACAACAAATAAAAACCTGAAGGTAATTAAAGTAAAATCATAAATGCTCTCCACTCTACAATATAAGAAAGAGTCTCTAAATCCCCATTTAATTTTTTCTATCAAGTAGAATATCCAGCTGCAATAAAAGAAGAAATTTTCTAGTCTCTGCTTTTGTGTATAAATTTTATATTTTCTTTTTTCTAAACTCTGAATATCATCAATTAAACACTGTCCCCAGAGCAAATGCATATTTGCCTTAAATTCAACAGAGCTTAAGGTTTAAAATAACCAATGGTACATATAATAATTAAAAATAAAACTGTAATTTATCATACTTTATTAATGAAGATGACTAGGAAATGACTTCTTAGGAGAGAAATTTTCCATTCACAGCAAATGTCATTTTCTAAGATTAGCCTCCCAGGCTATGTCTACTAAGGAAAATTTCCATTGTAAATGGTTAGGCATTTTTATAGGCTTGTTATGAGAAATGATACTTTAGATTATTGAAGATTTGGAGTGACAGAAATACACTGAAATAGAACTTCCTTGCATGCCCCTATAGTAAGAGGCGTGGGTTCAATCCCTGGGTCAGGAAGATACCCTAAAGGAGGAAATGGCAACCCACTCAAGTGTTCTTGCCTGGAGAATCGCATGGACAGAGGAGCCTGGTGGGTATAGTCTGTGAGGTCACAAAGAGTGAGACACGACTGAACAACTGAGTGTGCAAGCGTGGGAAGAAAAAGAATGAACCTTAGAGCAAAAATACCCATTTGTTTTTGATGCTATTTAAAGTAATAAGGCTATTCTATGACAATCTGTAATGGGACCTACTTCTCCAGCCCCTGCCCCACCCAGCTTCACAGCTCTTTCTTGTAGGATGAAAGGAGGACTGTTTCTGCCTCTTAGCTTTCCTCTTAAAAATAAAAAAAGAATCAATTAATTTGGTTGTGCCGGGTCTTTGTTGTGGCATGTGGGGTCTATTTCCCTGTCCAGGGATCAAGCCTGGGCCCCCTGAATTTGGGAAGTCAGAGTCTTAACCTCTAGACCACCAAGGAAGTCCCCCGTCTCTCAGATCCCCTCTCACCCCCCCAGCACTCCCACTGTATAGCCTGCCTTCCACATCGTCTCATCGCCAACATTCCCTCTTGGTTTGGAAGACTCCTCTCCTATTGACCAAATCTAATTTTTGTCAGTGCTAAATATTTCTTGTTGTTGTTCAGTTGCTCTGTCATGTCTGACTCTTTGCGATCCCATGAACTGTAGCACGCCAGGCTTCCTTGTCTTTCACCATCTCCAAGAGCTTGCTCAAACTCATGTCCATTGAGTCGGTGATCCCACTTAACCATCTCGTCCTTAAACAACACCAAAAACAAACAAAACTACTAGAATTCTATTAGCTAAATCTCTTCTGTATTTTGCCTCTTCACAATCCATCTCTAAACCTGGCTATATTTTGTCCATACTTCTGAGTGTAATAATCTGGAATAATCTGTTCAAGTTTCTCCTCCTGAGTTTGTACCCCACTCCCCATTTCAACTTTTATACTATTCTTTCTCTTTCCTACAGGTGAACTGAATGGACTCCCAAGCTATCTTGCAGCAAATTAAGTCTTATTATTAATATCGTTAACCTTTTTCTGTTTGTATCACTCATTTTGCTTGCCTCCATCACCATCAGTAGCAGACTTTTGTCTCTGGACAGAACCCTCATGTCAATACCATCCTTTGACACAGATCAGAGAAATTCTTGCCCTTGGCTCCATGCTTTAGAGCAGGGGTCCCCAACCCCTGGGCCACAGATCAGTACTGGCAGTGGGTGAGCAAGCAAACCTGGATTAGCCACCCTCTAACTCCCTGGTCAGTTATCTGGTCTGGGAAATTGTAGCTACAGACTTGGGGACCTAGATCTGCTCTTCACTGGATTGTGAAGAAATTCGAAGAGTGACGAGTAAGCCAGAGAGTGATGTCAGAGTATACCTCCTAGAGCAGTCATTTTTAGTGTGGTCTAATGTGCGTGCATGCTTGCGCAGTTGTGTCCGACTCTTTGTGACCCCATGGACTGTAGCCCACCTGGTGCCTCTGTCCATGGGATTCTCCAGGCATGAACACTGGAGTGGGTTGCCACTTCCTTCTCCAGGGGATCAAACCCTCATCTCCTGTGTATCCTGTATTGGCAGGCGGATTCTTTAACCCTGAGCCACCTAGCCAGAGACCAATCAATATTGGTTCTGTGTTCCATAAAGCTATTGATGAATGATTGGCCTATTGGTGAATATGTACTTATTAGGGTTCTCAAGAGAAACAGAACCAATAGGATATGTATATATAAAAAGAGACTAGTTATAAGGAGTTGGATCACATGGTTATGGAGGCTGGTAAGTCACAATTTGCAGGGGTGAGGCTGGCAGGCTTGAGACCCAGGAAAACTGATGAGGTGCCAGTCTGAGGGGGCCACTGGAGATCAAGGAGACTCGATGGTGCTGATGAACCCGACAGAAGGCATTTGCTGGGGAATTCCCCCTGACAGGGGAAGGCTGGTCTTTTTGTTTTCTATTCAGGCCCTCAATAGATTGGATAAGATCCATTCACATTATAGATGGCATTCTGCTTACTCAAAGTTCACTGATTTAAATAATCTCACCCCATACACCCTCCTCATTAACATATAACATAAACATCACATCTACTTTCTAGGATTAAATCCCAGACAGCTCAGACACTGCAGAATGAAAGTGATTTGACAGTCTCCCTCAGTGACTCATTTCGATTTACTTATTTAGTTCAAATCATTCTTGCTTTTCATACCTCAATCTTCTGAAACTTCGCATGCATGGAAGTGTCATGGTGTACAAAGGGCCTGATGTGAAGAATGAAAATGAGACTGAAGGTGATGCCTGGGGCACAGTAAAATGCTTGTGCCATCTGTGGAGTTCCGTGATGGAAGGCTCTCCACGGTTTCTGGCAGTTAACAAGTGGATAAGTGGTCCTTTAAGACTGATTCAGTACATTTTGTAGGGCTGGAAATCCCTGATTACTTATTCACTTTTACATGAAGAAATTCAGTAATAAACAGACTACCAACTAACGTGACCACATGGTGAGATTCGTCACTGAAGAATGCCTCCTTCTGCTGTTTCCCCGCTCCACCTTGGAAAGTCGAACCACCTGTTCATCATCAGTGATATGTCAGCTATAAAAATTAAATACGATGACCCAGCAATCCCACTTCTGGGCATACACACTGAGGAAACCAGATCTGAAAGAGACACGTGCACCCCAATGTTCATCGCAGCACTGTTTATAATAGCCAGGACATGGAAGCAACCTAGATGCCCATCAGCAGATGAATGGATAAGGAAGCTGTGGTACATATACACCATGGAATATTACTCAGCCGTTAAAAAGAATTCATTTGAACCAGTCCTAATGAGATGGATGAAGCTGGAGCCCCTTATACAGAGTGAAGTAAGCCAGAAAGATAAAGAACATTACAGCATACTGACACATATATATGGAATTTAGAAAGATGGTAACGATAACCCTATATGCAAAACAGAAAAAGAGACACAGAAATACAGAACAGACTTTTGAACTCTGTGGGAGAATGTGAGGGTGGGATATTTCAAAAGAACAGCATGTACACTATCTATGGTGAAACAGATCACCAGCCCAGGTGGGATGCATGAGACAAGTGCTCGGGCCTGGTGCACTGGGAAGACCCAGAGGAATCGGGTGGAGAGGGAGGTGGGAGGGGGGATCGGGATGGGGAATACGTGTGAATCTATGGCTGATTCATATCAATGTATGACAAAACCCACTGAAATGTTGTGAAGTAATTAGCCTCCAACTAATAAAAAAAAAAAAAAAAAGAACATAAAAAAAAAAAAATTAAATACGGGTGGGGTGGGGGGGTGGTTAGGAGGGAGGTTCAAGAAGGAGGGGGCATATGTATACTTTCGCTGATTCATGTATGGCAGAAGCCAACATAACACTGTAAAGCAATTATCCTCCAGTTAAAAATAAATCAAAAAATTAAGTAATGCCACAAGACATAATCCATAGAAATGTGATATCTTTTAAAGCATATGGTTCTACTGTATAGATGCTAAGTGTTACTATTGTCACTGTGAAAAGATAAGACCTATAAAGTTGGGGGTCTTCCTTGCCTAGAAGAAGAGAAACAAATTCTCTCTGAGAATGCACCTTTGTATGTACATTGCCATATATGCAGGAGTGCTAGCATTAGGTTGTAAATGTCGTGTACTCTAGGACACACCCATGCTTAAAATCATAACCAGACATCTCAAACCGGTAACATTTAGGCGTATTGCCCCTCCCATTACTGCAGGTTGAAGTGAAGTGCTACTGGCTTAGTCGTGTCCAACTCTTTGCAAACCCATGGACTGTAGCCCACCAGGCTCCTCTGTCCATGGGATTCTCCAGGCAAGAGTACTGGAGCGGGTTGCCGTTTCCTCCTCCAGGGGATCTTCCCAACCCAGGGATCGAACCCACGTCTCCTGTGGCTCCTGCGTTGGCAGGCAGGTTCTTTACCACTGGAACCATCTGGAGCCCTCCTGTGGGTTACCCAAGGGTTATTTTCTTTTTCAACCTGTAAATAATTTATTTGCCACCATCCTTTTAAAAATAACACAACCTTGCAGATCCCAACAGCATCTTAGGACTTCTAGACAGAGCTGTTTCATCTATTCCATAGCGCTGAAGGGTATCAGTATGTTTTAAATTATGCTGTTAATAGAAATAACACAACATGGAGTTCATCTTTGAAGTTATATCTCATCCAATGGCTAATACACTACTGAAATACTCTCACAACTATCAAGTTGTGTTACGCAACATTTAGGGGGGAAGTGAAAAAATAAAGTCAACTAAAACAGCTCTTCTGTTGGTACAATGGAGCAAGTGAGGTGATAAAACTACAGAGATAACAGTGTCTTAAGCCGCAGACCTCAATAGAGTCATAAAAAGCTGTTTATCTGTGTACAACATCATATTCTGTCTCTGCTTTTGATAATCCTTTCGAGTTAGAACCTAACTGTAGTATTTTCTAACATTACCTCAAAAATTGCTTTTATTTCATGTTCATGTGTTGTACAACGAGGAACCATCTTAGGAAGTAAATTATAAGGAGATTTAAAAAAAATCTAATTTAAAGACTTTAGAATCGTGTTAAACCCAGTAGAGCTCCCTTTTTTCTTTCAGATTATTTAAATTTGCAATATCAGCTAAGCTCTGCTTCAGAAGTTGAGCATGTTGCCTTGTTTTCCTTGTTAGGAATGGCTTCAGGTTACCAAGAAGATTGCTTTGTTGCTGTTGCTCAGTCACTCACTTGTGTCCGACTCTTTGTGACCCCATGGACTGCAGCATGCCAGGCTTCCCTGTCCTTCACTATCTCCCGGAGTTTGCTCAAACTCATGTCCATTGAGTCGATGATGCCATCAAACCATTTCATCCAACCATTCACCCATCTCCTCTTTCCCTCAGTCTTTCCCAGCATCAGGGTCTCAACTCCAATTACGCAACAATTATTGAATAGAAAGCATTAAGTATTTGGTTCAATTCGGTAATCTTTGAGCTCATACAGGGAGACCTTAGGCAGATGTGTACTAAGGTAAGTCTTGTTCCTCAACCTCAAGGAATTCCCAGTTTGGTGTCGGAGAAGGACCCATGTATGGGTATTTACCACAAGACCTGGTGTGGGCAGGTTCCAAGTCCTGAATGCAGAGCAGGGGACCTAACCCAGCCCAGGTGAAAATGACGAGGCACCTGGTGAAACATCTGACTCCTGAGTTTTTGTGTTTCATAAGTCAGCCCATGAGTGACTATGATGTCAATTTATTTGGTCAAAACCAAAAAAACTTTTTTTCTTCATTTTGAAAACATTTATTTTTAATTGAATGATAATTGCTTTTACAATGTTGTGTTGAAAATTTTTAAGTGAAGAAAAATAAGCTAGAAAAATTTTGTCTCCATTCTGAAGCTTTCTTTAATCCATTCTCCTCCATCTCTCTGAGACACAAACTTGATTTTATCTTCCTGATGAAACTCTCCTGGGTCTCCCATCGCCTGCCTGACTGACAAGGTCTCAGTCTCTCCTTCTGGCGTGTTCTTCTCTCGCCCTCCTAACTTGCCATCCTGGCCTGTTACTCACTTTTCTTGTCCTAGATCTCCAGCCAAACTCAAACCTCACGTATTTGCCAATTGCCCTAGAATGCTCCTCTGCTCTTGCGTGTGTGTGCTTGGTCACGTTCGACTCTTTGTGACTCCCTGAGCTGTAGCCCGCCAGGCTCCTCTGTCCGTGGAATTCTCCAGACAAGAATCCTGGAGTGGGTTGCCATTTCCTCCTCCAGGGGATCTTCCTGACCCAGGGATGGAGCCCAGCTCTCCTGCACTCGCAGGTGGACTCTTTGCCAACGGGCCACCTGGGAAGCCGCCTCTGCTTTTGATGATACCCTAGTCATCTTTTAGGACCCAGTTCAGGAGTTTTCTCTTGTGAAAACTTTCTTAGCTTCCCAAGCAAAGTGATTTTCCTTCCTTTGTGTTATCATTGTAGCTTATTCATATCTGTTTTTGTAGCAATAAGTGGTGTCTTGCAATTGCTTGTTTATATATCCACACCTAGCCTCTAAGCACCTTGACAGCAAAGAAAATGTCTTGTGTATTTTTCGCTGCCTAGCATGTAGAAAGCAGCAAAAGAGAAACTTGTGATGCATTACAAATGATTGCTCTTTTTGCTTCATTGTAGCAATTCAGTGTCTTGCAATTATTTATTTAATCATCCACTCCAATTCCAGACTCAGTATCTTAAGGGCAGAAACTATGCCTTATATATTTTTATCTGACTAACATATAAGATGAGTAAATAAACAGATGAGTTAATTTGGGAAACTGGCTATCAATAATAACATTTCATCTCTGTAAGGACCATTAAAGTTTCCTAATGAGAAGATATACAACATAAATACTAGATCACTTGAGAAAGACACAGCAAGAATGTTGTTGGGTAAAAGTTATCAATTAAGGTGATTGTGCAAGAATAAAACTGTGTCTCCCTCACCCCCCATAAAATATTAAGAAATGATGATCTGGAAGGGATATGCTACCAGATATGTACCAGATGTGCTAGAAGCAGGGCTTCCCTGGTGACTCAGTGGTAAAGAATCTGCCTGCAATAGGGAGACCTGTGTTCGATCTCTGGGTTGGAAAGATCCCTTAGAAGAGGGACTGGCAACCCACCCCAGTATTCTTGCCTGGGAAATCCCATGGACAGAGGAGCCTGGTAGGCTACAGTCCATGGGGTCACAAAGAGTTGGACACGACTGAGCACTTAGCATCACCTGAGTCCTATAAAGTCAGCCCACCTTGCTGCTCGTGACAATCTATAAAGGAGACTTAGAAAAACTCCAGGGGTCCCAATTTGAGAGCATTTTCCTTGCTCTCGGTGCAATCCTCTTTCCTCTTACCTAGACTCAGCCCTGGGACATTTAAAGGATGGCCACAAAGCTCCAAGGCTCCAGGTTCCCGGCCTCATAAGGCTCCTACCCCAGAGGGCATCCCATCTAACGACTAGATGTCAAGTAGCGAATACACTGGCACTCACTTCTCTCTCTCGGGTTGTGTTCACCGGCACCCATATTCTCGTTGTTCACTGATCCCATGGGCCCTCCAAGCCATTTGCGATCCATCACATCCTTTTGTGTATCTACTTGATCCATTTTCAGCTTCAAGTCCGCAGTTCATCACTATGATAGATCTCTTGGATAGGCTCTCAATGCCCTAGACAATGGGTCAGTGAGCTAAGGCCCTCAGGTCAAATAGCCCACAGACAGGTTTTATAAATAGTGTTGAGTTGGAACACAGCCACCCCTCCCCCCTTTAATTGAGATATTGTCTTCGGCTGCATTTGCACCAAAGTGATGAGCTGAGTAGTTGTGAAGACACTGTGAGGTTACAAAGCAAGCCATATATAATTTCATGTCCTTGTAATCATTATAAGGAAAGGAACAAACTTCTGCACACTTATAGGTGGGCCAGGGAAGAAATGATTCAACTCTGCAAAACGCTGAGCTTGTAGTTCTAGCAATGACTTAATGATGCTCTACTAAAGCCCTGTTAAATCTGTACATGTTTCTTTTACTTTGGGTTCTCCATTGAGACCCTTGGGGTGAGGCTGAGATCCTTCCCTGATTGTGTTTGTAGATACCAGAGGGCTTGACCAGGGCTTATGTTAGGAAGGAGGAAGGAAGGACAGACAGCTGGAGATTTGGTGAACTGACCTGCACTGCATAATGCAGAGGGGAGAATGTGGTCACTCAGGATACATGGACGTGATTCCATGCCTTATCCCAGGTCTAGTGGTTATGACACTTGCCCCTAGTCTGTTCCTTTTTCAAGAATGTATTTTCTCTCAAACATCCACTGGGGGAGTGAAAAACCCCTTGGAACTTCTGATTCCCATCACATTCTATTAATAATTCACAGAGGTAGACTTCCCTTTATAAGAAGCCTCTGTGTTCTTCCTTTGCCCTATAGACCAGACATCCTAAATAGTTTTCATCTTCTGCTTCTGATAAGCATGTAATTGTATGTAACAAAAAAAAAGTCCACTGATAGTGTCAATAAAATAAAAGACTTTTAATAAATACTTATTGAGCTATAACAAGAAATGACATATTCAGGTGAGAAAAAGACCCAGGCATCTGAAGAAAAGCATGTTAATTATGCACATTCAAGATTTTACTTTGAAAATAGCTAAAAAACCAACACATGCATCTGATTATCTCATATTCCTTTTCTCCAGGCTGCCCTTTGCATGCTTTCTGTGCACAGATATTTTTCACCATTGTGATTCTTACACACAAACCATCTCATCACTTCTGCATTAACAATGACACAGAGGCAGCCAGTATCAGGCCAATAGGAAATGAACTACGGTTCTGATTTTATCCCAACAGGAAAGAAGAGATGTTTATAATTTCCCAGTAGGAAATCAGATCTATTTCTCTGCATAGCTTGACAAGATGGTATGTCTTTTCCCTCTCTATTAACTTAATACCAAAATAAATGGCAACTCAGAGTTAAATGAACAGGAATAGACTGCTAATGTCAATCAAAATATATGCCAATCTCACTTCTACTGTCAGTTGCATGGAACTCAAGTTCATTACTGAAAGTATTTGTAATTTTCTTTCCTCATTGTCTAAATCAGAGAAAGAGAGAAAAAAAGCCAGACTATGGGACTTCTGTGGTGGTGCAATGGTTAAGAATCCGCCTCCCAATGCAGGGACCTGGGTTCAGTCCCTGGTCAGGGAACTAAGACCACATGCTTTGGGCAACTGAGCCGGTGTACCACAACTCCCGTGGGTCTCATGCTTTAGAGACCTGAGCCCATGCTCTGCAACCAGAGAAGCCCCCTTGCGTCACAACTAGAGAGAAAGGCCACATGGCATAGCAAAGAACCAGGCCGCCCCCCAAAATGCCAGACTACAACTTCTATCACATCATTTTATTTCAAGAGTTGTCTTCTTATAATTTCCCCTCACTCTCCTCATCCAGTCGACTCCCGCCACCATTTTTAGCTGGAAGGTTACATATGAAATCAGTGATACACTGCTTATACTTACCTGAAAATGCAAATATAAATCTATCTGTGTAAAAATGATCCCTTAAATCAAATTTCCAGACTCAGAAACCTCCTATGTAATGTCCAGAGCTAGTCTCAGATCCTCAGAGACACATTTTGCTGTTTTCCAAGTTGAAAACCATATTCCAAATGACTCATGCTTCAGTGCTGATTTTTCCTTAGCAACATGACATGGACAAGAGAAGGATCCTGGTTGACTGACAGCAGCTCTCTGTCTGTGGGTGGGCACTGGCAAGTGCCTCCATATGTGTCACACTTAAGATGCTTCTTCTAGGAGGCTTCTTATCAAAACAGCAGTGATGCTCCCAAGGAAGTGACTGGATAAAGACAGAGCCCGTAAATTGGTGCCCAAGGTTGGCCTATGCTCTTGTCAGGACATTTACGAATTCCTCCACTGACAACTTTCTTCATCCGGGGTAGGTGGTCATATGGTTTGTGGTGAGTGCAGGGTGGAAATTTAAAAATAGAGAAGAACGAATGTTAGCTTAGATGCCTGCATTGCCATCAGATATTCATTCATATCTGAAAGAAATGGGGCCAGTTATAAGCATTCATATAAATGTGTCTATCTCTTACTATGTATCTATCATCTGTTAAAGAGTGTACACACCTGTAGGATTTTTTACTGCAATGTCTTTGGAGAATGCATGCTCAGTTACTCAGTCGTATCCCACTCTTTGCAACCCTATGGACACAAAGAGGCTCCTCTGTCCATGGGATTTCCAAGGCAAGAATACTGGAGTAGATTACCATTTCCTCCTACAGGGGATCTTCCTGACCCAGGGACCAAACCCACATCTCTTTTGTCTCCCGCATCGGCAGGTGGTTTCTTCACCACTAGTGCCACCTGGGAAGCCCAACAGTAGTGAGGACTTAAATAGTATAGTAAGGTGTTCTAGAATCTCATACATGGATCTCTTCCTGGGAAGAGCTCCCTGAATGTGCCTACACAGTTAAAACAATATTTTGGAAAGAGTCATTAGAGTCATGTGTTCCTATTTGGTTCCATACATCGAGGGGAGGATGAAGCCCACAAATAATGGCTAAACTAAATGTATTATATTAAATTGCACCTATGTCTTAAATAATACTGCATCGTAGATGTCATGGGTAAATTGCTTACTTCTTGACCTTCTGAATTCAATATAGTAAAACCTATTATGTGGTTTATTAATTAAAGTGTATTTACCTCTTAGGCATGCAAGACTCCTAGAAGCCTCTCACTACAGGTAGAAGGAGAGGAAACTTAAGTCAAACTTTCCAGTTGTTGTTAGGTTATCCCATTTGATAAAGAGGTCTCAGTGAAAGCTACACCAGCACAAACAAATCAACAACAAAAAAGAGCTGCTGTCAGGTTATAACCCAGATCAGCTGACTAGCAACTCCTTGAGATTCTGGGGTCTCAAGATAGTCTTGGCCTTCTTCTCATGGGGCCAACACTGAGGCCCCTGCTATTGAAATCTGGTCTACATTCATTGGTTAGAAAAACTAAATATTAAGTTTATTTGCTCGAGCACATGATTCAGTTACAGTAAAACTAATGTGGTTGGAAATGAATTAAATTTGAGTTTTAAAAGAAAGCTTTCTCTGTTATGTTTTTATCAAGAAAAGGAATCACCAAAGTGATAAGGCAGTAAACATAAATGTGAAACTCATATACAAAAGTCAACAGAACCAAGTCAGTCTGTGAATGTACAATGAGGTTAGGAATAAGCCAGTTCCCAGAAAATTGAGATTTATCGCCTATAATCCAGGAATAAAGAACAAAAGTTGTATTTTCTGATATAGAGTAGTGTCCAAGCTGGGGTTCTGTGTGGGATTTTTTTTTTTTAAGTCTTAATATATGATTACTAGAGTAAAAAAGTTTTTCCCCAGAGAAATAATGGTTTAAAAAATGCTTTCAGACACTTCCCTGCTGGTACTGTGGTTGAGACTCCAAGCTTCCAATTCAGGGAGCTCAGGTTCCATACCTGGTCAGGGAACTAAGATCCCACATGGCCATGCAATGTGGTCAAGAAGTAAAAATTAAAGATGCTTTCAGCTAACTAGATGGTCAGGCAGTTCCTAAAACAGTTGCTTTGTGCAGTGAGTGCTAATATGATGTTTTTTCTGGAGAGTGTACTTCTCTACAAAGGGGCCTCATAGAAACATTTAACAACTGACTATAATTTGTGATTAACAATTCCTATGATAACTGGTTTGTATTATAGTAAATATACGGGCCACCCCCTTAATTAATCCTTACTACAAAATCTACAGATGATGTGATAGAGTATCTATAGGAATTTTTTTTAGAGTCTTTTGATGTGGACCATTTTTAAAGTCTTTGTTGAATTTGTTGCAATATTACTTCTGTTCTATGCCTCAGTTTTATGGCCATGAGGCATGTGTGATCCCAGCTCCCCGATCAGGGATCAAACCTTCACCCCCTGCCCTGGAAGGCGAAATCCTAACCACTGGCCCGCCAGGGAATCCCTATGTGAATGTTAAACTAGCAGTTCTTGGGGTTGGGGGTTGGAGGGTTGGAGTGACTTGTAGTGTTCAGCTATACTCTTGGTGTAAATAAACCCATCACGGCTGATTTCAGAGTACCAGCGTGATCCCACAGATTGTGGAGCTGGGGAGAGATATATATTGGCCACCATTAGAGAGTGTTTCTACCATCTGGATACAAATAAAAGTGAAGAAACTTTACTCAAGAGGATAGAGCAGAGTAAGATGCAATTAAATAGTGTTGAGTTTAAAGTGTTTATACCTTTTTATAGAATATAACAATGTAATATTATGTAGTAATACAAATTATGTGATTTTTAATAATGGCTATATTTAACAACTAGTTTGCAAATTTCCTAAAATTTAACAATTGGTTCTTGTGCACTTGTGTGAGCTGGCTCCAGTGTATCATGACTTTTGGAGCTAAGTAATATTTTTTTAGGAACAAAGGTTTTATTTTTAAGGAATGAAAATGTAAAAGGCCTTCAGTTAATGTGTATTGCTGTCTAGATGAGTACTTTCTAGACACACTATTTCTTTTTTTTAAAGCTTTTTATTTTGTGTTAGGGTATAGCCAACTAACAAACTGAGAGTTGGACTATAAAGAAAGCTGAATGCTGAAGAATTAATGCTTTTGAACTGTGGTGTTGGAGGAGACTCTTGAGAGTCCCTTGGACTGCAAGGAGATCCAACCAGTCCATCCTAAAGGAGATCAGTCCTGAACATTCATTGGAAGGACTGAAGCTGAAACTTCAATACTTTGGCTACCTGATGAGAAGAACTGACTCATTGGAAAAGACCCTGATGCTGAGTAAGATTGAAGGCAGGAGGAGAAGGGGATGACAGAGGATGAGATGGATGGATGCCATCACTGTCTCGATGGACATGAATTTGAGTAAGCTCTGGGAGTTGGTGATGGACAGGGAAGCCTGGTGTGCTGCAGTTCATGGGCTCACAAAGAGTCAGACACAACTGAGTGACTGAACTGAACTGATTGCCTACAAAGAAAAGTTCTTCTTCTCTGCCTTCAAGGTTTGGCTGATCCTTTGTCCCTCGTATCTGACCACCAGGGCTCCTACTGTTCAGGGGTCCTACTGCAGAAGTTCATAACCTTTCCCAAATGTCTCCCAGGCTCTTCTGTCTTCATATCCTTGGTCCTACCATTACTGTGACATCAGTCATCTTCCTCCTTAACTTCCCCACCACATTCTCCAAGGGTGTGATGGATTACTCAGCCAAGGGAGTGAGTATTATGGCCAAAACTTAATGTTGGTGCAAATCAGTGTTCACCTCTAAGGTTTGCTGAAGACCTGTTTTCTGTTTCCATAGGGAACCTACTGTGCCTTTGGGGATGCGGGTGAAAACCCAGCATTTCTACAAACATGGCATTTCATCTTCCTAAAATGAAACTAGATAAAATGTATGATATTCAAAGAGACAATTTATTACCTCAGAAAATCCCTCCTTGCAGTAGCTTTTAGCCTTAAGTTAATATAAAATACTTGATATGATGTGTTGTATGTATGTTTTATGGTTCCATTACATTCTTTTCTGTGTATGTATGCTCAGTTGCGCAGTTGTGTCCAGCTTTTTAAAACCCCATGGACTGTAGCCCACCAAGCTCCTCTGTACATGGAATTTTCCAAGCAAGAATAATGGAGCAGGCTGCCATTTCCTTCTTCAGGGGAACTTCCCAACCCAGGGACTGAAACCGTGTCTCTTGTGTCTCCTACATTGGTAGCCAGATTCTTTAACACTCACATCATCTGGGAAGCCCTTTCTTTTTCTAGTAGCTTTATAATAGATATTAATACCATAAAGAAAGTCATCACTAAAACGTAAAGTTAATATTCATAGGTAAGGCTTCTGATATTAGAAAATGGGACAAATTCAAGAGGACTTTTGTGACTGACCTTCTGGAGTCAGGAATCTAGATAATAGAGAAATAGGAACAAATATCAATAATATTTTAAACAAATGGAATAGTAGCAAATATGGAATTGGTTTACTTGTGTCTTTATTGTTTAACTGAGTTATTTAAGAAATATTAATAATTTTAGTTCCATTTATAATTATTTAAAGGGTTCTGAGAGAGATATTTTATTCTCAATGCTTCTTTTCTAAAAACAGGAATTGTAATAATTTTAGGAGTAAGTATAAACCAGAATTTTGAAAGGGTCAATCATAGTTCAGGATTTGGAAGATAAAATGTTCAAGTGAGCCTCGAGCTGAGTGTAACACATGTGCTGCTTCAATCCTTTTTGCAATAATACCTCAGAGCAAATAAAACCAGCTGTGTAAATGAAAAATTCAAATTAAGTATGTTTTGAACAGCCGCTGGTACCGAAGAATCCATTTGCAACTCTATTCTATTCCTTCTGTTACTGAATTCAAGCAAATAGATGGTCAATAAAACTTCATGAGTATCTAAAGTCAGAACATCTCTGATTTATGACAAACACTATTATAACCCAAAGGTTGTTATTGAGCAGAGCTAAAAGATATCAGAAAACAAGATGATAGAGATAGGTAAACGATAGAGATGAGTAGTGGGTTATGTGTCTAAATATTATGAATTTAAAAATCATCTTTAGTAACACAGTAGACAACCCAGAATTTTAAGAATTATATACTTATTTACTGTTCATATATAGTTCACATATTGTCCACACAGTTATATGTACATGTAAAGTATTTTGATGGTTTATTTAAAATTGGCCCAAGACATTTTATAATTGTTTGCTAGCAAAATTACAAGTTTATTCATTAATTCTAGCTAAATAATCTGGCTATTACAAATAAAGGCAGGGTTAATTAAAGATTATTACTATAGTTACAGAAATGATATAATTTTCCTATGAAACAGAATTTTTGAGAGATTAGTCTGTACCCTTACCTTTGAGAAAGTCTGGGTACAACGTCTCTCCTTGAAAGCAGATGAGCTACCTTGATGCAGGTGAGGGTTGCATAGAGGCTGTCATTGGTCACAATTGGCCCCAGGCCCCTGTGAGCCCATTTTCAGCTCACAGGGAGATATATGTAGCCCACCCCGGAGAAGCTCCAGGTTTTTGCCTCCCATCAACATCCTTGAGCCACAGGCCTGAGCTAAAGGAGGTGACATACTTACTCATCTTTCTTGTGCCCCCTCCCCACCCATGCCTTGAGAAGTCTTGTTCTGGGTAGAAGGAGATGGGGAATGAGGCAGGGTAACTTCGAGGCTCTGGATCATTCCAGCGGGAGGCCTGTTAGTTTGGTGTTGCTTTTAACTTAAGGGGTTCTGAAGCAAGAGGAATTGCTGAGAGGTGGGACTGCACAGAAGGGAGGGCCTGAGGCCTCAGGGACCCCAGGAACCATGTCCTCTGGCAATGGGAGAAGCACGGACTGAGCTGGGAGGGGGTGGAGGCTGGCCTTCTTGCTTTACTTCCCACGGTGCGCAGAGGTGTGGGCTTGATCCTCTGGCCCTGCCCGAATAGTCACCGGATATAACGACGTGAATTAATTGACAATATCTTTATCAAATAATTTGGGAGGCCAAGCGGAAGAAATGAATTGCTTAGGATGTAGCAGGGAAGACAATGTCACTGAAAAATGCAGGTAAAGCTAAGGAAACTTGGACATGTCCAGTGATTTTTGAAACCAACAGGCTGACTAGTTTGAATGCACAATAAAATAAGCCATTTTGAGTGACATGGAAAAAATAAGATTCTTTTATAGTGTATATTATATAAGTAAACAATGTACAAAGCATTTGCATAGATTTTCTTACCTCCTCCTGAGGAATAAGTGACGTTTTTCTTTAAAAGGCCCGATCATGCCTTCTTTCTTAACTTTTCCATGATTGTGATTTCACTGGTTCATCTAGAACAGAATTTAAATATCTTTTCAAGGTGGAAAGAATTACACACTTAAAACACTCAAATACTCAACTTGCCCTTCAAAATACAGCAAATGGCTTGGGATTCAGAAATTTTAATAAGTTCCAAGTTTTTATACTATTAGCCATCTACTTAGGCAGCAGACAAATGAAAACCTGGGAATATGAATATATCAACTATTTATGGAAATCAAGTGATAATACACTCTTCAGAAAAAAAAAATCTCTGATACTTCTAGATGAACTACACCAGGCAAATCTGCATTTTGTCATCAGGTTTGTGTCTGTTGAGGGGACATCATACACTGTTTACTTTGCTTTAGACGTAACCTATGAACACTGATGGTTCTGAGTGATCTGTTCAAAATACTGTCTCTCCCCCTTCTGTGGGAACCAGCAGGAGCAAGAGGGCATTTTCAGTTAAATATAATTTGTATTCATGAGCTCCCTGAGTCTTTCTTACTCTCTCACTTCAGATCTTTCTCTGTGTGACAGGTTCAGAGGTTCAGTCTTGATAAGCATATGAAAGTTGGGATGTTTATTTAAACTTCTTGCCTCTGCAAAAACCCAGCCAGGATCTTTTGAGAGCAGCCTTTTTAAGGACGTTTGCTGGCACCATTGGCTTTCTTCCGCATTAGCAATCCTAGGTACCTTGTCTACCTTCTGGCATTTCATCACTTCTCCTTTGAGCCCTGTCAGCAAAGGAGAGAGGCAGGTACCCGAGTCAACATGCCTATTTTGAGAAAGAAAGGAAGGACTGCACTTTCAGCATCAGCTTCGTGTGATGTCAACAGAAGTACAGGGATGAAGGAACAGCTGTGATCATCTCAGATCTGAGATCCTGGACTGCAGTAAGATTTAAGGACACCAGGCTTTTAAGCGGTAGATTTTAGTAGATGGGGTAGGGAGGGCGGTGGGAGCGGGGTTCAGCATGGGAAACACATGTACACCCATGGCTGATTCATGTCAATGGAAGGCAAAAACCACTACAATATTGTAAAGTAATTATCCTTCAATTGAAAATCAATAAATTAATTTAAAAATAACTTTAATCCTTTAGATTAAAAAGTCTTTTCTAGCTCATATACATCATTTTATATGAATTTATGTTTTGGATTTCATTCATCTAGTTGATGATAATCCCCCCACTCGGTTCTGGGTGCTAGATGAAGCACTCGGAATCCATCCATGGATGTGTGCTCAGTTGCTCGGTTATGTCCGACTCTTGTGATCCTGTGGACTGTAGCCTGACAGGCTCCTCTATCCATGGGATTCTCCAGGCAAGAGTACTGGCGTGGGTTGCCATTTCCTCATCCAGGGGATCTTCCCGACCCTGGGATAGAACCCTAGTCTCTTATGTCTCCTGCATTGCAGGCAGGTTCTTTACCACTAGAACCAGCTGGGAAGCCCCCATTCACGGATAAACTTGGATAAATAAGATGGATAAATAACTAACTCAAGGAGGTGCTCCCCTGGGAGAATTCCTTTTTTCCCCCTTGCAATGACTCAGTACATTATTCTATACCCCCAAGGCACCAGATTCATTATTCACCAAATATTTCTTGAACATTTCAATCATCAGGTACTGCTACCAAATGAACAAGTCACAATTATAAAGCCTCAGTGACAGACAACAATACCCTTTTGTTCCTTATTCAGTCATCTGCTTGTTAGGTGGGTGTTGGCTGATGGAGGCTGGCTGTGTTAAGCTTGGTTCTCAATTATGAAATGGATCTGGATTTGCTTCATTTACTTTCCATCTTCTTTAGGTTATGGGATATCCAAGGATTGGCAGAAGCATAAGAAGGGTGGGACGAAACATGGTGTTTTGCGGTCAGACCTGGCATGCTGGCACATTCTATGAGCCAGACAAGTCACATGGCCACGCTAACCCATGAGGGTGGAGGTACCTGTCTTCCTTGGAGTCTGGCTGGGGAGGGAGGGGTTGAATATCTGCTGAACAATCATTTCCTCTATCACAAGAGCCTACTGTGTGCCAACTATTGTGAGCTGCTAAAGAGGTAGTGGCTTCCAGGTCTGTCTTTACCCCCTACTAAATAGGCAGAGATAAAGGGATTGATTAAAGACTGTGGGAGAGAGGTTAAGAATTTGAGCTCTGATGTCAGGCAGTCTGTGAACTCTGCTTGCTCTATCTGTTGATTTATTTTTAGCTGCTCTGGGTCTTCCTTGCTGCGTGGGCTTTCTCTAGTTGTGGTGAGCAGAGGCTACTCTTAATTGCAGTGCTCGGGCTTCTCATTGTGGTGGCTCCTCTTGTTGAGGAGCATGGGCTCTAAAATACTCTGGTTTCAGTACCTGCAGCACAGGAGCTCCTGGATTCTAGAGCACAGGCTCTGTAGTTGTGGTGCTCAAACTATTTGCCCCATGGCATACAGGATCTTCCCAGACCAGGGATCCTAACCCTGGTCAAACTCTTACCAACTGTATCACCAGGGGAGTCCTGGTTGCTCCATTTATTAAATTTGTGATCACAAACAAGATTTCTTTTATCCTCTCTGAACCCCAATTTCCACATCTGTAAATTGTAAGTGACAATAAGGTACCAATCCCAGAGGGTTCTTGGGGGGATTAAATAAATAATGCATATAAAGTTTTAAATTTAGGATCTGGTGCCATGTAAAAGAAAGTGATAATTGCTCAGACACGTCCGACTCTTGCAACCCATGGACTGTAGGACCCATGGACTATAGCCCACTGGGCTCCTCTGTCCATGGAATTCTCCAGGCAAGAATATTGGAATGGGTAGCCATTCCATCCTCTGGGGGATCTTCCTGGCCCAGGGATCGAAGAACCTGGGTCTGCTGCGATGCAGGCAAATTTTTTACCATCTGAGCCATGGACACTCTTATCATCAACACCAGACACCCCAGGTGGCCAAGAAGAGCATCCTTGTTTTGGAGGTGCTGGGCGGTGAACTAGAGTGAGCTCTATCGTGACGTTGCACGTCTATCCATTTGGGTTCCTGGCATCTGTTGGCCGTCTATGTTCCCAAGAGCCCGGAGAGCTCGTTAAGGACAAGACTGACCCCTCCTTCCTAGGATTCTGCCACAGAGCTGGCACTCATCGCATGCTGATGACAAATCGCTGAAACCCAGTCCCCTCGCCACTGTGCTCCCCACAGCACCACTGTTAAAACGGGCTGTGGTGAAGGATCTCTTTGGCTTTTTGTTAGTGTTCATTGTTGTTGCTTTCATTTCCAGTCTGTTGCAGACCAGTGTTTTATCTGCCCAGTGAGACAGAGTTCCTGATCTGATGCTTGGCTGTTGTAGCCATGTCAAGTCGCCAGAAACGTTTCTGAACATTGACTCCTTTTTTCTGCATGTATCTCTTTGTGAATGAATAACAAGCATCCTGAAGATCCACACTGCTTCCCAGATGGACTGCTCCCCACCCCTCCCCCTCGAATAGGGCTTCTGGGTGTCATGTGAGTTTCCTCCTGATGTCCTTGCCAAGTGAAGGATGCAGATCAGCAGATGCATCCTTCAGAGCCTTCCAGGTACTCAGGGCCAATGGGCCAAACCATCATTTATCTTGTCAGTGGCTTTCTCCCATAATCTGTCCCTGCTGTTCTCCAGAGACTGGTTTTCCTGTAAAAACACAACAGAGGCTGCTTCAAATGCAGGTACATGAGTCTAGTGTTAAGTGAAAGAAAGTGAAAGTGTTAGTCGCTCAGTAGTGTCCGACTCTTTGCGACCCCATGGGCTGTAGCCTGCCAGGCTCCTCTGTCCACGGGATTCTCCAAGCAAGAGTACTGCCCTTCTCTAGGGAATCTTCCCAATGCAGGGATCCAACCCAGGTCTCCTTTGCAGGCAGATTCTCTACTGTATGAGCAGTAGAGTCTAGTGTTAGGCCAACTCCAAACTCCAAAGAAAACTCCAGTGTGCTTAGCGGGGCTGCCAAGAATCCTGTAGACCAGACATGCTTCCAGCCAGAGATCATGGCCACAAGGAGACAAGCCTGGCATGAGTGCCTTCAGGGGCTCCCAGGATGTTGATAAAGTTCGCTGAAAACCCAGAGCAGAGCTTCTGCCTGAGCATCAGGTATTATGGGCTGTTTGGCTCCTGTCTGCTTCTGGGTTCTCAGGTCACTCCTACACAAGCTGAGTGGATCTTTGGCCTCAGCTCTTTCTAACCAACCCAGGCTGGAACATGTGTCCAAGACCCAGTGGAAGTTCCACAAAACCTCCAGCCCACTTGCTGCATCTCAGCATGACCCCCACTGCCTCTGACCACCTCTTGGCTGCTCTGTGTAGCAGGGGTGGGGCGACACGGCAGCTTGGGTCCCCCCAGCCTGCAGCAGCTAGTGGAGGGGTGTGTAACAAGGTCACCTCCCTCCCTCTTGTCCCCTGGGGGAGAGGAGCCTCTCTCCTTCCCTATCAGACTGTGTGCCTTTATCCTCTAAGGCTCAAATCTCATTCTGAACACCCCCATTCTCCCCACCCAGATTCAGTAGCTCAGGGGGGCTCCCCCACTCTGTCTTCAAATCCTGTGCCCCCTTTATTGGGCCTCTTCACTGTGGAAGATCGGGATAGGAAGAGTGTAGGTGGGTGGGAGGCATGCATGTGTATGGATGAGTGAAAGCCAGCAGGGTCCCGTGGGGCTCCTGGGCACAGAAGCCTTCCAAACAGCTGCTAATCAAGGAAGGGAGGGGATGTGGAGACAGTAGGTCCTGGTTCCACCTCAAGGGGTGTATGCGAGAGTTCTTAGTCACTCAGTCGTGTCCGACTTCGACTCCATGGACCATACCCTGCTAGGCTCCTCTGTCCATGGAGATTCTCCAGGCAAGAATACTGGAGTGGGTTGCCATGCCCTCCTCCAGGTGATCTTCCCAACTCAGGGATTGAACTGCAAGTCTCTTATGTCTCCTGCAGAGTTCAAATTCTTTAACCCTTATCTACCTTTCCAACATCGTGGCAGTGGTCCTTAGGTCCTTTATATAAACTCCATCCTTCATATAAGCCCCATCCTTCCCACCCCTGGTATGTGCCTGTAGAGCCCCTACCTTCCAAGACCACACGCACAAAGTCTACCCATCATTTATCCCCCTCTCATTCATGTCCTACATTAAACCTTCCTTAGTATCCCAAAGCATGATGCCTTGCACATAATAGGTGTTCATTAAATGTCCCACAATAAAGACATTTAAGCAAAACCTCCTTCCTCTTCAGGGTGCGGGCATCTTGTCATTTTGTTGTTCAGTTCAGCCCATCAAGACTTAGGTTTCTAAGTGCTAGAAGATTTTTATATCTTGAGGATTTTTTTGTTGTTGTTGGAGATATGGCTTTGGAAAATATGGTTCAACTAGTAAATGATTCAATGAGTGAATGATTTTGACCTGTTGTGGGGAGACACTGGGAGTTTTGCTTCATTTTTTATTACACTTGGAAGGGTTTGCCTAGTGGGATAGAACTTCTTTTTCCCTGTCTCAAATCTAAGATAATGTAGTCATTTTGTCAAAACATCTGACTCTGAAGGAAATTGCTTCTCTTACAACATTCAGAACAAGTTTTCAAATCACACTGCAAATGAACGGTTGCCAAGACTGTGAAACAAGAGTTCAGACAGAAAGATCTACTGCTAGAATCATAGATGAGGCAGGAACTGCCTTTTCCAGAAAGGATCCCTCCTCCCAGCATTTCCACCCTGGCAGCCAGGGCAGGACAGGAGCCCAGGTCTGCAGTATGCCGCTCTGTGCACTCACCGCTAGGCTTCCTTCCCCTTGTTGGAGCCACTCATTACCTTCTTTGTTTGTCTGAGGCCTGGGAGAGGCAGCAGGAAGTAGAGTAAAGACTTGGGCTGAAGCTGGATGTCCAGTGAGAGGCCCCACTCTGACACTTTCTTGCATTGACTGTTGCCAAGCCATCAACTTGCACTGAATCTACGTCCTTGTTTATGATGCAGGAACGAGCCTCTCCTATAGCCCCTGGGTTCCTGCATCCCTGGGCTTGTCATAAGAACCAAGTAAGAGTCTTTCTGCTCCTTCTACATCCCAGTTCCTATTCCACATGGGCTCTATGGAGGTGATGCTCTGTCCTTTCACTGTATCTTACCAGGAATCATGTGCGGTTGGTTTGTCAGAATACTGATGATGTTAACTTGGTTCTGTTGGTTAACATGGTGTCCACCAGGTTCTCCACTAGAAGGTTAATATCTGTCCCTTTGTAATGAACTAGGAATTCGTGGGGAGATTCTTGGACACTACATAAATCCTCCTTCCTCACGAGGCATGCATGCACCCACGAGTCTTAGCATACGTTGATGACTCTTGCCTGAATCAATTATTGCTGTGTTGGTGGTAAAATGGTGAAATTCTAATCCATTATTTCTTCCATATTCATTCATTGCCTGAATTGAACACATAATAAAACACTGAATAAGACTTGGGGCTTCCCAGGTGGCACTAGTGGTAAAGAACCTGTCTGCCAATGCAGGAGACAATGAGGTTGCCCCTCATTACTAATAATTCTAGTTGGGCTTTTCATAAAAGCCCAACCACTGTTCCCTGTAGTCCGCTCCACACCTGGGGCTGAGCAGGGGTCACCAGGCTCTGTTTGGGTTGGGGCACAACAAACCCCATATTTATTGGGTATGTGCCCTCAAGCCTCTTAGAGAGTAAATCTCTGTGACAGTGAAAGGTACGTGACCCCAGACAAACAATATGTTACCTGTTTCCAAACTAAGGTAACAGTGTTTCTGGAGTGATCGCAGGTGTATGGTGTTATGATGAGCACAGACGCTTTTCAGTAAACTGGCTGGAACTCATACATCTAAACGAGGCTTAACTTCTGAGCTGTCACTGCAGGAGATGCCCTATGCATCCTCATACAAGTGTCATTTCTTAAAATACTGCAGAGCTCTGTTTTTGGACTGTTTCTAAGGTTCGTTTTGAAAAACTGCCTAAGAATCATCAATGTATCATTTCAGTTCAGTTGAGTTCAGTCGCTCAGTCGTGTCCGACTCTTTGCAAGCCCATGAACCACAGCACACCAGGCCTCCCTGTCCATCACCAACTGCTGGAGTCTACCCAAACCCATGTCCATTGAGTTGGTGATGCCATCCAACCATCTCATCCTCTGTTGTCCCCCCTCAATCTTTCCCAGCATCAGGATCTTTTCAAATGAAGCAGCTGTTTGCATCAGGTAGCCAAAGTATTGGAGTTTCAGCTTCAACATTAGTCCTTCCAATGAACACCCAGGACTGATCTGCCTTAGGATGGACTGGTTGGATCTCCTTGCAGTCCAAGGGACTCTCAAGAGTCTTCTCCAACAACACAGTTCAAAAGCATCAATTCTTCGGCGCTCAGCTTTCTTCAGAGTCCAACTCTCACATCCATACATGACCACTGGAAAAACCATAGCCTTGACTAGATGGACCTTTGTGGACAAAGTAATGTCTCTGCTTTTTAATATGCTATCTAGGTTGGTCATAACTTTCCTTTATTTACTCTTTATCTTTTTCTAAAATAAAAATAATAAATTATAAAATTAAAATAAATCACTCCTATTATACTCCTTTGGTTGTTCCCCAAGATAAGTCCAGTTTATAAATACAAAGGAAATGTATCCTATTTCAGGTTTGTGGGCCCAGGTTCAAGCTCACACACCAACGAGGACACTCCCTATCTTGGAATGAGGGCCAAGGAAAGCCACCATGCAGCTGAGCTTCAGTACTTTGGGTGGAAAGAAGACTCCTCTGTCTTGGGCATCTTGGGAGAACAGAACCCAGTAGATGAAATAATTGCATCAGACCTTTATTGAAGCTCACAAGCCTAGCAAACCTGCAAGACAAGACAATACACATCTGGCTCCAAAGCCAAGTGCCCTGAGCACATATGAATCAGGACCACAGCCAGGCTGAGGCCAGGATCATTACCTGACCCACTTAGACCTCCAGTCCTGGAAGTGGCCTTGGCTTGCTGTGCTCCCCCATTTTTGTCTGAATTTCTTGAGTGGGGGTGGTCCTCTGCTCACTCCTTCTGCCCCTTGAAAGAGACTTTCCCCTCTGTCCCACGGGAAGCACAGCACCCCATCGGCAGCATCCTTGGGTGCAGCATCTTTTACCTAATTCACCAACTCTGGTCACGTAAGAGATGCTGCCTCACACAGAGGTCAGTGATGCTGGAGATGTAACGGGCTGTGCCGGGCACCGTGTGCTCTTTGGAGAGATGAGGCCTTTGTTTCTGCTGGTTGCCAAGTGGCTGGTGTGTAGGGAACAGTCCCAGGAGGGTGTCTGCAGCTCCCTGGGCAGCCTTGTGTCTTATCTGCAGTCACATCATCTTATCTGCAAGGTCTCAGGGTAGAAATGAGATCAGTGTGCCTACAATAGCGGCTCAGAAAGAGCAAGCAGCAAACGAGTTCGCAGGGCAGAGTCCTGTTCCCTCTATTCACACTTTCCAATCCCTAAATTACAGAGCACAACTTCTCTAATGAAAGTGTAACACACACACACACAAAATCCATTTGATGTAAAGCCTTCTAGTGTTCACTTTCCGACAGTACCTAGAACATTGCTCCATCCTGTTAGGTGGTCTTGCGGCCCCTCAGCCCAGCAGTGAGAGATGTACACACCAAAGGTCTCGGTCCAAGGAACTCTGTAAATGGGGTGGTTTTCACTCAGGGCTTCCCACACTTGGTCTGTTTTCCAGCCAACTGCCTCCTTCTACTTCAAAGTTCAGGGCCATAACAGCGTCACACAGCTGAGCTGGAGTCTTAGTGAGCAGGTATAAATGCTCATCTACTAGGTAAGGTATGGCATGCTGCAGAGTTACAATACCAAATGAGTTCTACAGAAAGCTTTAAAATTCCAGGGACTTCCCTCATGGTCCGGTGGTTAAGGTTCCAAGCTCCCAATGCAGGGGGCCTGTTTGATTCTTTTTCAGGGAACGAGATCCTGGAAGCCACAACTAAAGACCCCACCTGCAGCAACTGAAAGGATCCCACATGGTGTAACTAAGACCTGGTGCAGCCAAATAATTTTTTTAGAAAACTTTATTTCGATCCTGAAGCTCTAATACTTTGTCTATTTGATGCAAAGAGCCGACTCACTGGAAAAGACCCTGATGCAAGATTGGGGGTAGGAAGAGAAAGGGGCAAAAAAGGATTAAGATGGTTGGATGGCATCATTCACTCAATGAGCATGAGTTTGAGCAAACTGCAGGAGATAGTGAAGGACAGGGAAGCCTGGTGTGCTGCAGTCCATGGGATTGCTCAGTAGACTGAGCGACTGAACAAGTTCACAATAGTTTACAGGTTTCAGGGGAACTTCTCTCTCTCTCCTCTTGGTTTTCCTCTCTCCCCTCCACCCCAACTGAAGTTCCTATTAGTGTAACAAAGCAGCACAATGGAAAACCTAATTTAAAGCAATTAAATGGTATTGGACTCCAGGCATTCTCAGTGACAAGAATGGCCATGTTCAATTCAGATCCTGGATGGTCTCTCTAGGTCTTTAATTAACTAACTGTGTCTACACATCTCTACACTCCATTGGAACCACAATTAATTTTTAGGACTACTGTTATTTTTATAGATAAAGCCAAACCAGAAACTCTTAGGAAGTCAATTTGCATTGGAATTAAAGCTGGGCAGAGTGTAAGCAAAGTGGGTTTTCCCAGATGAAGCCATACTGTGAACAGTTCCATGGGTGGGTTTTCCCATTGCCTTCTCAGTGGGAAAAGTTAAATAGACTAAAGTAACATTTAAATAACAATTTCTAATGACAAACTGAAACATGACTGAAGACATGCCATGGGGCCACTCATGATTTATTGCCAGATGTTCTCTGCAATGAGTAATTGTCATGAGCAAGTGTAGAAGCGAGGCCACTTCCTGGTGGGAAAAGCAGGTGTGTGTGAGGCTGGGGGGACAGGATGGGAAGCACTGGAGAGGAGGTCCTTCGATTTGGGTTTCACAGGATGGGGGCTGAAAGTTGGGGAGAGGTGGGTGGAGCTCCAAACATGGATGCCCCACCCTCTCCTCTGCTCACCTGTGGGACTTCTCTGGGTTCCAGACTCTCCTGGCCAGCAGCAGTAATTCTTATGTCAACGAATGAGAGAGACACTTTCCCTTGGCTGATCCTGTCCTAAAGGCTGACCCTTTGTCCTGATGATACATTCTGCCCGTCTTTCATGGAGAAGGGAATGGCTACCCACTCTAGTATTCTTGCCTGGGGAATCCCATGAACAGAGGAACCTTGCTGGCTATAGTCCATGGAGTCACAAAGAGTCAGACACAATTGAGTGACTAACACTTTGGGCTTCCCAGGTGACCCTAGTGGTAAAGAACCCACCTGTCAATGAAGGAGACACGAGATGTGGGTTTGATCCCTGGGTTGGAAAGATTCCCTGGAGGAGGGCATAGCAACCCACTCTAGGATTCTTGCCTGGAGAGTCCCATGGACAGAGGAGCCTTGTGGGCTATATTCCATAATGGTCGCAAAAAGTCTTAGCGCACACTTCCAACATGGAAGGAAAGAGCACCACAGGGAGGAGGAGGGGAGGCACCGGCCCGTGTTCTGTTGCACACATGAATTTAACCCTGGCACCTGCTGAGGAGGAGGCAACAGTGTGTCCACTTCACAGATGAGGAAACTGAGGCTCAGCAGATGTGAATGAGTTGCTGGAGGAGGAGGAGAAGGAACTGGGAGTGGGCTCCTCCAATCCCTGTGCTGCCTCCTCCTGGGATGGAGGAGGCAAGAGGGTCTGGCCATCCAGGAGCAGGTTGGAGGGTGGGAGATGTCTCCACGGGCAGGAGACATGGATGCTTGGAAGTACCCCGGCCCCATGGTCGACCTAGGTCACTGACTTCCTGCTCTAGGAGACTTGACCCTGCGAATGTCTGCTGATCTCCATGGTTTTTCTGGTTTCTGTTGTCTTTCTTCTCCAGGTGGGGCTGGTGGCCTTTTCCAACTCACCACAGAGCTCTGCGCCTAAGGAGGAGGACCTGCTATTACATATACATACACAAATACAGATACACATATACTGTCCATGTACACACACACATATACACAGATGCATACATGTATGTATACTATATACACATATATTTATAAATATATCTATAGTACATGTATGTATATTATGTATGAACATTTAGCATAGGTTATAATATGTGGTGTTGGAGAAGACTCTTGAGAGTCCCTTGGACTGCAATGAGATCAAACCAATCAATCCAAAAGGAAATCAATCCTGAATATTTATTGGAAGAACTGATGCTGAAGCTGAAACTCCAATACTTTGGCCACCTGATGCAAAAAACTGACTCACTGGAAAAGACCCTGATGCTGAGAAAGATTGAAGGCAGGAGGAGAAGGGGACAACAGAGGATGAGATTGTTGGATGGCATCACTGACTCCATGGACGTGGGTTTGAGTAAGTTCCGAGGAGTTGGTGATAGACAGGAAGCCTGTCGTGCTGCAGTCGGGTTGCAAAGAGTTGGACACGACTGAGCAACTGAACTGATAATATGCATGTATATATATAGTATATGTATGTATTGATATATACTCATGTGAAAGTGTTAGTCACTCAGTCATGCCTGACTCTTTGCAATCCCATGGACTATAGCCCACCAGGATCCTCAGTCCATGGGATTCTCCAGGCAAGAATACTAGAGTGAGTAACCATTCCCTTCTCCAAGGGATCTCATCTTCGTGACCCAGGGATCAAACCCAGTTCTCCTGCATTGCAGGCAGATTCCTTACCATTTGAGCCACCAGCAAAGCCTATATATTTAAGTAAATGTATGTTATGTATATATAGTGTGTGCCCACTATCTATGTATAAATATAATTATACACATATGTGTTATTACTTTACTATAAGATATAAAAAAGGTGTCTATTTGAAATTATATTATTCTATGTTATTTACTCTTCTGTTACACAAATGCTGTTAATAAACAGGATAAAAATAGGACTGGCTAACGGTGGCAATTGGCAGTAAGGAATTTTTTGTGTGAAGAAAATGGAATATTTTGATAATATTCTTTCTGTCATCTGACACAGCAGTTCCCTTTATTCCTCCTCCTTTTTCTTGGATTTTGAATGTCTCCAGCTGGTTAGGATACCCTGGAGACACAGCAGGTGCCCCTGAAGTTAGCCCCCACAACCCCCACCCCGACCCCTCAGCTTGCTTCTGTGATCTCTACAGATCTGAGTTGCCCAAAAAGTGGTTCCGGATTCACATACACTTAGGGAACAGTTGGCACTGAAATCGTCTTTCGGAGATTAATGGCTCTGATAAAGATCCCAGAGAAACAGCTTAAGTTTGCTTAACCTGGACTTTCCCCTAAGTGGCATTTGATTTCTAGAACATTTTTCTTTCTTCGATGCTTACCACTAAATAGCTAACAGGCCCTACCCGCTCTCCCTTCACCCCCTTCAGCCCTGGGAGCCAGCCTCCCCAGGTGTATTTGCAGAGTCTGCAGCTGGTCTGCTTTTTCCAGGTGTCTGCAAGCTTCCCCCCCTCACTTTCTTCAGTCTTTGCTTACCTGACACCCTGAGTGAAGCCACTTCTAGCCCTCATCCCTGTTTTCTTCCTTCTTCCTAAGCATGCATCACTGTCTAACAGTCTACGTATCTGACTTATTTGACTTACTCTTTAAGAGGACCAGAGCTCCTTGCAGGTGGGTGTTTGGTTGGGGGGCTCCCTGCTGTAGCTCCAGGCCTCAAGCCTAGATCAGAGTCTGGAGCAGGAGAGTGACTCCCTGAAGGGAAATGAGGTGGAAGAGGCTATGTATGTGCTAAGGCACTTTAGTCATGCCCAACTCTTTTCAACCCCATGGACTGTAGCCAGCCCTCCAGGTTCCTCTCTCCATGGGATTCTCCAGGCAAGAATATTGGAGTGTATACATATCCCCTCCTCCAGGGGATCTTCCCGACTAAGGAATCAAATTCGAGTCTCTTACATCTCCTGCATAGACAGGTGAGTTCTTTTATCACTAGTGTCACTGGGACTGCAGCAAAGGACCGTATGTGTAATTATGATTGGGGAACCCAGTGAAGGGAGTGGACACAGCGGATGGGGAGCAACCTGTTGGGAGCCTTTCTGGTCATCCCCTCAGATTAGACTCCCAAAGTGATCTTGGCTTCTCTCTACCCCACATTCATCCAACAAGCCTTAAGCACCTACACCCAGTAGACATCAGACAGTTAACCAGACAGCAGTGACCCACTTGTGGGGAAAATAGTAGAGGTGGGTCTTCACTCACCCAAGGGCTCAATGATGGCTCAATGCAAAGAATCCACTTGCCAATGCAGGAGACGTGGGTTCGATCCCTGGGTCAGGAAGATTCCTTGGAGAAGGAAATTGCAACCCACCCCAGCATTTCTGCCTGGCAGTCCCATGAGCAAAGGAGCCTGGTGGGCTATAGTCCATGGGGTCGCAAAGAATCAGACACGATTGAGCATGCATGCACTGCCTTCTCACTAAGCAAGATGTTTGCTCTCCATTTCTTTCTTTTTTCCATAAAACTGAATGAGTGAAAAAGCAGCTCAATCACCAGGAAAAAAAGAGTTAAGAGCAAATCAGTGCTAAAGAAGAGAAGATGCTTTTTATTTCATTTTTAGCTTGAAATCAGCCTCACTCTCTGCTGGGCTGCATAGAATTTCAAATCTCTCTGAACAGACCTTTCCAAATCACTAGGGTTCTAATTTAAGAAATAAATGTGATGTAACATGACCCTCGGCACATTTGTCTGGAATAAATTCTTTAAGAAATCCAACGTGCACATGCATATGAGCACATAATCGTTTAAGTGCAGAAAATACAAAAATCCATTTCAGCTATTAAACTGGATTTAAAAGGCATCAGGTGGTGAATTTGATGGTGAAAACAAAATCTTGGGAACCCAAAATGCTGTCTAAATCTCAATTCACAGATTCTTTCAACTAGAGAACTCTCAGCAGATGGATGAAAATCCGTAACTCAGGGCATCTTTAGGGAAGGAGGTTGGTTTTATATCAGATGCTTGTACAGTGAGGTGCTCTGGGAAATTCGAAACATGGACAAAACATATCCAGCCTTTGTCCAGGCCCAGTGGAGTGATTCTTCTGCAGCCACAGACATGAGTCCCACATCCTTAAACCATGTGCGTGTGTGCTAAGTCGCTTCAGTTGTGTCCGACTCTGTGTGACCCTATGGACTATATCCTGCCAGGCTCCACTGTCCATAGGATTCTCCAGGCAAGAATACTGGAGTCGGTTGCCACGCCCTCCTCCAGGGGATCTCCTGGATCCAGGGATTGAACCCATGTCTCTTAGTTCTCCTGTATTGGCAGGCAGGTTCTTTACCACTAGCACCACCTGGGAAGCCCTCATAAACCATGTATAGCTGTCAATTCATTGGAAGAAAATAGAAAAAGACTTTTGTGAAATAACCACATGATCATGAAGTTACTAAATGAGTATTTCATCATTTTCCACCAAAATAAAATGCTCAGTAGTTTAAGTCCTTAAATGGTCTAGAGCCCAAAAGAGGAAAGGGATGTGACTGAAACATTCGGAAGCCTGTCTGACAGAGCTGAATTTGTAATGCACGTAAATAACTCACCTGGCTGTTCTCCATCTGTTATAAAAGAGAAGAAACAACCAGGAAATATTAAGGTTGCCTAGAAATCCTTGAACCCTTCCAGCTTATTTACACTTAGAAAGGCAAAACCTGCATCCTCAGAGGTGGTACTGTGAGGGTCCCCCTCCCATCTTTGCTGCCCCAGTTGAAACTGTATGTTCTCAATTACCAGCCACCACGGTTTGACTCAGTGGAGGGAGCAGTTGCACTCATGCGTGGTTTGCTTTCTTTTTTTAATCTTACCCAGTGAGTCTTATCTTACAACAGGCTGGTGAACCCATGTGGTCAGCACACACACATGGGAAGGCTGAGGTGGGAGGTATTTCTGCATCAGCTGTGCCTTGGAGACTGTCGGCCAGGAGACCTTCAGTGGTTACTACAGCAGCGCTACCTACCGTATGGATTTTCTTACTGTTAAGGGTAAGTTTTGTAGTCTGGCAAAGAAAAGATATGTATGCTGCTCCTTGACCTTCAGGACAAATGAGGGGCACAAGATAAAAGTCCTGTCTTCAGATTTAGAGTTTTGTTCCCCCTTCCTCCCCAACCCCAATAAGTGGAACTTTTCATTGCCTTTGTTATTGTTTGGTTTTATTTATTCATTGACTTTGAGGCATGTGGGATCTTAGTTCCCCAATCAGGGATGGAACCGGCGCCTCCTGCACGGGAGATGTGGAGTCTTAATTACTGGGTGGTCCAGGGAAGTCCCTCACTACCTTTGAACTATAGTAATTACTGAGAGGGAGACATCACCTTCCTTGCAAGGTGGTTGTGCAAGAAACACTCGTCAAATCCCTTTATACAGAGAGGTCCATAGTGTGAACTCCTCTTACCCTAAATGTGCCATTTGTTCATTTTCCAAAAATAAAAACTAGGGAAAGAAAGTCTTCAACGCCAGTCCCAGTCCCCATTTGTAGCTGGACGGTGTCACTGATGGGAACAGGATGGGTGGGAGGACAGGTCGTGGGGTGGGGTTAGTGGAGGGGCATGGCAGGGATTCATGCATTCATTCCAAAGACACATATTATTCACTGTCCTGGCCGGGTGCTGCAACATGTAGAGGGGATAAAAAGTGCCCATGACAGACAACAGCGTAATGAATGACAGTGTATCTGATTGTGGTCAGTGCCAGGAAGGGAAGAGGCTGGGATGGAGATGAACACCAAGGAGCTAAGAAAAATCCCCTGAACACACTGAGTGGAATGGAAGGGCATTCTGGGAAGATGGAAGCTGAGATCCCAATTTTAACATCTCAGAATCTTTTGTGGGGCACTTGTTAAAAAAGCAGATTCCTGGGCCTGGAGCAAAGCTTGGGAATTTACTGAGAACCTCAAGGAATTCAAGTGGGTTTTGAGGTCACACTTTGAGAAAGTTGTCCTCATTCAGGGTTCTGGTGACTCTGGAATTTTGCTGCTCTGAGGAATTTTGTTCACTGCCATGTTTGGGGCAAGAAAAGATGGCAGATCTGGGACTAGATGTCTGAGCTGTAACTCTGGTCACTTCTACTCATGGTTCATTGGCCACACCTAACAATGTGGGGTGTGAGAATGCAAATTACTTGTGAGTCCAGAGGAGAGGGAATGGATACTGGAAATAGTGGCAATGTCTGCCCCGAGGAATGCAGGAGGCAGAGGCATCAGGCCTGGAAAAATGGTACCTAAGCTCTCATGGAGTTCTGGACACCTATGGATGGTGGAGGCACTATAATAATATGAAAATAGTGGTCCTCATTTCCAGAATTGACAACACTGTCCCTAGAGAAATTTTTTTATTTTTAAAAGTATTTTATGCCTGCTAGGGTTAATTGAAAAATAGTTGATGTATATTAGAGCTTCCCAGGTGGTGCTAGTGGTAAAGAATCTGCCTGCCAATCCAGGAGGTGGAAGAGACATAGGTTTGATCCCTGGTCACTCAGTCATATTCAGCTCTTTGTGGCCCCATGAACTGTAGCCCACCAGGCTCCTCTGTCCATGGGATTCTCCAGTCAAGAATACTGGACTGGGTTGCCATTTCCTTCTCCAGTATAGTAGTATAGTAATGTGTATTAACAGAGAGCCTCCTAATTGAAGTTTCTTTAAATATCTGATAGTTTATGAGATAAGGGACACAGCGTAGGAATAACAGAGTCTATGCTAATCACATCATGTGATGTAACTGTTAGTGGTACTGGGTCTCCTGAGTCTGGGACATACTGGTTTGCGGGGTGCCACAGGGCACTTGGCTCTACCTCCATCTACTCTTCAACCCTGGCTGAAACCCATCACCTCATTTCTCTGCATCTGTTTCTTCCTCCATAAAATAAGCTGGAAAGAGACAATGGATCACTATGGTCTCCCTCAGAAGAACTGAGAAACTTCCATCTTGATGTGGTCAGGTATGATGAGGAGTTTTGAGTCACTCCCTGTATGAGAAATCACAAACCAAGATACACAGTGGTATTTTAAGCTTCTTAGAAATATTCTGCAAGACAGCTTACCACAAAGAAGCAAAAATGGCTCATACCAGCCTACATGCTAAAAACTCATTGTGGAATGAGTCTTAGGACATGCTTTATTAACTTGGGTTTGCATTTCACTTCTTCCACTTACTGGATATGTGGCTTCGAGAAGTTGTTTAATCTTCAGATCTCTCATTGGCAAAATGGATTCTAATTTATTTCCAAGGTGCTTGTGAGAGTAATAAGATAATGTGACAACAGGCTTATTTTAGCATTGCATCGAAGACATCCTGATGGTTGCTTCATGAATGTGAAATGAATTAAACGCCCAGCTTGTGAAAGACTATATCGTTATTACTGTCATGCTTGTAGCTTTGTTGTGGTTGGTGGCTCAGATGATAGAGTCTGCCTGCAATGCAGGAGACCAGGGTTTGATACCTGGGTTGGGAAGATCCCCTGGAGGGCATGGCAACCCACTCCAGTGTTCTTTCCTGAAGAATTCCATGGACAGAGGAGCCTGGAGGGCTACAGTCCATGGTGTTGCAAAGAGTCGGGCATGACTGAGTGAATAACACACCCTGTAGTTTTGTGTCTTGTGTGTATCTGGGCACACTCGATTCTATCAGCTTCCAACAACCCAGATAGTTGCTGGAGATTCCTTCCCTTCAGAGAAGAAGCCTTTTATAGACTTTCTCTCTTTCCCCAACTAAAACGTGCTCAGGTGACCAGTGCAGCAAATGCCCTTCAGTAATGGGTCGGGGTCCCCATCAGGCCTTGCCCGCTTTCCTGCCTGCCAGGAGAAAGAGGAGCCGAGTCATCTCTGAGTTTTCACTCCTCGCACCTCATCCTGGTGCTTCCCAAAGAGCTCTCAGTGCTGTCAAAAAGCCCCGAGGCCAAGGGAACACACACATCAGCCGGTTTCCTCCCACTTCACAGATGAGATCGTGGAGGCCAACTTAGCCAGATGGGTCTCGGGTATTGAGGGAAGGGGTTCCAAAGGGCTGCGGACTTCCCTCGCCCTCTGAACTTTCCTCCTTCTGTAAACACCCAAGAAGCCCTCTGTGCAGCTGACTTGTTCAGAGCCAAGCCTGCAGCTGCCCAGCCTCTGACCACTGACCCAGCAGCTCTCAGACAGCAAAGGGAAAGGTGGAACCTTCCATCATCCTCCAGGGCTAAGAGGACAAGGCAGGTTGGACACTTCAAAAATCACAGTGAGATGAATTATCTTTTCTAAGTGAAGACTGTCCTTTCTTCTGGAACACCTTCTCCTGTTCATTCCTTCCCAGGGCACTTCCTGGTCAGTGTACACTGTGCATCCCTGAGGCTGGGACAGGGGAGTGATGCCAAATCACCCCATCATCCGAATCTGTCTCCTGATCCTTGAATCGCGGCCAGACCTTTTCCTCTACTGTTTGCCCTTCTTCACGTCCTTGACCAAAAAAGGACAGGGCTTCAAAATGGCTCACTCAGAGCTGAAAGAATGACTCTACAGCTTTCTCTCTTTGAACTCAGTGGATTGAAGTCTTTAAAAAAGAAATTAGTGGTTACCATTTGGTAAGAGTGAAATTGCTGAAAATCTGACTGTTTGAGACATGCTTGTACACATAGGTGGCAGATAAAATTATCAAGATAAATTTAAGGGTGCTTTGGTTTTTAAGTACAACACACCCGGTCTGTCTGTCCTGGTCCTGAGCTGGGCTGTAGAGAGTGCAGAGCAGGAATCACAGAATTGAGTTCCAGTTTCCTTCTGTCACTTACTTCCTCTGGGATCTTGCTTAAGGAGCTTAATCTCCATGGATCTGAGGTTCATCACCTCCAAAATGCGACAGTAACTACCACCTTGGGTTCATTGTAAAATTAATAACATTTATAGTGTAACCAGTATACGACTTAAATGTGATAGCTTAAAAGTATCAAGCCAGCATGTAATGAGATCTACTATATACCTTGGGCTTCTATGCCCAGTTCTGGGGCCATAGTTCACATCATAACCATCAGAGATTTGTGAATTTATTAGGAGGTTCCACCTCCATCCTCAGGCAGAAAATAAAATATTCTGGGGAAAGTATACCATCTCAAAATTCACAGAGAGGCACCCACGTAGTCCAGCAAAGGCTGGGGCCATGGTGGTGATGACAAAAATCATATCTAACAGGAAAAGGCAATTCTGACACTCAAAAAAAAAAAAAATCTTACTGGTTGATAGCTGAGTCTACAAGGTCAAGGAGGGAAAGGAAAGCATTCCTCACAGAACGAAGAGTCCCAGGAACTCAGCAGTAGTGGTGATATTTATTAAAGTAAGTCCACAGGGATGTCCCTGGTGTAGCAGTAGAAGTGATATTAAAGTAAGTCCACAGGGACATCCCTGGCGTAGCAGTAGTGGTGATATTTATTAAAGTAAGTCCACAGGGATGTCCCCAGTGGTCAAATGGTTAGGACTTCACCTTCTAGGGCAGGGGTGCAGGTTTGATCCCTGGTCAGGGAACTAAGATCTCACATATGTCTAAGCCAAGAACTGAAACATGAAGCAAAACTGTAACAGATTCAATAAAGACTTTAAAAATAGTCCACATTTTAAAAAACTTAAAAAAAAAATAAGCCCACAAATTCTTTGATCTTCCTTCTTTTAGAACAGTGGAGCCTCCTTCTCCTTTCCATGAGTGTGGGCTGTGTTTGGTAATACTCTCCTGATGAACTGGGCATGGTGGAGGTGTGTGACTTGGCTTCTTCCCTGCCCAGGTCACTCTCTCGCGGAGAAGGGGGAGCCAGCTGCCACGTTGTAAGGACTCCTGCTCATACCATATGAGCTCTCTTAGAAGCAGATCATCCAGCCTCAGTCAAGCATTCAGATAATGCAGCTCTGGCTGACTCCTCTCTGCAGCCTGATGAGACAGCTTGGGCCAGAACCATCTGGCTAAGCCTCACCAGGATCTCTGATCCACAGAAACCAAGATAACAAATACTTATTGTCTTAAGTTGCTGAAGAGTGGGGAAATCTGTTAGATCACTGAGTGTGTTAGTTGCTCAGTCTTGTCTGACTCTTTGTGACCCCCATGGACTGTAACTCACCAGGGTCCTCTGTCCATAGTATTTCACAGGCAAGAATACTGGAATGGGTAGCCAGCCATTCCCTTTTCCAGACGATCTTCCCAACCCAGGGATCGAACCCAGGTCACCTGCATTGCAGGCAGATTCTTTACTGTCTGAGCCACCGTTACCACCACATAGATATAGACAGATCACTGATGCAGTGGTTAAAAAGTCCCCAGTGAAAACTTCGGTTTGGTTGGAGTGCAGAGGCCTAGGCGTGGTGGCTAAAAGGGACACAGAATGTGAGGCCTGACAGCAAGATGCCTGACAATCTTCTTAAGAAGTTAGGATTAATCCTACGAGCAACTTATTTAAGCGGAGGGATGTTTTTACTTAGAAGAGTGACATGAACAGAGTTGATTATAATATCCTTGGCAAGAAATGGGATGGGTAGAGGCTGACTGGGTAGAGGGGGACCTGCAGTTAGAAAGTTGTAGGAACAACAGTGCAGTCAAGAGAAGATGAGAGCCTGAACAGAGTCAATGATACAGGAGGTGGGTATGGGAGGATTGTCTTAAAATATGCTGCTTTGCAGAAAGAAACTAGTCTCTAGGGCCAGCTAGTGCAATCCTACATCACTCTGCATTGTGTGGGGGAATAAAAGTGGGCTGAACTATATTACAGCCCAATACTCACACCAACAGTATCATCACACACGCACAATCAATATACTTACACCCATGAGCTAAAAAAAGTGAGCATTTTGCAAAAAGGACTTCACAATTAGGAAGTGGCTTACTCTTAGATTTAATGTGAAGCATTTGAAATCATCCTTTATAGAAGCTCTAATTTCAAAGACAAAAAGAAAATAAGGAACTCCCAAATTCCATAAGAACCCAAAGCCTCACATTTGTTCATGGTATAAAGGCCACAGACGATTAGACTGAACAATAGTGGGGGTGATTTATAGGTTTGTTAGAACACAGGTTAAGGTGGTTTTGAAGCACTGGAAGACTGAAACAAAATCTATAACTAAAACAGCATAGGCAGTGATAGTAAATTTGCCAAGCCCTGATCTCCAACACCACCAGTTACTTTAGGAAAGTAACATCTATCTTTGGTATTTCAATAGCCCCAGAGAGAGATGGGTATATAAATACTAAAGCCATGAATATTTTAAATGGCTTCATTTCTATCTAAATGATGAAGGAAGAAAATGTGTGTGTATATAAAGATATTAAGCTTTCATCCTATTATCTTTAATCCATTGCACCATCACCACTCAGAGCAGTATTTCAGACTCTTCTGGCAAGTAGAGTTCTCGTTGAATTAAAATTAAGAAGAGAACCAGAAAAATTCAAAACCAGTAGACAGTCAAAGAATCAAGTCTGATTTTCAAAGGAAAATGTTGGTGAGTGTAAGAGTTGCAAATCATATTGTTTCTGAAACTTTTAAAATAATCCTTTCTTTTACTTTTACATGTTATATGCAACTTTAAAAAATGTTAATCTTCAAATAACTTGATTCATTAAATAGCTGTTGAATACTCAATGTCCTACTAATAACATGAGATAAGACAGGTCCACTGGGAGGAATGATACTTCACTAGAATGAAAATTCAAGTGAAAATCTAAGTTCCTTGAGGCAGACACTGTGTTGTTGACCACAGCAGTCTTGGGTCAATGGTAAGGCCTGAAAAGGGAATCACTCATCATATACCCTTTTGATAGAGGAATGAATGAATGAATGAATGAGTGGACCACTATATAAACACATGTAACATTAATGAACTGGGTTTGTTCAAATAAGAACGACGCTATAAATTTCAAAGTTCTGTCTCCACTGTAAGAACTCCACTGTGAGAAGTTGTAACAAATAATTACAACTTAAGAGTTTGGTGGAAGATATGAAAAATCCTGATTTTAAGAAAAGATAAAAAACTGAAAGTTGTGATCTAAGCAGCAGCAGCAGATTTTAGGAACCTCGATGAAACTATTTTAGCAAAAAAGCACACTGATCTAACTACAATGAAGAATACAGCTGTTCAGAATGATTGGGATATGGTGAAAATAACTTAATGAAATGCTGCTTCTTCAAGACCCTCAAAAGTCTCCTTCTGGCTCACAGTCCAAAGTGAAACTTCTGTGGAGGGAGTGAAGGAAAAGACAAAGAGAAACCACCACCATGAAAGCCTGCACCAGAGCTATTTATTAGAGGAACGTTTCTTTTTTTTTTTTCTTCTTAAAGATTTCATAAACAACTGAAGTATGTACAAAGTCTTACAACATTTACAGCATAAAAAGTGTCCTATGAGCTGATGAAGGCTAAGGCAGTGCTGCTGGGAGCGCCAGGGCGTGTCTACAAGAGCGAGGAAGCTGAGCATCCCAGGTGGACCCCTTGGCTACTGCCAGATGACTGTCAGCTGACGGACAGCCAACTAGACCACCTGTAGGACAGCTTATGGGGGAACAAGCTGATATGCAGCCCTAGGGATCTTCGGGTTGAAAAGCTACAGAGAGTCCTGTTTCAAGTCCCCTACAGCCTCACAGGTTAACATATGCATGAGGACATAGTCATGCTGCCCAGATCTGGTTCAGCTCCCAAAGGTACTGACTTCTGAAGAGAAGGCTCTAAACTGGTATGGCTGGCATTTCCATTTGTGTTCAGTGGTCTTCAGGTAGTTCCCACCACCCAAGCCCCACTCCCCTCTCCCAGATAAAACAGTTACAACAAAGGGAGGGAGGAGAATCCACTTGGAATTCTCAACCAGAAAACCAACTTAAAAAAAAAACAACAAAAAACATTCAGTATCAGCTCTAGGGTGGCCAGTTCTGTCAAATGATTGATAGTCGAAATTTCTAAATCAACCCAATCAGATTAATAGTAACAAGCCCCTCTAACACCCAACCTCCTGACTTAATCCCCTTCATTGTATCTGATTGTCTTTCCTTGGGGTCAGTATTACACAGAACCACCAACGTTTATACACCAAATCAGACACAGAACGATGTGTCCCCAACCATTACTTGTGTAAATGGCAAGAGGACTGTCAACAGTAAATGACTGACATCGGATTCCCCACTTTCTTTCTCAGAAGGCCCAGCCCAGTCCTCTGGGATCCCTCACTATCTGTTTGATAGCAGAGCCCATTTATTTTCCCGTTTGGGTCTCACATGTAGGCAAATTGGCTTTTTTTTTAATTCAAAAAGATGCTACTCCCAACTTAAAAGCCAGTTGATAAAACTTTTAATTAAGACACCATAGCGCGGGATATAAAAACACTAGAACCACATAAATATTGAAGAAGTTGTATACCGTTTTCCGTGTAAACAGTTTTGCCAAAGATTGAAGCCCTAAATTAGGATGTGGCCTGACACTTTGGGGCGGATGACGCGCGACCGGCCAGGCTCTGCAGCGATGGTAGCCGAGGACGCCAGGTCAGTCCCCGTGTTGGCGGGCATGCAACTGGAAAGACATTGCACAACAAGCAACACAAAGAGAGTGGAGAAGCTCACAACACTTCAAGGAGACCTCACAATCTTCACAAGTGCCGAGGCGCGGACAGAGACCCCCCGCCTCCCTCCGGGCGCGCTGCTGCCTCTTACACGTGGGACACCTTCTGCGACTCCCTGGCCTGCTTGATGCTGTACAGCCACTTGATGATGCGCGCGTTCCTCTCGATGGCGGAGATGCCGTAGGGCACCCGGTCATTGGCACTGTCATCGTTCCTAAGGTCACTGTTACTGTCCTGAGACTGTTCGCAGTCCGAGCTGATCATGCTGGCGCTGCGGAAGTTGAGCGAGATGATGTCCGAGTTGGCCCGCGCGAAGTTCTCCATGCCCAGGTTCTCCAGCTCCTCTGGATCCAGTCCGCAGTAGTTGAAGAAGCGCTCCACGTCGGCGTCCACGCGGAAATACCTGTCGCTCAGGTCCGACTTGGAGCGCTGCAGCGAGGGTCTCCGGCCCACCCCGCCGGCTGGCTCGGCCGCCTCGGCCTCGGGGGACTTCACTGCGGCCGGGGCGGCCACCTTGGGCTTGGGGGGCAGCGGCGGGGCGGAGCTGCTGCAGGGGAGGATGGCCTTCAAGGGCCTGGCGCCGGGCCCCTGGCGGATGTCCGAGGAGCTGTGGGACACGTGCAGAAAGGCGTCGGCGGCGGCGGCGGCGGCGGAAGAGGCGGGCTCGGGCGGCCGGCGGCCCACGTGCGAGCCGCCCTCCTGGGGGCTGCCCCGGCCCGGCGCGGGGCGCGCGCGCAGCGACTCGGCGAACGAGTGCCGGTGCAGCTCGGCCGCGTCGGCCCGGGGCGCCGGCCAGTTCCGCGCGCTGTGCTTGTGGCCCGAGCCCGCGCTCGAGCCTTCGGAGCTGTTGAGGATGTTCTTGAGGATCTCCAGCTTCAGGGTCTCGCGAGGCGCGCCCCCCTCGCTCTTGGCGCCGCCGCCGCCGAAGCCCTTGAGCGTGGGGCTGCCGAGCGCGCGCTTGGCGGCCGGGCACACAGGGGGCTTGGCCAGCACCGCCGGCTTCACGGGCTCCTGCTTGGCGTTGATGACCTCCTGGCTCTTGACGTACTTGGCCTTGTCGGCCTCCAGCCGCTCCACGGCGCTGAGTCTCTTGGGGTTGGGCTCCGCCTGGCGGCGAAAGTAGTCGGGCCCCTTGTTGAGGATGCGCAGGGGCACGGCCGACGTGAAGGTGCCGGCGGGGCTGACCGGCTTCACCATGCTACCTGTCTGTAGGCTCTCCGTGGGCATGGCGGGCACTCTCTCCCCGGCGGCCGTGGTGGATGCTCGTGTGCGCGCCTCCGGATGCGCCGGGCAGACACATGTGCGGGCAGCACAAAGCGCAGCGGCTGCTCCAGAACCGAGGGTCAGCGGCGGCGGCAGCGCCTCATCTCCCGCTCGGTCACCGCCCCGGGACTCTAATCCCCTCGCCCCCTCGCCGGCCGGCCGGTGCGCAGAGGCCACCAGCCCCCAAGTTCCTGCAGTCGGGCCTCGCCGCCTCCTTTCTCCTCCCCGAAGGATGTGGGAGTCTCCTCCAGGTCTTTGTGTTCAACTGCAGGCAGAGCTGAAACACACAACAACCAACCGCGGGTTAGGATGGGCGAGTGACATCACGGCTGTAGCAACAGCGAAGCCTCGCGCCCCCGCCCCGCCGCCCCCGCCCCGGGGCGCCCCCGCCAGCCCGGGAGGGAGCTGATCCCGGCTGCCGCACGGGGCCCCGCCGCCCGCGCCCGGCGCTCGGAGGCCGGCGCGGCTCCGGAAAAAGAGCGGCGGAGGCTTCCCACGCGCCAACTCCTCCCGGCGCCTCCCCATCAGAGAGACCCGCCTCCCGATCACGCCCGGCCCGGCATCACTTAAACCCAAACCGAGGAAACACCAGATGAGAGTAGAAATGCGGGTCCCCAAAGCCCAGTTCCCACTTCATGACATGCCACTGGATTCCTGCGGCTCTCTTATCTGCTTAGGGTACAGTCTCCTTGACTTTTAAGATGCCTGTTTTGCAATGAAGCAAAACTTCTGACTTCTGTCACTCTTAACACTTTAACAAGCACCTAACGCTTCAAAAACTTAAAAGATGGCAAGAAACGACAGTAATCACTCACGGTTTTTTAAAAGTTTATCTTATTTTTGCTAACCAGTGTATTTGAAAACACCATCTCCTGTAAACGGAATGTGTACTAAGTTCATCTCATTAAATACAAGCTTATTTTTAACTAAACTAGCACCAGACAAGAAACGCACTAGAAATACTTCTAGATCAACCATATAAATAGACAGTCTGATTATAAATGCTCCATAATTTTTCACACAATGGGCAGAAATCAAGTTTTTTGTATGTATTTTACCAAGTCCCCCAGAGAACTAAGAAGACAAGCTGAAGGTGTAAATCATACCTAAATATGTTACTTTATAGAAAATTTGTATAATAGTTAAGCATTCATGGGTCTTATTTATAGCCTTCTGAACAACTTGACTCCCCCACCCCCCACCAAGACCACTACAGTAAAACACTTATTAATACTCCCAAGATAAATCTTTCTACTTAAAGAGATGGGAGTAACAGACCACTTACCTGTCTCCTGAGAAACCTGTACATGAGTCAGGAAGCAACAGTTAGAACCAGACATGGAACAACTGACTGGTTCAAAATTGGGAAAGAAGTATGACAAGCCTATGTATTGTCACCCTGCTTATTTAACTTACATGCAGAGTGCATCATGTGAAATGCCCAGCTGGATGAATCACAAGCTGGAATCAAGCTTGCCAGGAGAAACATCAACAACCTCAGATGTGCAAATGATACCACTCTAGTGGCAGAAAGTGAAGAAGAGCTAAAGAGCCTCTTAATGAGGGACTGAGAAAGCTAGCTTGAAACTCAATATTAGAAAAAACTAAGATCATGGCATCTGATTCCATCACTTCACGGCAAACAGAAAGGGAAAGAGTGGAAGCAGTGGCAGATTTTATTTTCTTGGACTTCACAATCACTGCAGATGGTGCCTGCAGCCATGAACTTAAAAGACACTTGTCCCTTGGAAGGAAAGCTATGACAAACCTGGACAGCATATTAAAAAGCAGAGACATCATTTTGCTGTCAAAGGTCCGTCTAGTCAAACCTATGGTTTTTCCAGTAGTCATGTATGGACATGAGACTTGGACCATAAAGAAGGCTGAGCACAGAAGAATCGATGCTTTCAAAGTGTGGTGCTGGAGAAGACTCTTGAAAGTCACCTGGATTGCAAGGAGATCAAACCAGTCCATCCTAAAGGAAATCAATCCTGATTATTCATTGGAAGGAGTGATGATGAAGTGGAAGCTCTAGTACTTTGGGCACCTGAAGCAAAGAGCTGACTTATTGGAAAAGACCCTGATGCTGGTAAAGACTGAGGGCAGAAGAACGAGGTGACAGAGGGCCAGATGGTTGGATGGCATCACCGAGTCAATGGACTGAATTTGAGCAAACTCTGGGAGATAGTGGAAGACAGGGAAGCCTGGCATGCTGCAGTTCATGGGGCCGCAGAGTCAGACATGACTTAGCGTGCTAACTACTAGTTAGCACATGATACCGTGTCACATTTGTCTCTGCAGCCCTCTGAGCACCAACTAACTCTCTGTCACTGTTGGCAGAGAACACTGATGGAGCGCATCAGCATTCCAAAAACTGGTTCAGACCCACTCAGCATCGTTGGTTATAATTAGGAGTATTAAGAGAGTAAGTATTCAACTAACATCCTGAAGCTGAAACTCCAATACTTTGGCCACCTGATGCGAAGAACTGACTCATTTGAAAAGACCCTGATGCTGGGGAAGATTGAAGGCAGGAGGAGAAGGGGATGACAAAGGATGAGATGGTTGGATGGCATCACCGACTCAATAGGCATGTGTTTGAGTAAACTCTGGGAGTTGGTCATGAACAGGGAGGCCTGGCATGCAGCAGTCCATGGGGTTGCAAAGAGTCGGACACGACTGAGCGACTGAACTGAACTGATTCAACTAACATATCCAGTAACTAATTTACAAAATAAATAAAGTGGTATTAGTATAAAATCATCTGCTCTCATGGTAAGAAAAGGAAGTGTCTATTAAAATAAGCTTGGGCGGGGGCTGATAGTTTTCCTTAACATCTTTGAAAACTCAGTCTCTAAGAACACTCATCGTCATGTTTTGTTAGAGACCATTTCAGTAATCTGCAAATGGATTCATTCTAATAAAAATATTTTCCTATGCAAGATTTAAGAAGCCTCAAGGCAATTCCTCCTAATGATTTCCTTTAATTGTGTGGTGCTATTATGATACTTCAATTTAGTTTTTAAAAAACCATCTCCTCTTATGAAGATGAAGTAGGATTGTTTCTTTGAACATATTTTGAATGAAATGCCAGAGGAGTAAGGATTCCTCCTCAGAGCCTGGGGGTCCACTCATTCACTGCCTGGGTGCGCCTCCCCCATGGAGCCAGTCCTCCACAGACAGGGTGGGGAGCCAGAGCAGGAGCAGAGTCTGGGCTCAGAGGTAACCCCACTGGACCGCCCCCAGGGAACCTGAGGGCCCCCATGAGAGGACTTGTTTCTCCTAGGCGCATGTCACATTTTCACTGCTTATCACTGCAGCTTCCAAAATGTGTCCGCGGAAGGGACAGTGCTGGAAGATTCAGGAGCAGAGTGAAGGAGGTGACGGACATCTATGCCCATCAGCTTTGTGACTAAGAACCACTGCAAACCTCCAGCAAGTGGGAAGATCACCCATCGGGTGATGGCGGGCAGAGCCTGGGCCCCTTTCCCTGGGGCTTCGTCTCCTCATTTGTGACATGAGTGCTTGGATGAGATCCCCACTAGTCCTTCTCCCTCTAAAAGCACGAGGTTCTGAACAGCCAAGAATGAGTGTGTGAGTAGTCACTTCAGACATGTCCAACTCTGTGTGACCCCATGGACTGAAGCCCACCAGGCTCCTCTGTCCATGGACTCTCCAGGCAAGAGTACTGGAGTGGGCTGCCATTTCCTCCTTCAGGGGATCTTTCCCATCCAGCTTTCAAACCCATGTCTCTTAAGTCTCCTGCATTGGCAGGTGGGTTCTTTACCACTAGTGTCAACTGGGAAACCCAAGAATGAGTGAGTTATTTCCAATTTCAAAAAGGGCCCATGGGAATACTGGCCTGTGACCAGACTGTTCTACGATTCCGGCACGTACTGTTCTTACGGGAAGGTTTTCTGGATGATGAGCTCTAGTTATCACATAGCACCCACTGGCACTGGAGCTCACTCTGGCCTACACAATAGTGTTCTTTCTAAGTCCACCACATTTGGACTGGAACCCCCAAAATATCCACCCCAACTGACTTTCCAGCATGCCCACCTGTCCGTCCAGGGGGCTTTGGTACCATTCAAACTAAATGAGATTCATCCCTCTGCATTCTCAGGACCGAGGGCCCAGGACTCCCAGGCTCTGTTCTAGGAAGCATTCCCCGGAAAGCTTGTCTTCCTCCCACCCTACCTTCCATCTTCATGTAACAGAAACCCTGAGAATGGGTGGACACAGGCAGACAGCCTGAGGATGGTTCCTCCAGGCATGCACGGGGGTGGGGTGGGCTGTGTGAGGGTGTGTTACCAGACATAAAACCCACCTGAGAGGTTTGCCGTTAGATAAAGTTATTATTTGTAACCACTTTACACTCCATTTCCTTTCTGTTTCTACCCCCTCTCCTGTCTTTCCTGTCATTCCCAATTTCCCTAATAATAGTCAACACACTGATGATGTCTAGACATGACTGTGGTCACAGTTGAAAAGTTTTAATTTAAACTCTTTGGGGATGGGGGAAAGCATCTTATAAGAAGCATCAAAAGCCACAAAAAAGCTGTAGGAACTGGTTGGGTATAGGATAATGTGCTCAGTTGTGTCTGACTCTTTGTGACCCCATGGACTGTAGCTTGCCAGGCTCCTCTGTCCGTGGGGTTCTTCCGGCAAGAATACTAGAATAGGTTGCCATTTCCTCCTCCTGGGGATCTTCCCAACCTAGGGATCAAACCCGAGTCTCTTGTATTGTCTGGAGCCAGCGAGAGAAACCCCGCCCATGACAAGGTCTGGGTTCAAGGAGCTGGCACACAAAGGCGTCCGGACCTCCGGGGGTTTCTCGAGACCGCCCCACCATCCACCCCCAGGCCTTTGTCCTTTTATTTTCTGATGCTTGGCGTTCTTCTATGTTCCCTAAAAACTAGTCTGACTCTTACCTAAAATCCCTCCTTGAAACCTTTGCATGGCAGCAACACAGTCCCTGGGGGCACATGGGTCCCAATAAATAGGCCTATCTATCCCATAAGCAAAAGTAGATAGAGTCCATTACGAGATTGAGAAGATTCCTTAGGGTGTGATCACGAGGGAATTCATGAGACCTCTGACCCTTAGGATTACATACCAGAGCTACGTCCGCCCAGGGCTGAGCTTCCCAAGATAAGGTTTGTAGATGGCTTTTCACAGTTGACTAGCTGCTGCCATTGAATTGTTTAAAAGTTATGTGTAAGTATTGGCTGTCTGGAAAGTTATTTATGATGTAACCCGTGATTATGCACCTGGTACAATCTTATCATTCCCCCCTCCTTAAACCTCTTTAAAGGATTATTGGTTTTAGGATATATAAGCACTGATGTAAAAGAATAAAGTAGTCTTGATCCTACACTCAACCAAGACTGGCTTTCTTTTCTTTGCCGACGCCACTCATCCGAAGGGAACCCCTGGACTCTGCCGGGGCTGGACCCCGGCATTGTATTTCCTGCATTGGCAGGTGGATTTTTATGACTAGCGCCACCTGGGAAGCCCCATATGGCACAAGTGATGTTTCCTACCTATTTGAGTCGACACACTGAACCTACTTAAAAAATAATGATGGTGGCAAAGAGTGTGCCTTCTCTTAGTCGTGTCATAATCCTTAATTCTGCTCTTTCACTTGGTGCTTCAACAGTGCTGGCCGGCACACAGCAGTATAGACCACCTGGTGTTTTGGAGTGTAGACTCACATTGAAGACACCCGGAAACCTGGAGTTACACTGTGATGTCACAGATGTGATAACCGTGACCTGTGTTCATGAGCTGTGACCAGGCACAAGACCGTCTGCTGACGGCAGGCTCATTGGAACCCTGATGTCAAGGCAGGCCTGCCGGAGTGCCCGGGCACTGGTGGGAGCAGGCCCGGAGGGGGGCTCTTTGCCTCTTCATCTTGTTTCAGGGGAGGAAAATTTGATCTCAGCCAAGCAGGGTTTCATCGACTAAAGTATTAGTAATTATCCAGTCCTGCTTGATCCCTGGTGGAGGGCTAAGGAGGCAGAATAGAAGCCTGAGGAAAACTCCCATTCACAGACCATTTTGCCTACATTCTACTCCACTGAATATTCATTGAGAATGTCATGAAAGCATAAAAAGAACTGGAGGAGAAAATGTTGCGGAACCAGAGCATAGGGCAGTTCTCTGAGTCAGGGCAACGTGAACTCAACAGCAGCCCGGCCCGGGGGCATCGTGGGCACAGCCCTCCCTGCCTGCTTCTTCCCGATGGAGAGGACTGGGGCTGGAGGGGCCACGTTATCTGTGTGGGGAGGGCTGAAGGGGTGCAGAGCCAGCTGGGGACAGAGGACCCAGGGGTGAAGACAAAGTGGCTCCCTGCCGGCTCTGGCGATGCCTCTCAGACTTAGATGTGCCTGTGCTTCTGGGGATCTGCCCGACACCATGAGTCTGACTCAGCAGGTTGGGGTGAACCTCAGATTCTGCCTTTCTCATCAGACCCCAGGTGGTGCCTGGGAAATGGGTCCAGCCTTTGGGTGGAAGAGGAATGGGAAAGACTCTGAGTCCTGTACGGGTGAGCATCAGAGTAGGTCCTAGATACTGGCACAGAGGATGTGAGCCCGGCTTTCTGGTCTCTTACAGAGTAAAAGTCTGGCTTTGGAGGCGTGGAAACAGCCATCCCAGCAAACTGAAACTTCTAAAACCAGAGTGGCCTGGATCCTTCTAACTTCACATCTGCCAGCTCCTCACTGGGTGGTTAGGTAGAGACCAGGATCTGAGCTGATGTATGGGACATTGGGGAGACCCAGTACACTGGTCTCAGAGTAATTACAACCTGGGGAGCAGTGAGGGATAGAAAATGAGCTGATGTCCACACAGTTTATGTGAAAAATGCATAAAGCCAATTCCTGTAACCCAGGCAACGTGCATCCCGTGATTCTGAGGTCAGGCAGTCCACAGTGACTGTGGCCTCTGTGGAGGGGTCTCCAGCTACAGGACTGCCATGGGGAATGGCCTTCATTGTTGATGCAGCAAACCCAGATCTCTGAGTGATGGCTCTTTATTTTAAAATTCAATCATGGGCCACGCGTTCCTGGTAAGTAAAGAGAACCAAACAGTTAACACCTAACTGATCTTTAAACTTTAGGTGAGAACAAAGTCCTGGAGATGCAGGATGGAACACAATCCCTGATTTATGAGTAGAAGCTCCTTCAGTACATGAACACTGATCATTTCTCATGTGTGTTATGGCAGAAGAAAGGTGGAAATGGCTTTAAAGAGGGAGTCTAATTCCATTCTGAGTCACCTCACATCTCGGTGTCTGGATCTCATCTATGAAAAGAGAAATGTGTTGAATTCGGCGAGCTTGAAAATGCCTTCCGTTCAAACATTCAGACAGTATATTAAAAAGGAGAGACATCACTTTACCAACCAAGGTCTGTATAGTCAAAGCTGTGGTTTTCCCAGTAGTCATGTACGGATGTGAGAGCTGGACCTAGACAAGTCTGAACGCTGAAGAATTGATAATTTTGAATTGTGGTGCTAGAGAAGACTCTCAAGAGTCCCTTGGATTCTTTTGCAAAACTCTTGCAAAACCCTTGGACTAGTTTGCTTTTGCAAACTAGTCAATGTTAAAGAAAATCAGTCCTGAATATTCCTTGGAAGGACTGATGCTGAAGCTGAAGTTCCAGTTTTTTGGGCACCTGAAGTGAAGAGCCAACTCATTGAAAAAGACCCTAATGTTGGGAAAGATTGAAGGCAGGAGAAGAGAATGACAGGATGAGATAGTTGGATGGCACCACTGACTTCATGGACATGAGTTTGAGCAAGCTCTGGGAGATAGTGAAGGACCGGGAAGCCTGGTGTGCTGCAGTCCGTGGGGTTGCAAAGAGTTGGATACGACTTAGCGACTGAACAACAACAAACGGTCTTGGAGGCAAAGAGCAAAGAAGCCATTTAGCTTTGAGGTTAAAAAGAGTTCTGGAAGAGTGACTTTCTTAGCTTCCTAAAGGTCAGATCACAAAATGTTTACAATCCAAGTAAACGTGTCCCGTGTTGCTTCCTGGTTTTCTGGAAACAGCATCTGAGCCTACTGACGTCGGCTGTTAAGATTCCAACTTGACTGGGGCCACCTTCATAACTGTAATCTTGGTTTTTTTCCATTTAAAAGCAGAGAAGCCTCATTGAAATAAGAATATAGTCTCCCACAACAGCGTTAACTTTTGAATTCTTTATAAATGCAAGATAAAGGCACTCAAAATCTAATGGTGCTTATGGAACCGTGGGCTGGGTTGACTCAATCCATTAGTACCTAGTGACTGCGCAATTATGTGTAAGATGTAAAGAAACAGGAAAGTCTTGAAAATTTAGAAAAAAGATTCAACACACACACTATGACTATTAATTGAATAATGTTGATCAGCGTGGCAGAACTGTCAGAGCACTGCCCCGCCTGCCGCTTCTCGGGAATCAGAAGACAGAGGAGGAGAGGGGAACTGGACGGGGCGTCTGTCCTCAGGGCAGCTAGCTGTCCACTGAGTTCATGGTTCATCCGAGAAACTTGAAACATACCCAGTGGTCAGTGTGGAGTGCTGAGCTTGGGGGAGAGGGGTGCATGGGGACCGACCTATGGAAGTGAGAACGGGGTGGACAGACTCTGCATTTCAGGCAGCATGACGGGGGAGCCTTAGAGGGTGATGATGCATTAGCGACAGGGTCAGGTGTGTTGTTGGGAGGGAGGGGCTGTGGGGAGGGGCCAGGATGAGAGGGGAGCAGAGCAGCTGCAGGGAGGCTGGGCAGAGCTGGCCCGGGGAGGGAGAGGCAGTGGGCTCTAAGGGGTGACCCCCTAAAGGGCATGACCTTTAGGTCTGGATGCTGTCTCTGCCCTGGAAGGGCTGAGCAGCCATGGGCAGGTCACTTCTCCATCCAGGGTCTCAGGTTTCCCATCTCCAAAATGGGCACAGTGATACTACCTACTTACTCGGGGAACTGAGAATGTTAAATAAGGGCATAGAGGCTCTTCTCATCCGTGTCACCCTTACAAGGCGGGTGTCTCTGGGGTTGGAGGGAAGACTGGATGATTTCAAGAGATGTTTTAAGACCTGCACTGGTCTGAACATGGTGTTGGGTCTACAGCCAAACCACCCTGAATGCATCTGAACGTGGCGTTGGTCTGGCTGTGGGGGGTAAGGGGCCGTGGAGGACGATTCTGGGCTTCCTGCTCCACTGCTGACAAGCATCTGTGGGAAGCAGACACTAATCTAATCTTTTCTCCTTCTCTTCTCTGCACCCCAGGCCTGAGCCCACGAGAATGGAACCAGCTGTGCATATCCACACACCTGCCCTCCCTCTGCTGAGATGACCCTAACCAGTGGGATTTCAGGAAACTTGTCCTCTCCCTCATTCGCGTCGCAGACAGCCAACGATACTGTGGTCATCACAAAACCTACTTAGAAGCAAAATGCATTCCTAAATTCAATGCTTAGTTCCATGGGTTAAAGGAAGCAATGACATTGCATTTAGAGGACATTAACCTACCCATTTTAATATGAATATGCCATGCTTGTCACCCCCTTTTCCTTCCCCTCCCAATGCCATTCCCTTTAGTAACTCCTTCTATGCTGTGAAAATAACTTGTAAAGAGTGCAACAGGAGAATTATAAAACTGAAAAGGTAAACCGCGGAGTAACAAAAGCACGTATCCGAAAAAGACTGAATTTGCACAAGATAAATCAAATGGTAACTAAGAAATGAGAGGCCCAGACATCTGGAAGCATTAAGTCCAAACCACCACCCTTTCGGCGGGACCTGTACTTTTTCAATTACTGAGTGACGTGCCTCCTTGCTTATCGCCTGCTGCAATTCCTCAGCTCCTGATGGCTGGATCTTCTCTCTTCTGACCTCAGCATTGCCATCAGCAATCAGCTCCAAGCTGTAAATGAAATCGTCTTCTGCCAAAAACACTCTCACTCTGAATATTCTCAGAAACCATGGACTTGTCCTAATAACATTTAAGCTTTTGATTCCAGTATCCCAGTTTTTAAGCTTGCTCTTTCAGTTAGCTGGAGAGGGTCTTCACGTGCTACATAATAAAAGAATCCTTGCCCCTGCATTTTCATTACTTTGTTTTCATTTTTCACCTGTTGGGTAAACCATTTCTCTACCTTTCAGCAGGTCCTTTAAGCCTTGTTTCTTCTGACACCTATTCTGTGCAGCTGGAGGATAGAAACGCAGGTTGGAATAGTGAAGAGATGCCAAGAGGCCAACTCTGCCTTCTCAGACCTTCATGGGTGTGTACCAAGGAGTAGAGCCCATCCTTGGGCTCTCCTAGGGCGTGCTGGGCACACGGTTGGGCAGCACACACTTGCACTGGTATTTGGATCAATGTGTGAAAATTAGACAGTCATGTACTGCGTTACGGAAACAGCCTCCAGGTGGCGCTGTGACCTGAGTGAGTCTGCAGGGAGGAGGGGAGCGGGTACAACTTGTTACCTAGGAGCTTGGGTGTGATGTTGGGGCTGGTAGCCCAGCTGGTAAAAAGAATCTGCCTGCAATGCAGGAGACCCCGGTTTGATTCCTGGGTTGGGGAGACCCCCTGGAGAAGGGATAGGCAACCCACTCCAGTATTCTTGGGCTTTCCTGGTGGCTCAGCTTGTAAATAATCCACCCACAATGGAATTTGGGAGACCTGGGTTTGATCCCTGGATTGGGAGGCTAACCACTGCAGTATTTTGACCTGGAGAATTCCATGGACTGTACAGCCCATGGGGTCGCAAAGAGTCAGACATGACTGGAGTGACTTTCACTTTCACTTTGGTGTGATGTCAGGGGCAAAGAAGGAGTGGAAGACAACATCACTTAAGGAACCGGTATCAGGCCACCTTGGTTCTCTGCTCAGAGTGTGGTTTGGACCATGGCCTGTGCCCACTCCCATCTCAAATAGGCTGAGGCTGGACTCAGGACCCCTCACTCTTCCAGAAAGCCTGACACAGAGCTGGTAGAATCTGAAAGGGCAAGACACAGGGTCTGTGCTGGACCCTCCACCCCAGGACATCGGCCAGAGGAAGCTCCATTTCCACCAGTACAAAGTGCTGGTTTTCTGGGCCACACGAGCCCTTGGGGAAAGGTGTTCTAGGGTTATCTTTTAAAAAAAAAAAAGTTGTTTTTTTTTTTTTTTTTAAATGTGGACCATTCTTAAAGTCTTTATTAATTTGTTACAATATGGCTTCTGTTTTATATTTTGGTTTGTTGGCTGCAAGGCATGTAGGATCTTAGCTCCCCAATTAGGGATTGAGCCCACACCCCTTGCATTGGAAGGCGAAGTCTTAACCACTGGAGCCCCAGGGAAGTCCCAGTCTAGGGTTATCTTAAAAGGAACTGAGGCCAGAGAGCCCTGCACTGAGGGGAGGCTGTGAGCATCCCCAGAGGTGGGAGACTGGTGGCTGCCGCCAGGGAACCCAAAAGCTCCCAAAGAGAACCAGCTCCGAGCTCCCCCATGCGCGGGGACACCAGGTACAGAGCCAAGGAGAGGACCCTGCCATCTTCATAGACCCTCATGGGCCTGCCCCCGGGTCAGAAAAGTGAAAGTGAAAGTTGCTCAGTTGTGTCCGACTCTTTGCGGCCCCATGGACTGTAGCCTGCCGAGCTTCTCTGTCCATAGAATTCTCTAGGCAAGAATACTGGAGTGGGTAGCTGTTTCTTTCTCCAGGGGATATTTCCCACCCAGGGTTGGAACCTGGGTCTCCCGCATTGCAGGCAAATTCTTTACCGTCTGAGCCACCAGGGAAGCCCAGGTTAGAAGTGACACCTAATAATGAGCTGGAAAGGGGGAAGAGGACAAATCCACAGGTTTGTGAAGCCCCTGCCTCCACTGAGATTTCCAAGCCAACAGAAGGCCTGAGCTGGGAAACGGAGAGGCGGCCCAAACAGGATGAGAGAGGCTGGAGGTTTTCAGTCTTTCACTCCTGAAACTGATCTAACGACTCTGAATTATTGAAGATGAACTGAAGAGGCTACTGGTGGTGTCTGAGACTTCATCCCAAAGGTGGAGAGGAGAATTCAGGGTGCATTCTTGGGGCCTGAGAAAAGAGCACATTCACTGCCCATTCATTCCTCATGAATCTAGGCCAGACAGTAGAAAGGGTCCAGGTGGCATCTGTCGGCCTGTTGATGCTGAGCCCCTCAGTTCAGAGCCACAGCCGGGTCTAAGGTCAACCTCATTTACTCTGGAGTCCGGCACGTAACAGCTCTGTGACCGTGGGCACATTTACCGAGTGTGCCTCAGTTTCCTCCTGACGACACGCTGACCGTAATGATGCCTACACGTCCCGGGGCTGTGGTGAGAATTCCGCGAGGGAGTGCGCTGAAAGGGTCAGGCGGGGCAGCCCGTCTGTTCAGGCAACACGAGCTGTTATTAAATTTCGCCCCCATATCCACAACTTGGCACCGTCACCCCCCCATCATTACATTTCAAGCTTTACGGTAACTGAATGATCTTTTGTCTTAAAACGATTCCATTGTTCTCAGGAGATAGCGTGGGTGCTATTTCTGTCAAAGTGGGTTGACTAGGCAGTTTCTGTCTACAAGGTCACTGTTGTGACCCCATTTTTATTTGAGTTTCAATGAAAATATGTGGTTTTAGATTTCAAAACAAACAGTTGTGCAAGTGAAACAGCCTAGAGTAAATAATAAAACCATTATTAAAAATGAAATCAAATCTAAAATTGATAGGAGAAAAGCAGCTGGTTAAATCTCAGTCCAGAATGGAGCCTTGACTTTAATGTCATTCTCCAAGGTTACTTAGAAAACTTGTTCACAGGCTTCATTTGTTAGTAAGTCCACTCTAAAAAAGAAAATGTTATGAGTTTCTTTTAAAATGCCCTTCTCTTTATTTAAGACAATTAAAATGAAATCAACAATCAGAAGAAAAATTGTATTTCTGGTTCAACGGTCTTAACCAAAGGCAAAGAAAGTTTTGCTCTAACAGGGCCACCAACTTGTGTGGATGTTGGGGGCAGGGGTTCCTGCCCAGCATTGAGATGTCAGAAGTCGGGGCTGCATGGAACCAGCACCAAAAATTGCTTGGAAATACAATGGCTTCCTCAATAGAAAAAAAAGACGAGTAATTAAAAAGCAGGGCAACTGAATTCCTAATGACAGCCCAATAGGACTGCTGGCCTTATCCACAGAAACATAGAATGATCCTATTTTCAGCCCCTTTAGTCCTTTCCCATAAGTGCTTCAGGCAGTCTCTGTCCAGCTGCAAGTACATGCGAGGCACACCAAACTTTTTATGAACGCAGAGTCCAGTGGAGGCCTGTCCTGTCCCACACACCAGCACCCTCAGGTCTCAGGTTTCAGGAGACCAGCTAGTTAACATGAGGCTAGGCATTAGCTGAGGGGCTTCTCAGGTGGCTCGCGGTATAGAATCTACCTGCCAATGCAGGAGACTTGGGTTTGATCCCTGAGTGGGGAAGATCTCCTGGAAAAGGAAATGGCAACCCAATCCAGTATTCCTGCCTGGAGAATCTCATGGTCAGAGGAGCCTGGAAGGCAGTGGACCATGGGGTCAAAGAGCTGGACATGACTGAGTGACTGAGCATGCAGGCAAGAGTTAACTGGCTCCCCAGTTAGGCAGACCAGGAGCACCATCTAGCAGCAGCAATGACATCTCAACACACTCAAGTATTGTGAACGTTAGTAGCAGCTTATGGAAACCTCGGGCTTCCCTGGAGGCACGGGGCTAAAGAATCTGCCTGCAATGCAGGAGATGCAGAGACACAGGTTCAATCCCTGGGTCAGGAAGTTCCCCTGGAATAGGGAATGGCAACCCACTCCAGTATCCTTGCCTGGAGAATTTCATGGACAGAGGAGCCGGGTGGGCTACAGTCCATGGGGTTGCAGAGTTGGACACAACGGAGTGACTGAGCACACCCACACAAAGACTCCATTTCTGGGCTCACATTCACCATCTCATCCATCGTCACCATCACCCCCTTATGAGAGGTCTGATCCCCCTATACCAGCAAATGTAAATGGTACCCAGACCAGAATCCAGCACTGTGTGGCTCTGGGGACACTGTGTCCCCTTCTCCCACTGACATGGACTGTAGGCATGTACACTCTGCATGTTGCATTTTTCTTTGGCTGTAAATTTATACATACTCTATGACAATTGTAGCAGAGTGGCAATTCAGGCAGAAACTTTCTTTGTGAAAATATTTTCAATTTCTAATGAACAGCCTTGGGGTAAAGGAAATAAATATGTTTTAAATATGTGTGTAAGTACTGTGAAATAAATGAGTTAAAACAGTGACACATATCAACTTGAAAGAAGAAAACGTAAATCAGTGATTTGGGGGGAGGACCAAATTCACCAGGAATGTATTAGAAAAATCACTATCTAAGTTATGCTTAAAAATTAACCTGTTCATAATGATCATTTCTTATTAAGCACGTACCGTATATTTAATGTAGGGACTTTCCTGGTGGCTCAGATGGTAAAGAATCTGCCTGCAATGGAGGAGACTTGGGTTTGACCCTTGGGTTGGGAAGACCCCCTAGAGGAGGGAATGGCTACCCACTCCAGTAATCTTGCTTGGAAAATTCCATGGACAGAGGAGCCTGGTGGGCTACAGTCCATGGGGTCGCAAAGAGTCAGACATGACTGAACTGTACTAACATGTTTTCTAGGTTTCAAAATTCAATCCCACCAAGATCTCTAAAGCAAGTGTTATTATCCCCAGTTTACAGATGAAGAATAGGCTTCCCAGGTGGCTTCGCAGTAAAGAAGAGACGCAGGAGATGCAGGTTCCATCCTTGGGTCATGAAGATCCCCCGGAAGAGAGCATGGCAACCCTCTCCAGTAGTCTTGCCTAGAGAATCCCATGGACAGAGGAGCCTGGTGGGCTACAGTCCATGGGGTTGCAAAGAGTTGGACGTGACTTAGCAGCTGAGCACATGCATAGATGAGGAAACTGATGTCCAAAGATAGCAACAACGTTGTCTGAGAGACTACCGGGCGGCTGTGGGTTCCACACCTGATCTCTATGCCTATACCCTGGTCCATCTTCCCAGGTCACAGCATCACTCCTGCTCTCAAAATAATACATGAGATGTAATTCTAAATGGTTTACATTTAAATACTGTGAGTATATTTACATTAGGAAACCACACTGATGAAATTCTACTTCCTAAGATCTAAGACCTACTCTCTTGGCCACTCACTGCTAAGAACCAGCTTCTTTCCCCAGCAGGAAGAAGATAAGAAATCGTTTAAACTTGTTAAATCAAATAATCCTGTTACTCGCTCACGGTGTAAATGTGCATGCAGAGAAGGTGAAATGTCTAATAACTAAGTTCCACGCATTTCTTTCTTGACACCAGTGACTGCAGATCCACCAGTTAGCCAAACTCTGATGAAAATAATGAGACTGAAAAGAACAATGGGAACATAGACCACGTTTCATTCTGTGCGTGACACAGAGCATTTGGAGAGCAAGGGGAACTTGCTTTTCATGGCCAGTTCTACCAAAGCCCCCAGCGGTGCACACAGTAGGCGCTCACTAAAACAGGTACCAGGTGAACTAAAATCTAAAATGCAAAGCTTCCCTGGTGGCTCAGATGGCAAAGAATCTGTCCCCAGTGTGGGAGACCTGGGTTCAGTCCCTGGGTTGGGAAGATCCTCTGGAGAAAGGAACTGCTACCCAGTCCACTATTCTTGCCTGGGAAACCCCATGGACAGAGGAGCCTGGTGGGCTATAGTCCATGGAGCTGTAAAGAATCAGAGATGACTGAGCAACTAACTCTTCCACTTCAGTAGACTAGCGAGCTCATCGTTTTGTATAGTAAAGGCTCAAAATTCCATAGACAGAGGAACCTAGCAGGCTATAGTCCAAGGGGTCACAAAGAGTGGGACACGACTGAGCATGAGTGTGCACACACACACACATACACACACACACACACACACACACACACACACAGAGGATAGTCTCAGATAAAAAAACCTGGGAAGTGAACCTCAGGATGCACTGTTTACAAATTTGAAACAATATTACAAGTGCCTTCTTCCGACTGGACAGCTAGAGGCACCAGCCCAGAAATGCACCGGAACTGTTTTTTCACAACTTAGTGGGCACATTAGCCCTGAATTGTGCTTAGAACACAAAGATGGTCCAAAGGGAAGTCAACACAAGGTTGAGTTTTACAGTGGAACCAACTCTTAAAAACAAGAGCGAGTATGGCTGATCTCGTTTGCCAAACAACACTTAGAATTATTTTCCATCTCTGGAATCGTTTTTGGTTCTGGAAAAGTTCAGAAGTTGTTAGAATAACTAGTTCCTTGTCTCAAGTGTACTCAGAAAAGAGAAGCAGCATTTTTTCATTAAGGATTCAGACGGAATGGTGAGACAAATACTTTTCAAGGTAAGACACGTAAGTCTAGCACCTATTTCTGCAGCATGTATTTTAATCTTTAGCACTTAACATGTCTCACATAAACCATTTTCAAGCCTAGAACGGCACCGGGTGAAGGCTTCACCACAGTCTGCACCTGAAATGTTACTCTGGGTCCAGTGACAAGGTGCTTGGGAACGGTTGATGCCGTCATTCCACCATGCCCAGGCCTGCTCCGGCTCTGCTCCGAGCCGACCGGAAGGACAGCAGCAGGCAGATGGCCAGACTGCTACGTGCTCTGCCTGTCCATCCTCAGCTGCCCCAGGATCCCCTCCTCCCGGGCTTGCTCTCTGATGCCCGCCTGCCCTTTCTGCTCTCTGCCCTGGCTTCCCCCAGTCCTCCACTACCAGGGCGCTACCAGAGCCTTGCTAGTGTCCCCAGGCCCACTGTGAAGCCTTTTCTGACCTTTCATTCTGGGTCCCATCCCACCTCCCTGGGGCTCCCCTTGCAGTCCTGATTGTGGAGTGGGGTAGTGCCCCTTCCCCCACCTGGGGGCAGGGTGCCCGCTCTGGTCTGCCCAGCGCAGCTCTGGACCATGCAGGTCAGTGGAGATCAGAGTCTCCTTGTTTGACTCGTGTCCAGCACAGGATGTGATAAAGCTAAGGGACTTCTCTGGCCGTCCAGTGGTTAAGAAGCTGCTTTGCAATGCAGCGCCATGGGCCTGATCCCTGGTGGGGGAACTAAGATCCCCTGTGCTGTGTGGTGCAGCTGAAAAAAAAAAAGAATAAAAAGCTAAAACTATCAAAAAGGCTTTGCTTGTACCTCCCCACCTCCCTACGCCTGCTGCCAAAACAAACAAAGCCAGCTCACTGAAGAGGCTTTCTAAGGATGATGATAATTTTTTAAAAATCTATATGAAAAGTAATCTGATAAATACCTTGAAAACTATACACACTGCTGGACAAAAACCTTTCATGAGATCTGAAAACTCTACCTTCAATATTCATTCAAATGCAATATGCTTTTCTAACACTATTCCTTCATGCTTTTCTTTTCAAATGAAACTATCTGCCTCTATCTTGATTAACTGTAAGCTTCTCATTCCTGTTTACTAAAGAAAAATGACTCATTCAAAGTGAAAAAATGGGATTTGGCTTTTAAGCTTCAGTCTCTGGCATTGTTTAAATATGCTTAGAGAGACATGCAGTTTTCTTTTTTTAACAAGAAAAAGAATTACTTTGCTTTGGGGCGAAAGGTGGTTGTTGATGTTCAGAGCTTCCAGGTGTCTGAACGGGCATCACCACTAAACTCGAAGGGGAAAAAGCAGTGAAAATCTTTCATGGGGAACCATCCTTCTGTGACACCTCATGCCAGATAGATGGACACCTTAGAATCAACAGGGTATCACCTGTCCCGCTTAGCAGAAGGTCTAAGTGGCTTGCCTAAAGCTGATCAGTTGAAGGAGCAACCCCAGGTCCATCTGTTTTCTAAAAGCATGTGCCCTCATACAGCCCTCAACAGTTATGGAGACGTCCCAGGCTGCCAGGAGTGAAGAGCGGCCAGGTTTGGATGTGAGCCCAGAAGGAAGGAAGGGAGGAAACAGCGTTAGCAGGCTCCCTCCCCACCCCCAGCCTGGAGGATGCCAGACCTCAGGCTGCTTCCAGAACCAAGTGTCTGTCCTGCTTGTGGCAGATCTGTGTGCCCACTGCCGGGAGAAGCTGCAGTCCACAGGACTAGCTGTGCCCGAGGTTAAAGTCGTGGGGAGGGTGGGTAAGAGGCCGGAGGATGTTCTTCAAACTCCACGAGGAGAAGCATTCTTATAGCCCCCTAGACCTAATTAGACTGGCTTCCCTGGTGGCTTAGTCGGTAAAGAATCCACCTGCAATGCAGGAGACACAGGTTCAATCCTGGGTCAGGAAGATCCCCTGGAGAGGGAATGGCTACCAACTTCAATATTCTTGCCTGGGAAATTCTGTGGACAGAGGAGCCTGGCGGGCTACAGTCCATAGGGCCACAAAGAGCTGGACATGACTTAGCAGCTAAACCACCACTACCACAAACCCAGTTAGTGGCAGTGACAACAGAAGCTCTTTGATAAGATTCTCTATGGGGCTCTCAAAGTCTCACTGCACCCTTGATGGGAGAAAATAATTATCCTAACAGCTTGCTCAGGAAATGAGAATATCTTCTGAACAACAGAAACATCACAATCTAGTCCTCACTTGATAAGATAAAAATCAGACTTCCCTGTGCTTGCCTGGTGGCCCCAGTGGTACAGAATTTGCCTGCCAGTGCAGGAGATATAAAAGACGTGGGTTTGATCCTCAAGTCGGGAAGATCCCCTGGAGAAGGAAATGGCAACCTACTCTAGTATTCTTGCCTGGAGACTCCCATGGACAGAGGAGCTTGGTGGGCTACAGTCTATGGGGTCATGAAGTCGGACACAACTATTCATGCATGCACAGTTGCACTGCGCTTGTCTGGAGGATTGGGCCTGAATCCTCCAGGGCACAGTGGTGGTGGTTTAGTTGCTAGGTCTTGTCTGACTCTTTTCGACTCCAAGGACTGCAGCACACCAGGCCTCCCTTGTCCATCATCAACTCCCGGAATTTGCTCAAACTCACATCTATCGAGTCAGTGATGTCATCCAACCATCTCACCTTCTGTCACTTCCTTTTCTTCCTGCCTTCTGTCTTCTCCAGCATCAGGGTCTTTTCCAATGAGTCAGCTCTTCGCATCAGGTGGCCAAAGTATTGGAGCTACAGTTTCAGCATCAGTCCTTCCAATAAATTCAGGACTGATTTCCTTCAAGATTGACTGGTTTGATCTCCTTACTGTCTAAGGGACTCTCAAGAGTCTTCTCCAACACCATAGTTCAAAAACATCAATTCTTCAGTGCTCATTTTTCTTTATGGTCCAAATCTCACATCCATACATAACTACTGGAAAACCAAAGCTTTGACTAGAAGAACCTTGGCTGGCAAAGTGATGTCTCTGCTTTTTAATATAATGTCTGGGTTTGTCATAGCTTTTCTTCCAAGGAGCAAGCATCTTTTAATTCTTACACAGCATGTTTCTATACACAGAACATGCAGAGTGCTTTAAGCAGGGCACAGGCTCTGAAACTGCCCGCGAGTCTATAGGCTGATGGAGGAAATCCACATTAGGAGCTGTTTACTAGGCAGTGGGGTGATGACCAAGAGCCAGGAAGGCAGGCTGGTGCCTGGAGGTCAGAGGCAGCCTTTATGGTTACCAGGAATGGGATGCTCACTGGAGTAAATGTGCCAACAGCAGCTACACTGGCGTGTAACATGTCAGCCTGGGTTTGCCATCACGTCACCCCAAGTTCTTCAGAAAACATTCAGCCAGCAACTGGAATTTAGTAACCAAGTTATGAAATTCTGTAGTCAGGACCCCATATGTCTGCAAAATGAAGCCACAGGCTTTGAACTGAGAGATGCTGCCAGAAACTACTTCAGATGCGATGCCAATGTCTCCAACTGAACATTTGGATTCATGTAATTTCCTCTTCCATTAGCTTAGAGGGGATCCGACTCTTCTGGGACATTCTTTATTGATTTCTACAGGGAGGGAATGGGATTCTTCTCTTTTGTTTAATAGCCTTAAAGGCAGATGGAGGCTTTTAAATGTTCGTGTTCATCTATTTTACTCACTGTGCATGTGTGCTAAGTTGTGTCAGTCCTGTTTGACTCTTGATGACTCCATGGACAATAGCCTTCCAGTCTCCTCTGTCCATGGGATTCTCCAGGCATCAATACTGGAGTGGGTTGCCATTTCCTTCTCCAGGGAATCTTCCTGACCCAGGGATTGAACCAGCATCTCTTACATCTCCTGAATTAGCAGGTGGGTTCTTTACCACTAGCACCACCTGGGAAGCCCTAAGGACCTTTATTCACTAAGGTCCTCCAGATCACTCCAACCGCTGCTTCTAGAACTCAAGGAGTTAGAGCTTTCTTGTGTTTACAAGTGTATCTAGAAAAACATTTTAATAAATGAAGCCAATATGTATACTATAAAGACTGAATTGCTCCTTTTATCAACTTACAATTGACCATTAAAATGAAATTTATCTCAGGGAGACACTGGAAAAAAGAAACCACATGAGAAACCTATTGTCTATCTCAAAGAATATCTCAGCAGCCCATTTCCAGTCATCGCAGGAAGAACCACTCAATATTCAACTTCTCATTTCTCAAAGCCAGCTTTTTTCAAATACTGTGATAAACACTCTAAAGTGACCTATTTCCCCTGACACCTGAGAAACGTGACGTGTCATTCCAAAATCCATTTCTCCCACTTGCACGGGAAGTGATGATACTTCTACAGTCGCCCTGCTCTGACAGGTGGGAAAGTCTCTTCTAAGTAAAAATCTCAAGAAAAAAGTTATTCTGAAAAGGATCACATCTTCTCTTCAAGTTGGGCAATTTGGAACAGTGTTTGTGTTCGCCTCTTTAGCTGGAACCAGAGTGTTAGACTGGGAGCACCCAGGATGGACCCTGGAGGGGAGTTAGGCAGTGAAGTGGTGGAAGAATTACAGGGATTGTCAAAGAGCAGGATTATCTCAGAGGCCAGTGGCCTGAGACCCCCAGAGGGGCAGGAACACAGGGTGCAGATCAGGTTTTGGACTCTAGGGGGTCTACCTTGGAATCCTGCTTCTTTGTTCTCTAGCTCTGTGGCCCTGGGCAAGTCAGTTCCCACTTGGTGCTTCCATTTTCCCATCTGTTATGTGTGGATCACAACAGCACCTTCCTTACAGGGGGGCTGTGAAGATGATGGGGCACAGAACGGAAGGCACTCAGCCTGCGACCCAGCCCACAGAAGGCAGACAATGAATTTTCACAGTAACATGACTGAAAGCATTGAAAGTGCCTGGTGTTACTTGGAAAATCATTTCCCTGGTTAATTCATCGTTTTCAAGTCACACAGAAAGTCCAGATGTTCTTGTAAAAAAAGAAATGCATCAAAACGGAACCTGTATCTACAAAAAATCTTTCTGGGATTTTGCCAGGCGTTTCAAATGGGGGAGGAACTGACATCTTTACTAGACTGAGTCTCCAGTTCATCAACACAGGATGTCTCTCCAGTGATGTGGATCTTCTCTGATTGCTTTCATCTGAGTTCTAGTGTTCAGCGTACGACTCCTAAATGGGTTTTGTTAGGTATGCATGTGTGTGTGCTCAGTCATGTCTGGTTCTTTGCGACCCCATGGACTGTAGCCCACCAGGCTCCTCTGTCCATGGGATTCTCCAGGCAGGAATACTGGAGTGTGTTGCCATTTCCTTCTCTAGGGGACCTTCCCAACCCAAGGATTGAACCCGTCTCTTGCATTGGCAAGTGGATTAAGACAGAGCCACCTGGGAAGCCCAACTTTGTTGGGTGTACACTTAAGTATTTCATTTTTTTGAGCCATTGTGAAGAGTTTTGTATTTTAAATTTTGGCCAGTTCAGGACGCATCCTTATCATTTTCCACCTCTCTGGACACAAGTTACTAAGGTATAGGCTCTAATGGCTTTTCTGAGATTCAAAGAATGTCAGCAAAGTTAATCAAAAGGTCTAATCAGAAAAATGGCTTGTGTAGTCTCATATGGAATTCCAGTCTCTATTTAAGGTAGCCTGTTAGATCTGTTTGGCTTGGAGGGTGAAATTTTTCTGGTAGACAAAGCAATCCAAGAACGGATCCATTACAAGTCCACTATGCTGTGATTTCTGGAGAAGGAAATGGCAACCTATTCCAGTATTCTTGCCTGGGAAATC